>NC_066363.1:160066449-160436739 GCF_013377495.2 Cygnus atratus | reverse complement strand
GGAAAACTACGTCTCCCGGCATGCTCCGGGAAACCAATATGGCCTCCCGGAAGCCCAGTGCCGGAAAACTACTCTCCCGGCATGCTCCGGGAACCAATATGGCCTCCCGGAAGCCCAGTGCCGGAAAACTACTTCTCCCGGCATGCTGGGAAATCCAATATGGCCTCCCGGAAGCCCAGTGCCGGAAAACTACATCTCCCGGCATGCTCCGGGAAACCAATATGGCCTCCCGGAAGCCCAGTGCCGGAAAACTACTTCTCCCGGCATGCTCTGGAAACCAATATGGCCTCCCGGAAGCCCAGTGCCGGAAAACAGCGTCTCCCGGCATGCACTGGGAAAACAATATGGCCTCCCGGAAGCCCAGTGCCGGAAAACTACATCTCCCGGCATGCTCTGGGAATCCAATATGGCCTCCCGGAAGCCCAGTTCCCTCGAAGTAAATCTCCCGGCATGCTCTGGGAAACCAATATGGCCTCCCGGAAGCCCAGTGCCGGAAAACTACATCTCCCGGGATGCTCCGGGAAAACAATATGGCTTGCCGGAAGCCCAGTGCCCGAGAACTAAATCTCCCGGCATGCTCTGGGAAACCAATATGGCCTCCCGGAAGCCCAGTGCCTGACAACTACATTTCCCAGCACTCTCCGGGAAATTGAGCCTCGCTGCTTGCCGTAGGACGCCATTATTTGCTCTGTTACATTCCACCTGCCGTTTTCTGTTTATGGAGGTTTTTTTCCCTCCGTTTTGGGGGTTTCCCCTCAATTTTGGGTTTTTACCTCTCCATTTCAGGGTTCTTCCCCACAATTTTGGGGTTCCTTCCCCTAATTTGGGGCTTCGCCCCCCCCCGTTTTGGGGTTCCCCCTCCATTTTGGGGATTCCCCCCCGATTCCAAGCCCCCCACAATTTTGGGGTCCCCCACCATCGTTTTTTGGCCTGCCACCCTAACATTAAAGTTATTTCCCCAAATTTTGGTCTTCTCACCACATTTTTGAGGTTCCTTCCCTTAATTTGGGGCTTCGCCCCCCGAGTTCTGGGCCTTTAACCCCAATTATGGGGGGGGTCTCCCCCCAATTTTGGGGAGTCCCCCCCAGTTGGGGGTCCATGTTCAATTCTGGAATTGCACACTTCCATTTAAGTGTTCTTCCCCCCATTTGGGGGTTCAATCCCCCTAATTTGGGGCTTCCTCCCCTAATTTTAAGGGACCCGACCAATTTTGGGGGTCCCCCCCATTTTAGAGTCCCCCCACCATCCTTTTTTGGGTTTCCCCCTAATATTAGAGTTCTTCGCCCAGTTTTGGGGGACCCCACAATTTTGAGGTTCCTTCCCCTAATTTGGGGCTTCGACCCATCAATTTTTGGGGGGGCCCCACTCTCCTATTTTGGCCTTCCGCCCTAATATTAGGCCTAACCCTATCAACCCTCACCCCTAACTCTAAGGCCCCCACTGATCTAACCCTAACCCCTGAACCTAACCCTAAAATCCCTAACCCTAAAAACCCTAGAAACCCTTACAGCCCTAACCCAATAACATTTACCACGCTAAACCTGTAAAGACCTATGCCTAAAACCCCTAACCCAAAAAACTTAAGACCCTCAAAACCCTAACCCTGGACTTAACCTGAAAAAAAATTAAAACCTTAAAACCCTAACCCTAAATACCTGACCACAAATAAAACCCTAAGACCCTAACCCTAAAACCCTATCACCACTAAAGCCCCAAAAACTCTGAAGCCCTAACACCTAACCCCACCAAACCTAACTATTAAAACTCCGACCCTAACAACCTTAAAATCCTAACCCTAAACCCTGAAAACCCTAACCCTGAAACCCAACCCTAGTGCCTTAGCCCTGAAACCTTAAACCCTAACACCTTGTTAGAAACACTCTGTAACCAATACACAGGCTCAGGCAAGGATCTCAGTGAAGTAGCATTTTTATTCACGATTGCAATGGCAGGCGTCCCACAAGCCACCTACTAGTTCCATAACACAGTTCATATAATTTTTTTTTTCCTCTCGCTGACCGGGACCCTCCCCAGTTTCCCCATTGTCTGGGTAATCCAGGTTCGCAATCTATCCGGTGCTTCACAGAAAATACACAGCTGCTGGCCTGTTACAAGTCAATTTTCTTTTTTTCTTGACTGTTTTCCTCTTTGAGGTGGGTATGTTTCTTACACTGGATTTCCACCCAATTGCTCTAAGGATTGTGGTTGTCTGCATTTTACAAGGTTGTCTTTAAGCTTTCTTATCACTGCAAGCATATCTCAATACCACCTTCCTTCCCTCTCTAAACGATGTAACTCCGTGCAAAAACATCTTTATTCCCACAACCTTGATCCCCTTACCCTAAAATCCTTATTCCCTTTAACCCTAACAACTCTAACCACAACCCTAACCCTTCATATCAACCCCCCAACGCTAATGACACTGACTAACGATCCAAACCCCAAACTGCCCCTAACCCCAGACAACTGTTATAATGACTGAGTCCCAAAAAGGCCTGCAATCAAAGTTTACAGTTTATTAAACGAATAGAGGCAAGCAAACAGCGCTGGGTGCGCTGGGAGTCTCTGCTCCGCCAAGACGCATACCCGTTACGTAAGACGGCTGATTTTTTATACTCCTAGGCTACTTCATATTTATTACTACTTTAAAAAGAGGCAGGGTTATTATAATTGGTTTCCCGAATCCAAAGTCCTCCCAAGGGCGCCTGCTTATCAGTCTCTGGTAGTCTCTTGGGGCCGCTCGGACGGGAGGCTCATATTCTTCCTCCTTATCTGGTGGTCTCTTGGCCGGATGTCAGAAGTACTGCACGTCCGTGCAGAGTCAGCAGTTTTTCTCTAAAGAAATCCCTTTGTTCTCTTATCACCTAAACCCAGGCCTCAATGTTAACCCTTCAAATCCCTTAGTGGCACGAATTGCTGGACCATTCCTTACACAACCAACAAAGAAACAGACACAAAGCTGAAAACTACAAAAAGGCAAAACCCTGGATACAGACCCCAAATCACAAACATGCGACCAAAATGCTACAGAAAAGCCCCAGACGCAGGCCCCAAGCACATCCCAAAGCCAAAATGCAGGCCCCAAACTACAGCAAAGCCCCCAAACACCAGACGCAGGCTGCAGAAGTCTACGAGCAGCCCCAAACCGCCCCCAGACGCAGACCCCAACTGTCCACAAGCAGCTCCCAACCCCCCCCATGAACTGAAACGCCCCCCTCCCCAGATGCAGACGCCAAGCCCCCCAGAGGCAGGCCCAAGGGTGTGCAAGCAGCTCCCCCCCCCCCCCCCCCAGAGGCAGGCCCCAAAGCCCCACAGAGGGAAGCCCCTAGCATCTACAAGCAACTCACAACCCCTCCCAGCTGCAGGCCCCTACGGTGTACAAGCAGCTCGCAACACCCCCCCAGACACAGGTCCCAAAAGTGTACAAGCAGCTCTCAACTCCCCCAACATGGGCACCTACAGTAGACAAGCACCTCTCACCTCCCCCCAGCTGCAGACCCCAAAGGTGTACAAGCAGCTCACAACCACCCCCAAGCATGCAACCCGAAGGTGTACAAGCAGCTCCACACCCCCCCCAGACACTGGCCCCAACCCTCCCCCCAAGACACAGGCCCAGAAGCCTGCACGTATGGCAAGAAAGTATTAATGCAGGTGCCAAATGCTACAGACAGGCCCAAAAGCACAGGGCACAGTCCCCAGATGCTCAAGGCTGAGATGTAACTTGGCTGTCTGAATACTGGAAAGCAGCTTTCATTCTTAGCGACGTGTGCGCGCAGGCTAGACAGGATTGGGGCTTCAGGCACCTCTTCACCTGTGGAAACACATTGCCATCAGGCCACTGCCATTGCCAGACAAGCTTTTTTCCTGTTTTAAAACACCCTTCTCAGATGCCCTGCGGCATTCATTGTGACTTGCTTTGCTCCGATTCTAAGACTAATGTCACAGCCCACCTTGCCTGTGGCACCTGATAAACCAGAAGAGAAAGCGACCATTACCAGTTTGGAAGCCATCACTGCAACGTGGCCTGCTCCTTGATGCTCTGTAACCTCTTCTCAAATCCTCAGCCACTTCTGTGGAAAAGCCTGCACTGCACCTGCAAAGCAAGATGGATACCTTCGCAGTCACCTTGCGCTACCCTGGCCATCCTGCTCCAACCCCCACTCACGACCAGCCCGCCCTTCTCGTAGCTGCTCTTCAGGAGCTACAGCTTAGCCCCTTCTGAGTCTGTGCGAAGGCACCTGCGAAAGAAAAAGAAAAGCATAGGCCGCGGCAGCATCCAAAGCCGCCGCACAGCTAGGGACAGGTACTCTGCAATCTGCTCCCTTACTCTGCCCCTCACCTAGCCCTCGAGGGGGACAGATGACTTCCATCTGCTCTCTTAAGCCAGCTACAACACCTCTGGAATATAAACAGGACTTTAACTGTATTTTGTGTAGTTAAAGGTAAGCTGCAGTGACAACAGCCAACCCTAAAATAACTGCTCCATCTGTTCATTCGCTCACCTTGCAGAGGCAGCTCTGGGTGTGGACGTCCCAGGTTGTACACTGACCGTTTTAAGCTTTAACAAATGAAAACAGTCAGAAGATAATCATTCAGATGCCAGCATTAGCACCCATCCCTCAACAACACAAGGGACCCCATTTCTAATTTTATCGTTTCAAAACAGCAGCCCCCTTGCCTCAGCATCTGGAAAGTAGATCAAGCCAGTCACCGGGTTGCCTACCGAGTGTTTGACAGTTCCAGAAGGAGCTCTTTCCTGTGACGGTTCCTCCTAAGGTTTACCCTCTACTGGGGTGGGGAAAGAAATAAAAAAAATTCAAAACCACATATCTGCAAGCTTTCAAGATTCAACAGACCTCCTCCAGCACACTGTTCAAGCACTATGCAAACAGCTGCTGCAAGCAGCTCGAGTCCCCCTCCACATTTGCCAAACACCACTGAGATGACTCTGTGCCAGCTGCCCTTCAGTACGTGCCCAGAGGCAGACCGGATGTCTTTGCCAAAACAGTCCGGACAATGCATTAGTACACCGATGGACCGCCACGTTAGCTACCATCACTAACTGCCAGGCAGGACAGCTCCAGGCCAAACACACACACACAGGCACGCTACAAACATTACGAACAAAACACAGAACACAAGGCGAAAAAAAAAGACTCCCAGAGGAAGCCCTACAGCGACAGCAAGTCAGAACAGGTGCTCTGCAGCAGACCCAAGGAGAGACTCAAATGTCACAACGTGCGACTGGAAGCAACTGCCAGAACTGGGATGATGGAGGCATAAAAAGCCTGCCTTTAAGACAAGAGACCAGAAGGATGGGGAGTGCAAACCCCATAAGAAAAATGCTTCGGAAATGAACTCCCAAGACAGAGCTCCTGATGACCCAGATGACTTCTGCAAGAGTGAGGATGGAAACAGATGTGATCTGAAACTGAATATGATGCACAAGACCTGAAACAGATCTGCACTTTAGGCTGCAACTGCAAGACAAGAAGTGCTCAGACCCATGATGACAAAACAAGCATTTAGGACCTTTGGTGCTGCTACCAAGTTGCCAGTCTAGTCAGTCCAGTGCAAGAAGCAAGGAGAATATTGAGACCCGAGGAGCGCATAACACAGAACACACGCTGCAGAAGCAGCACTACAAGACAGATGGACAGATGGGAACTGTCCTGCCTGGCACATACACTCACGCTACAAAATACCCCCTGCTCCTTCTATTAGCCTGGTGACCCAGCCTCAAGCAGCCTGAAGGTGACCCAGCCTGAACCACCCTCACAGTGGCACCAAGTATATTCAGCCAGCTGGCTCCATGCTGCTCTGGCTCCCAGCTCCCATCAGCCACTCCACACATGCAAATACCAGGTGCCCCTCAACTTAGCTCTCAGATTGCTGGATGGTAAATTCCCTCCACCTCAAGAAATGCACAGCCACTGGGAGACATCTTAGCCCATTGCCAGGCTTATCATCATCTGCAAAAACTGTGTTCCAGCATTCACTGGCCCTGATGCCCACCTCCTCCGCAATGCTGACTATCACTGAAGCAACATACGGTTGTGCTCACCCATTCCTCTCTGAGTCCAAGCTCCAACAGTACAGCGGTATCACCCACACCACCTGGGAAAACAAAGGGATAAAATGATCGTTGTGTTCTCAAATAATCACCCGCCACACTGCTCCTCTATCCCACCCAGCTTCACCTCAGACCCTCAGCAGGTTCTGAGGAAGGCCTGCCACAGCACCTACTAAAACAGAGGGGAAACACTTCAAAGACTTGCCTTAGGGGTCATTGCTTAGGGACACTGACTGGGCTGACGACCCTCTCGCCTTTTCTCAGCACTCCACAATGTGGGGATTCACCTCTCCAAGACTGCAGGAAGCACCCACAAAAGAAAAAAAAAAAAAAAAAAAGGCAGATCCTCAGGCACCTCACAGGCACAGCCTACCTGCTGCAATACCTCTCTTTTGCTAGCTCTTTTTCTTCAGCTGCTCACATGCTCCAACTCGGCCGGGGCGGTACCACACGGCGGTGGGGCAGGCCGGGGCAGCACCAGGCAGAGAGCCACCCACATCCGCCCCCCCAAACCAGAAACAGTAGTCCAAAACCACAGAACCAGGACCCCAAACCACATGGAGCCATGCTCCCAAACTGTACATGAACATACACAAGCCCAAGACTGAGGACCATGATGGCCGCCATCAAGAAACGTAGACTACATCAAGCTCTGGAGAGAGATCAGCCTTTTAAAGTCCCAATGAAAGACAAGAAACACTTCATTACTAGTCCCGTGCCAACCAGACAATACATTCAAGACCCATGATACGGTGCTCAGCAAGCACTGCAGAAGCCAAGAACTATGGGAACAAGACCTGATAAATGGATACTATAGTACACAGAAACAAACATACACCATAGAACACATGCTGGAACTGCCCTGCCTGGCACACACTAGGCTGAAAAGGATGAACCCAGGGCCTCTTCACCCAGTTGTTACTGGATTTCTGTTCCTCTGCTGCGCTGATTTAAAAGCCATCCCCATGCACATATCACACAGACACCAAGCTACAACCCCACCCAAGACACACAGACAGGGCATTTCACGCCAAACTTAGCTTTAGGGACTGCTGGAAAGCAGGCTTCATCCTCAAGGCACACGCAGGCTAGATGACATGGGGCTCCAGGCACCTCTTCACCTACGGAAACACACTGCAATCAGACACCGCCACGCCAGACAAACTTTTCCTGTTAAAACACCCTTCTCAGATGCCCTGCGGCATGCAAGTGATCTCCTTTGCTCCAATTCTAAAGACTGATGTTATAGCCCACCTTGCCTGTGGCACCTGATGAACAGAAGAGAAAGCAACTGCAGCGCTTGGAAACCATCCCTGCACGTGCTGTTCCTTGTCACTCTCTGGTCTCATCTCAAGTCCTCAGCCACTTGTGTGGAAAGCCTGCCATGGCACCTGCAAAGCAAGACAGAGACCCTTCAGAGTCACCTCACGCTACTTGGCCATTCCGCTCCAACCCAGCTCATGATGAGCCGCCCTACTTACGCAGCTCTTCAGAATGCAGTTTGCTCCTCTGAACCTCTGCGAGACACCTGTCAAAGAGGAAGAAAAGCATAGGCCGAGGCAGCATCCAAAGCCACAGCACGGCTAGGACAGTTACTCTCATCTGCTGCCTTACCTCCACCTGCTTACCTACCCCAAGACAGATGCTTCCATCTACCCTCTTAAGCCAGCTACAACACCTCTAAAAGAGAAAAGAGGGGACACTTAGAGTGACAGTGAGAACCGCAACCCAACTATAAGTGCTCCATCTGTTCATCGCTCACCTTGCCAGAGGCAGCTCTGGGTGTGACGTCCCAGGTTGTACACTGCGTTTAAGCTTTAACAAATTAAAACAGTCAGAAGACAATCATTCAGATGCCAGCATTAGCACCCATCCCTCAACAACACAAGGGACCCCATTGCCAATGTTACCATTTCAAAACAGCAGACAACTTGCCTCGGCACCTCAGAAGTAGACCAAGCCAGCCACCGAGCTGCCAAACGAGAGCTTGACAGTTCCAGAAGGAGCTCTTTCCTTTGACCGGTTCCTCGTACAGTTTATCTAGGACTGGAGAAGAAAAAAAAAAAAAAAAAAAACACGCTCCACATCTGCGAGCCTTCAAGATTCAATGACAGACCTCTCCTCTAGCACTATTCAAGCACTATGCAAACAGCTGCTTGCAAGCAGCTCAGGTCTCCCCCTCCACATTTGCCAAACACCACTGAGATGACTCTGTGCCAGCTGCCCTTCAGTACGTGCCCAGAGGCAGACCGGATGTCTTTGCCAAAACAGTCCGGACAATGCATTAGTACACCGATGGACCGCCACGTTAGCTACCATCACTAACTGCCAGGCAGGACAGCTCCAGGCCAAACACACACACACAGGCGCACTACAAGCATTACGAACAAAACACAGAACACAAGGCGCAAAAAAAAAAAAGAGACTCCCAGAGGGAAGCCCTACAGCGACAGCAAGTCAGAACAGGTGCTCTGCAGCAGACCCAAGGAGAGACTCAAACGTCACAACATGTGACTGGAAGCAACTGCCAGAACTGGGATGATGGAGGCATAAAAAGCCTGCCTTTAAGACAAGAGACCAGAAGGATGGGGAGTGCAAACCCCATAAGAAAAATGCTTTGGAAATGAACTCCCAAGACAGAGCTCCTGATGAAGCCCACATGACTTTTGCAAGAGTGAGGATGGAAACAGATGTGATCTGAAACTGAATATGATGCACAAGACCTGAAACACATCTGCGCTTTAAGCTGCGACTGCCAGTCAAGAAGCGCTCAGATCAGCCCTACAATGATGAAACAAGCATTTAGGACCTTTGGTGTGGCTAGCAAGTTGCCCATCTAATCTGTCCAGTGGAAGAAGGCAATGAGGATATCAAGACCTGAGGAGCGCGTAACATATCATGATCACATAAAGAAACATTTGATACAAAAAAAATTACGCACACAGAAAAAATGATCTCTTTAGGCTCCCACTGCAAGACAAGAAATGCTCAGCTTCCAATTGAGCATCAACATTATTCCAGTGAGGTCAAGGGTTCAGCGCCCTCAAGATGGCTTCCCCAGGGCCTGCCAAGCACCAAGAGCAACAGCACAGCACAGACAACACAGAACACAGACACCAAGCTGGAACCGCCCTGCCTGGCACATGCTCAAGCTGTACCTGACAGAATCCCACCCCTCCACACACTCTGTCTGACCGTGATCAATCCTAAAAGGCCCCACCCACTGCAATGACTTAAAAGCACAGACCCTCGCCCTATGTGTGCATCCAAAACCCAAAAGCAAACATAGCACTTGCCCCCCAACTTAGCTTGGGAATGATGGGAGGCAGGTTCCATCCTCATCAAGGAACACAAAGGCTAGCCAGGACGTTGCTTCCGGCATAAGGCTCCTCTTCACCTGCAGAAATAAAGTGCCATCATGCACTGGCACACCAGCCAGACTTCTTCCAGTGAAACACCCACCTCAAAAACAAAACAGTTTCAGCTCTTCAGCTCTGCTACTGAAGTCAGATAGACAAACTCTAGACAACTGCCCGCCTTCCCCTGCCAACCACCCCCAAACACACAGTATTTGCCCCTGGACTTAATTCTCAGGGGTCTGAATCCATCCTCAAGGTGGACCACAGAGACCAACTAGGATGTTCCCAGTATCTTCTTCGTCCCCGGAAAAGAGGACTCACCCAGAGGTGGGACCGATAGACTACCAAACCAAAACCAATGCCCTTTTTCCAACTTTTCTCCACTCACCTTCCCGATCCAGGCTTAGCACTTCCATTTACTACGCTGAGCCAAGGTCACGTAGCTTAGACCAAGGAGAAAGAACAAACAAATGTGACAATCCACAAAACAGCCTATACCCACTCCTCTTCCTTCCTCCCCTACCCCAACAGCCAAGAAGCCCCAGACCCACATTCCCCAACCCAGTACCACCGCTTCGCTCACCTAACATACCAACGAGGTGCATCACACTCCCAGCTCCTCTTGCGCTCCGAGCATCTCCAGCACTTCAGGAACTGGAACTGCTGACGCCTGGCACGCCTCAGGAACGTGACAGGAGATGTACTCTGCTGTCGCAAGGTGCTTCCAAAGCCTGCCCAACAGGCAAAGCACACTAACACAATCCACTGACCAACTCGGGGCTCACACTGCCGTCCACTCACCCTCGTGCCTCATTCAAGTGTCTGTGCCCATGCCCTGGGCTACAAGAAGGTCATATCCGTGATGGACAAGCAAACAGTACAGCTCCTTGCAGAGGACTCAAACACAGAGACGAGAGCCAGAAAAAAAAAAACACCCTCAGGTCCACAAATGCCAAAAGGCCATGAATGCACAGCAGCCCCAACAGGGATAATCACACACTTATCCTCTACAGATGAAAAAGGTGACCCTGCTCAGCCTCTCCGTAATACTGCACTTATGCAGTCAAGCCCCTTGCGATGCATACTGAAGCTATTTGTGAAGCCTCTGGACAGTTACGCAAATGGCTTGATATATCTAGAGATTAAAAGATAACCCAAATAAAAAGGAAGCATACCCCACCATTTCCCAAAAACAAGTCAGCCGGCAACACCTCCTAAGCACACCTCTATTACGTGAATTCCAAGCACTTAATATCTAGAAGGCTGCAAGGTCTAAAGACTCTACAGCCAGCCAAACCACAGGCAAAAGCTCCAAAAATAGAACAAACTGTCCCTAACCCTGAAAAAGACTACACCTTACACGCCTACTGCTGCTGTTTTCAGATACATGCTTATACAGGGAGCTTCGATGATACTTACCTCCTAAACCCTGCTCCATCACTTTGCCACCAACGTTATAACTTTGATAATATTTGCCTTAATTCTGCAAAAATCATAAGGGACCCCAAACCACAAAGCAAACACACAAAGTAACATTGCCATCCTATCCGTAAACATGCTGTAACAATTACTCACCTGAAGAAGAGCTGCATGCAATACAGGCACCTATTACTAGATTGGTTTACTCTAACAGATCCTACTAGTTGTTACCTCACAAAGATGGGCTTACCGCTCTCTACTTGGAAACCCATCAGTCCATAGACTCTGACCCATCTAAAGACCCCTGCAACTGACTGAAGGAAAACCAAAGCACTTACCCCAAAGTGCACCCCAGGCAGAATGAGCTCTCTGATGGCACGCCTGGGGCTCATATACCATTTGGCCCTGCCCAGCACCCAAACCCAATCACCTGGGAAAGGTGAAAAGGAGGGGCAAAGCACAAAAAAGTAGAAAGAGGAGGAGCAGCAGCTGTGGTTTATTTATTTTTTGCTTCAGCTTTGAATATTTAAAGCTTTTCTCCTCTACAACACCTGCCTCAGGAACCAAACAGCATTTGAGTGACCTGCTTTGCTCCTATTCTAAACACTATCACAGCCCACCTTGCCTGTGGCACCTGATAAACAGAAGAGAAAGCAACCACAGCAGCAAAAGCCACAGCACCCTTAGGACAGTTACTCTCATCTGCTCCTTTACCTCAGCTGCTTACCTACCCACATGGCAGATGCTTCCACCCGTTCTCTGAAGCCACCTATAGCACCTCTAAAAGAGAAACTGGAATTTTACTCTATTTCATGTAGTAAAATAACTGCAGTCACAGCCACAGCCAAAAATAACAGCTACCTCCGTTCACTCACCAGAGTCACTCCAGAGATAGCTCGGGTCTTGATGTCCTGTACTGCACACTGCGTTTCAGCCTGAACAAAGGAAAACACAGTCAGAAGATAAACATTCAGCTGCCAGCATTAGCACCCGTCCCTCAACAACATAAGTGACCCCATATTTAATGTTATCATTTCAAACAGCAGTCCACTTGCCTCTGTACCTGGAAGTTAGATCCAAGCTCGAAAGGAACAGTCAGCATCACCCATGCCACCTGGGAATACTAAAAGACAAAATGACCACTGTGCTTGCAAGCGACCACCTGCCACACTGCTCCTCTGTCCCAAACAGCCTCACCTCAGACCCTCAGAGGGAAACGCCTGAACATCTTCCCCTGTGGTGGTTTTACAGGGGTGGGCGACTGAGCTCCACCAAAACCACTCTCTCACTCCCTCTCCTCAAAGAAGGACAGCGAGAAAAATATGATGAAAAGGGCTCAAGGGTTGAGATAAGGATGAGGAGATCACACAATAAGTATTGTGATGGGCAAAACACACTCAGCACAGGAAGATAGTAAAATGTATTGCTTATTACTACACAACCTAGAGAAGCGAGAAACAAAGGAAAGCAACCAAAAGCACCTTCCCCCCTCAACCACCCTCCTCCACCTTCTCCCCCCCAGCAGTGCAGGTGATCGGTGTTTACAGTCAGTCTATAGCGCTTCTTCACCGCCACTCCTTCTCGGACGCCCTCATCCCCTGTGCTGTGGGGTTCCTCCCGCAGGATGCAGTCCTTGGTGAACTGATCTGGCATGGGCTTCCCACAGGCAGCAGCTCTTCAAGAACTGCTCCAGATGTAGGTCCATCCTGGGGTCCATCCCTCAGGAGCAAACTGCTCCAACCTGGGTCCCCCACGGGCAGCAGCTCCTGCCAGCTCACCTGCTCCTGCGTGGTCTCCTCTCCACGGTCTACAGGTCTGGCCTGGAATCTGCTCCGGCAGGGGTCTTCCACAGGCCGCAGTCTCCATCAGTGCAGGTCCACCTGCTCCACTGTGGTCTCCTCCACCGGCTGCAGCGTGGAACCCTGCTCCACCGTGGTACTCCATGGGCTGCAGGGGGACAGCCTGCTTCACCATGGTCCCCACCATAGGCTGCAGGGGGCTTCTGCTCCGGCACCTGGAGCACCTCTCTCCCTCCTTCTTCACTGACCTTGGCACCTGCAAGGCTGTTCCTCACTCCTCTCGCTCTCCCAGCTGCTGTGTGGCACAGCGTGTTTTTTTTTTTCCTCCTTTCTTAATTAAATATGCTCTCACAGAGGCGCAAACAACATCACTTATTGGCTCCGCTCGGCAGCAGGACCCTTACCTAACATGGGGCAGCTTCTAGATTCTTCTCACAGAAGCCACCCCCCTAGAGCCCCCGGCTACCAAAACCTTGCCACGTAAACCCACTACATCCCTTCACTTCGGTTAAGGAACGACTAGGCTGACAACACATTCACCTTCCCTCACTGCTCCGTGACACGGGGATTTCCCTGTCCTAGACTGCACTAGGCACCTTCAGAGACAAGAGAAAAAGCACACCCTGAGGCACCTCAGAGGCACAGCGTACCTGCTGCAATACCTCCCTCTTCCAGGTCCTTTACCTCAGCTGCTCGTTAGCTCGATCTGAGATAAAGCTGCCCGGGCGGCGCCGCGCCAAAAGCTGCCCGGGCGGCGCCGCGCCAAAAGCTGCCCGGGCGGCGCCGCGCCAAAAGCTGCCGGGCGGCGCCGCGCCAAAAGCTGCCCGGGCGGCGCCGCGCCAAAAGCTGCCCGGGCGGCGCCGCGCCAAAAGCTGCCCGGGCGGCGCCGCGCCAAAAGCTGCCCGGGCGGCGCCGCGCCAAAAGCTGCCCGGGCGGCGCCGCGCCAAAAGCTGCCCGGGCGGCGCCGCGCCAAAAGCTGCCCGGGCGGCGCCGCGCCAAAAGCTGCCCGGGCGGCGCCGCGCCAAAAGCTGCCCGGGCGGCGCCGCGCCAAAAGCTGCCCGGGCGGCGCCGCGCCAAAAGCTGCCCGGGCGGCGCCGCGCCAAAAGCTGCCCGGGCGGCGCCGCGCCAAAAGCTGCCCGGGCGGCGCCGCGCCAAAAGCTGCCCGGGCGGCGCCGCGCCAAAAGCTGCCCGGGCGGCGCCGCGCCAAAAGCTGCCCGGGCGGCGCCGCGCCAAAAGCTGCCCGGGCGGCGCCGCGCCAAAAGCTGCCCGGGCGGCGCCGCGCCAAAAGCTGCCCGGGCGGCGCCGCGCCAAAAGCTGCCCGGGCGGCGCCGCGCCAAAAGCAAACCTACCAGTCCTGAACAGCTCCCCTGCCAGACAACTCCCCATCTCCTCCTGCCAACCACGCTCAGCACACACACTATTTGGCCCTCAAAAAAAAAAAAGGAAGAACATACACACAAAAAAAACAACTGAGCTCCACAAATGCCAAAAAGCCATGCACACACAGCAGCCCCGGCAGGGGTAATCACAGACTTACCCTTTACAGATGAAAGAGGTAACTCTGACACGACCCTCCTCAGTCTCTTGGTAATACTGCGCCTACGTGGTCAAGCCTCTTGTAGCGTGTAATCAAGCTCTTCTTAGTCCTCTGGAGAGTTACACAAGTGGCTTGATACATCTAGAGATTCAAATATAACCCAAAAACACAAGTGTATCCCACCATCCCAAAAACAAAGTGAGCCAGCAACCTCTGCTAAATATCCCTCTAGTAAGTGATTTCCAAGCACTTAAAATCTAGAAATCCATAGACTCCAACCTGCCCAAAGAACCCTGCAACTGACTGAAGGAAAAACAAAGCACTTACCCCAAAGAGCAGCCCAGGCAGAATGAACTCTCTAATGGCATACCTGGGGCTCATATACCATTTGGCCCCGCCCAGCACCCAAACCCAATCACCTGGGAAAGGGGAGGGGCAAAGCACAAGAAAGTAGAAAGAGAGCAGGAGCAGCAGCAGCTGTGGTGGTTTGTTTGTTGTTTTTGTTTACTTTTTTTTTTCTAAATCTGTTTTAGCTCAACAGCATGCAGGCTGCAGACAAGAGAACTGGGGTGTTTCTAGAAGCAACAATCCCCATGCTTTTGCTGCAGCTTTGAATATTGAAAGGACAATATCACCAAGCAAGCAACTGAAATTTTTTCAGCTGGAATTAGCTCAAACCTTTCTTTACATAGAAAGAAAAATCTAGGAGCATAACAGATTAAATGCCAAAAAAAAAAAAAAAATCAATTCCATGTAATAACATCACTCACAGGAAAAATCACGTACTTGAGTAGGCTATCTGAAAACCAAAAGGCTATGCTGATGGGTCAAAACACATTATAGGACACTGGAGCCTGGCCCTCTGCTGCACCGACTTAAAACCCATCCCTACACTCACCAAGGTGCAACCCAAACACAGACACAGCATTTCAGCCTCAACACAGCTTTGGGAACTGCTGGAAAGCAGGCTTCATCCTCAGCGAGGCGTACTCAGGCTCCACGGCATGGGGCTTCAGGCACCTCTTCACCTACTGAGGAAGACCACCATCAGGAACTGCCACGCCAGACAACCTTTTTCCTCTACAACACCTGCCTCAGGAACCAAACAGCACTCAAGTGACCTGCTTTGCTCCTATTCTAAACACTATCACAGCCCACCTTGCCTGTGGCACCTGATAAACAGAAGAGAAAGCAACCACAGCAGCAAAAGCCACAGCACCCTTAGGACAGTTACTTTCATCCGCTCCTTTACCTCAGCTGCTTACCTACCCCACATGGCAGATGCTTCTACCCGTTCTCTGAAGCTACCTATAGCACCTCTAAAAGAGAAACTGGAATTTTACTCTATTTGATGTAGTAAAATAACTGTAGTGATGGGCACAAAAATGTGCCTGGGCAGCAGCAATCACAGACTTACCCTTTACAGATGAAAAAGGCGACCCTGCTCAGTCTCTCCGTAATACTACCGTGCTTATGCGGTCGAGGAACCGTACCCCACCATTTCTTAAAAACAAGTTAGCCGGCAACACCTCCTAAACATACCTCTATTACATGAATTCCAAGCACTTAAAATCTAGAAGGCTGCAAGGTCTAAAGACTCTACAGCCAGCCAAACCGCAGGCAAAAGCTCCAAAAATAGAACAAACTGTCCCTAACCCTGAAAAAGACTACACCTTACACGCCTACTGCTGCTGTTTTCAGATACATGCTTATACAGGGAGCTTCGATGATACTTATCTCCTAAACCCTGCTCCATCACTTTGCCACCAACGCTATAACTTTGATAATATTTGCCTTAATTCTGCAAAAATCATAAGGGACCCAGAACCACAAAGCAAACACACAAAGTAACATTGCCATCCTATCCGTAAACATGCTGTAACAATTACTCACCTGAAGAAGAGCTGCATGCAATGCAGGCACCTATTACTAGATTGGTTTACTCTAACAGATTCTACTAGTTGTTACCTCACAAAGATGGGCTTACCGCTCTCTACTTGGAAACCCATCAGTCCATAGACTCTGACCCATCTAAAGACCCCTGCAACTGACTGAAGGAAAACCAAAGCGCTTGCCCCAAAGTGCAGTCCAGGCAGAATGAGCTCTCTGATGGGATGCCTGCAACTCATATACCATTGCACCCCACCCAGCACCCCACCCCAATCACATGGGAAATGGGAGGGGCCGTGCATGACAAGAGGTAAAGAGAGCAAGAGGAACAGCAGCCCTGTTTTTGGTGTGGTTTAGGTCAACAGCATGCAGAGTACAGCACAGACAACCAGGCTGTTTCTCTTGAAAGACCTGCCTTAGCTTTGGTGAAGGAAACTGATCGGGCTGACAGCCCTCTCACCTTTTTGCACCACTCCACAACATGGGGAATTCACCTCTCCAAGGCTGCACGACGGAAGGGCAGAAACAAGACGAAAAGCACACCCTGAGGCACCTCATAACCACAGCCTACCTACTGCAATACCTATACCTATCTTCCCAGCTGCTTTACCTCTGCTGCTCTCCATCTCCAAATCACATTCTTTTAACTGCCACACAGAGTGGCAGTCCTCCAGGTGCCACAGAGCAGCACCCTAATTTTTTTAAATTTTTAATTATTTTTTTTATTTCTTATTTTCAAAACAGCAGTCCGCTTCCCTCTGATGATGGACAGTAGGTCAAGCCAGTCACCGAGTTGCCAACGCAGAGCTTCACGGTTCCAGAAGGCGCTCTTTCCTTTGACCGATTCCTTATAAGTGTTATCTACCACTGGCAAAAGCAATAAACAGAATGCAAACAGGCACTGCCTCATTTGACGAACTTCATGTTTTTTATTTTATCATTTCAAAAGAGCAGTCCATTTGCCTCTACATCTGAGAAGTAGATCAAATCAGTCACCAAGTTGCCGAACAAGAACTTGACAGTTGCTGTTTCCTTTGACCGATTCCTCCTAAGGTTTACCTACTGCTGGGAAAAAAAGAAAAAAGACTCTGTGCCAGCTGCCCTTGAGTACTCGCCCAGAGCTTGAGTATTCGCCCAGAGACAGACCAGATGTCTTTCCCAAAAGAGTCAGGACAATGTATTATTGCACTGATGAACCACCACGTTAGCTACCATCACTAATTGCCAGGCAGGACAGCTCCAGGCCAAACACACACATAAAAAGGCACGCTACAAACGTCATGACCAAAACATGGGAAAAGAATTACTTATACTATAGGAATTACTCACCTGAAGAAGAGCTGCATGCAATAAAGGCATCTACTACTATATAGATTAGTTTACTTTAAATGATCCTACTAGATGTTACTTTCAATAGATGTACTTATCTCTTTCAACTTAGAAACGCATCAACCCCTAGACTCTGACGCACCTTAAAAAAAAAAAAAAAAACTGCAACTGACTGAAGGAAAAACAAAGCACTTACCCCAAAGAGCAGCTCAGGCAGAATGAGCTCTCTGACAGGACACCTGCGGCTCATATACCATTAGGCCCCACCCGGCACCCTGCTCCAATCACCTGGGAAAGAGGAGGGGCAAAGCACAGGAAGGGATAAAGAGAGCAGCAGCTGCGTTTTTTATTTGGCTTAGCTCAACAGTGTGTGGAGTGTTACTAGAGGCAACAATTCCTGTGCTTTTGCTTCAGTCCTGATTATTGAAACGACAATATGACCAAATAGGTAACTAACACTGGTTTTGACTGTAATTAGCTGAAACCTTTCTTTACATAGGTAGAAATAATCTAGGACTGTAACAGATTACAAACCACAAAAATACAATTCAATGTAGTAAAATAACTCACCGGAGAAGTAACATACCTTAGTAGACTATCTAAAAAACAAAAGGCTATGCAGATGGATTCAAAAAAGCCAACCCAATCGAGATCTGAAAAGGGTACAGACATTCTCAAAAGGAGCAGGGAAAAAATAATGGCACAGAACAAGCCGGAAAGAACGCTGAGCAGATTTAAAAGATCTGTAAGACCTCAGGAGGGACCTGAGCAGAGCACGTAGGTCTTTGGAAAGTGGGGGGAGGGAGGACGGGTTAGCCAGGGACTAGGAATACTAAGTAGAGGAGAAAATGAGTGTTGTGAGCCTGAAGTGTGTACAAGCATCATAAGGAGGGCTCCTGAGAGGACGGGAAAACAAAGGGAAAGCTGCTTACCTCTGAGAAGTCGTCCTTGATCTTTGTGCCACGGACATTTGTCTTGCGTGCTCGGCTCACGAGTTTAGGGGTCCCCGTACGTTGAAGGCTTACCTCTGAGAAGTCCTACATGGCTCCACCTGCGTTACTGATTTTTTTTGCCAGCAGGTGGTGGCAGAAAATCCTGAGAAGTGGCAGACACAGCTTCCCAAACCGTTTTCTCAATAATGGAAGCAGTGCGAACCACGTGGAAAACCACAAGTGAAAAACCACAGGTGGAAAACCACAAGTGCAGCAGAAAAATGCACCCCACGTCGTCTAGGGGAGGAAATAACTGCCCTGAGCAACGTGCCCTTCCCAGGGTGAACCCAACGTGCCCAAGGCCTTGGGGGGCGGGCAGAAAAGGAACCCGAGACTCTTAGTATGTCTCCTGAGAATCGCAGCTTACAGTTACTCCATGTCTTCTGGTCTTGCAGGATGAGGCAGAGGTCTAATTAATTCCTTCTCCATCTCTCTGGAAAGAGCTTTTTTCCTGTCTGTGACAAAGGAGAAAAATGTTATGATCGTGGGAGTCGTCATACAAAGCCACACTCTGTGAATTCACTATTACAGTTAAGATCGTTTTTAATCAAAAACATCTCGGCCGCAAACTGCAAACTCGGCTACCACTGCAAACATAGCGCTGCACAAAAATTCAACTCAAGATAGAGGAAAGGGCGAGCTAAAAGGACGAATGACGTGACCAAAGGCAACTGCAACAACCATCTGGTAGATGGTTGTCCACAGCCCTCGGATTTCATGGTCGTCTTTCCTGAAGAATGAATCCTGGAAGAACAGAAAAGATACACAACGTGTCCACAACAACTTTTGAGGAGACTACTGAAAAGAAAAACAAAAAAATAGAAACAGCAAGCGGCTAGTACGTCAGTTTTGTTAACAGAGTACCATTAACATACTAGAAATTTCCACGTTCTATGTAGCCCCAAGGTGGTGCTGGGTACATCCACTGATATTAATGGGGTGGCACAATGTAAGAGATAGTTAATAGACAAGGTACACCTGAGGTGCACAGATTGCATATTCCAGGCGACAAAAAAGGCACAGCTTGGCACCCAGTTTGGATCAGCTTGCGTATGAGTCTGCTGATACGTGAGTATATACTGCAAGCAGAAAAGTCTTTTACTCCACAGACTCAGTTTCATTTATGTATATACATACATATACGTATGGGTATGTATCTCTCTCTCTCTATATATATATATAAACAAACAAACGTTGGGAACCTTATAACCCCTTGAGTAACAATCATTAGCTATGCCTACGCTGAAAGCCAGGACTATGCCTAAGTGATTAAGTAAACACGGAGCCTTATCTGTGAAATGCTGAAAATGCCCCATAACCACTGGGGGGCTTATGCATGGTGTACATAATTTTTGCGCAAACGTGCATCTTAATACACAAAGAGGAGGGGCGAGGCGGACAAAGGTTTTAGGGACGCGTCAAGACCAGAACAGCCACTGGGCAATCGCTCAGACGTGCAAAGCTCAGCTAAAACTCGCACAAATCCACCGAGGGAAGGAGGCTACCTACTTGTCTGCTTAAAAAGCCTCTACAAAGAACGTATTACAAAATCAAAAACGAAACCATCATCCAGCAAAGCAAACGTCTGGAATACAAAGGGCTAAAGCTGACAGCTGAGGTTTGATTCTTTAGCAATGTCATAGGTCTTCAGATCCTACCTGACTTCTTGTGGATGGTGGCGTTGCAGCACAGAAATGAGGGGAGCGGGAAGATCGCAACAGGCCAAACGCGGTGCTGGGCTCCTAAAGGAGCTGGTGGGATAGCACTGACGAGAGTGAGACAGGCTGTCAGCCTTCTCCACGAGCTGAAGAAGAGGAGCGCAAGTGTCCGAAGAAGCTGTTTCTTCTCATACTTCATTTAATACACACCGTCTTTAAATCCAAGGCATCTTCTTAGGGAACAGATAAAGAGGTAGAGTTAGCGGCTCCAGGGATGCTTCAGGATCTTATTTCTTTCTATAGTTAGCTGCTATCCATAAACCCGGACCGGTTAAAATACAGAGTTATATTAAAAATTCTGGATAATAACAAAAGTATGGGATTTAAAAAACAAAACAAAAACACGCTTGCACGGAAGAGGTTAAATTATCTCATTCATTTCCCAATTCCCCTGCAGACTCTACGCTCAGCTCCTCTTAACTCACTTACCTATCCAAACGCAGGGCAGACGCATCAGTTCTCATCATTCTTGGTAAAAAGACGACATTTTCACGCTTGCTCTCAAATATCATCTCTTTCCAGCACGCTTTCCTGCAAGCTATGCTAATTCCTCCAGGCTTTTTAATATATGCTAGAAACTTCACTGTTTTATCTTAATGACCATCTCGGTGGGAGTCACCGACCCGCTGTCTTTGATTCTGCTGTCTTCACAAATACAAATAAAACAGTACTTCAGTGATGCTCTGTGACAAACTAGGCGACACGCGCATCGACCTCTTACATAAGGAAGGAAAGAATTTGTAGACAACATCCAGAATGTATTACTTTGTTAGATATCAGAGCGGTGGGGCAGAATGACAGTGCTACACAAGACCGTGCCTATGCTCCCGGGATTGTACACAGTTTGCTGGAATACAACAAACAAAATAATAAAGTAAGGTCACTGTGTGGAACAAGTTCACTCACTCCATTATTAATGTGAATGACAAGAATATTTCAGTAAGCGTTCTTTTAAATCCGTAGAAAATTTTGGATTTATCTCAATTTGGCTTCATGAAAACTGAAACTTGCAGTGCAAAGATCATTTATAAAACCTTTAGCAGCTGAGCTTTTTAGGCACGGATTTGGTCACCTTCCTGGATAATATTCGGCTCTCTCTGCCTTCCCCCAACAAGAAAAAAAGCTTAAAGACCTCAAACTGGGACTTCTGGGAGGTGTGACTCCATTTGTCACCTTACCTAATACACACTGTTTCTTCGCTGTGCTAAACTTTCACCATGACTGCATAAGAGTCTCACTGCTATTGTTTCTGAGAGTTTGACAGACTTCCCCAAATTGGATTAAACGAGCGTTTTCCGTTGCGATGGACATCAAGGCCAACGATGTCTCTTGTCGGCTGTGGAGTCCTGCTGGCACTATCACCAGCTCTCACACAACCCCATCTAGCTTCTGGGGTCTGCCCCATCCGTCCTCAGCGGTGGGAAGTTCTTCCAGAAGCAGACAGACCGTTATTTGTTCCTAGGTGGAGCTGAGGCTCTGTAAGGCTTTGCTTTTTTTCTTCCCTCACTCCCCCTTTATTTCCAAGCTTAAACCTGCATCCAGCGCCAGCCTGCGCCTCCCGGTGCGCACGGCCCGGCCCCGGCTCGGGGAAAGACCAGCCGCGCATCCCGGAGCCCATGTGGCCGCCCGGCAACACAGAACTACAGCTCCCAGCATGCCTCGGGACGGAGCAGTCCATCCAACCCAGAGGGGAGTAGGCCAAGCGCACACAACCGCCCCCCACCCCTCCCGCCCTCTCTGCGCCCGCCCCCCCCCCGCACCGCCTCCCGCCGCTCCCACCCCCTCTCCCCCAGCCCCCCGAAGCCCCGCGCAGTGCAGACCCCGCCGCACGCCCGGTCCGGTCCGGTCCGGTCCGGCGCGGCGCCGCCCCCGCCCCGCACAAGGGCCGTTTCCGCAGAAGCTGCCGACCGCGTGGCGCCCCGACCGCCCGCCGCCTCGCCCCCTCCCGGCCCGGCCCGGCCCGGGGCGGCACCGCGCCTCGCCGGCCCGAGCCCGGTCCGGCCCGGCCCGACAGCCTCCGCCCATAGCGCCGGCAAGCCCTGCACGGCACTTCCGCCCTGGGTTCCTCCGAGCCAATCACGGAGCGTTTCGGCCCTCAGCGAAGGCATGTCCCGACGCCACTTCCGTCCTCAGGGATCCCAGCCAATCACTGCGCCGCTTCCCTGTGGGACGGCGACCCTGAGGTTGCCCCTGTGTTGCCTTTTTTTTTTTTTTTTTAAAAGAAGGCCCGGGTGTGCTCGGTCCTCTCTCACCAGGTGTCTCTGCGAGAAACATCTCAAATCATTTTCTTCACACACGATCTTCTGTGAGGCTATTTTATTCGCGGTTGCAGTGGCGGGCGTCCTGCCAATTAGGAGCGCGTTACAGTAAGCAAAGCATCAACGTTTGTGCCCTATTCCCCGACACCTGGTCACCTCCCCTGTTTCCTCCACCATATATGTACAATTTTACTTATTTTTCAACCCTTTCATTTCTCCCTTCTTATTTTCTTTTTTTTTTTCCCTTTCTTATGTTTCAGGAACCTGTGATCTTTGTTTTACTGTTCCCACACTGCTCAACCTGTTTTTCCTCAAGCTTCTGCCTTATTTTGGAACAGTGAGGCCTTCCACTGTCCACTTACCCACGTAGCATTTCTCCTTATTATGACTACACAACTACCTTGGAATACAGAAAATTAGTTCTCTGCTGCAAAAACACAACTCAGTTTCTCACAATTCCCCCCTCTTCTTTCCTTACTCCTACTGTTGTTTTTGCACCTCTTCACATACCGCACTCTTGAGTTTTCCAACATTAAGGCGCAATAGTCTTCTTCAGATGTCACGGGGGATGGTAGGTGTACAATGCCATTATTTTTACAATGCCAACAAACAGTTGTTTGAGCCAATTCTGTTCAGGTAACCACGAAGTTAGTTTCTCCCAAATGTTTCTAAATGCCCAGGAACTGTCATCTTGAGCTACTCTATGTAGGATCTTTCCCCCCCACCCCCCCCAATATACTTTTTTTTCCCCCCAAATATCAGTCAAATTCGTCCCATTTGATCTACGTATATACAGCAACAAGCATTAATTACAGTGCACGCTCCTCCTTATGAGATTATTAATGAATCTAATACTATTCGATTCTACAGTACTATTTTTGCAAACTTATCAAACTTATTTTCTAGTTCTTCAGTCATAGCAGAGATATTTACAATAGCTGTTTCTAATTCACCCATCCCTAACCAAGGTAAAAACCACTTTGCAAAGCTGTGAAATACTAGAGAATTTTACTAGAGAATTATCTGGAGTCCGCTTAATCCTGCACGTGGTCTCAAGGGGGCTTTGGCTTTGTGGGTCTTCAATAATAGTTACATTTGGAATTATTGCCTCCAGGGTGCAAGCTCCCTTCCATCCCAGGGGCAACACCTTCCTGGCTTTATTGCCATGTAGCCAGTACCACCTCTTGCCATTTGGGACAGGCCATCCAGTTACAGGATTCTCATGTTGCATCTGGTGTGCGCTACGTATATTAGCATTCCTGCGGCTACCATATTTGGTACAGTATGGATTATTCCCTGTATGGATAGTTCCACACCCAGGGTCAGTACTATCGCCCCGGAGTTTCTATCAATGTTGTTTAAAAGGCACCTTCGATAACACAGTGTATTGTAGCCAGGATTATGTGCAGGGAGCTCAACTTCAAAATCTATTCCTTCCCAGTGACTTGCGGAAAACAGACTCCACAATCAGTAAGATTGTAAAGTAGGTATGTTTATTCAGCACTGGGCAGCACGGGGGGTAGTCCCACCAAAATCGTGCACACCTGATGCGGCAATTTGCCTTGGTTATATGCAGTAATGCATGAAGTTTCACAATACGCCTATACATATTCATAACCTGTCCCCGTTTCATATTAAAATTAGTTCCAAGGAGTCATGTCCATAAACTCCTCCCACCTGCACTTGTGCAGTGTATTCTGGTGGTGGTTGTCAGGGGTCGTGGGGATGAAGATTGATGACTGACACTTCCTCATCACCGCTAGTTGACCTCTTGTCTTTGTGCAGACTCGGTTGCTCCTTGGCTCTTGTCTATCTGCAGGACCAGTTTCTGCCAGTTTCTTAGGATAGGCTCACTCTCTTATTAGGAGACTGACCTTGGTAAGGGGCCCAAGGCTTCTTGCTTTGGTTAATTTGCACAATGCACCATAGTTAGCAAAGACACTAAGTAGCATCCTAGTTTAATGCCGTCAGCACTCTCTCTCTACTTGATAAGATTCTCCTAACTCCCTCTTTCACTTGGACTGAGTATGATCTGTCATTTGTAGAAATCTAGAGTATCCAGACACAGTTGCTGCTGGAAATAGCAATCAGGGACAAGGCCTTTCCAGTCTTTCCAGGCATGTGGGTGCAAATCCAACAATTATTTCGAGATAGAACTCGAGAGATGTTCTGGATTCACTGGAAATGCAGATTTTTCCCTCTATCCTACCACTAATCCATTCAGAATAGGTATTACTAAGATAAACTTAAAATACATCATTTCTATATATATATACACCCCTATAATAATAAAAAAATAATAATTAAGAAAAACAATAAAAATCACAAACTAATAAGGATCCTTCTCGTGGGGATTAAATACCCCCCCCCTCCCCCCACTTCCAGGGGGTGTTCACTGTAAACACTCCAATTCTGTGTAATTCAATCCCTTTTACTCATTAATTCATTACGAATTCTTCTAAGGAGAAGTTAAAGGTTTACAATAGATAGTTTTAACAGTTTTAACCTTAAAAGTCTTTGTTAATGCAGTCTCTCAGGTATCAGGGTTAACTGATGCTTTTACCCGGGTATAATGAGTCCACCCTTTTTCAGCCATTCTTACTGCCGTTTCAGTACTCAGGAGCACTTGGAACAGTCCGTCCCACTCAGGTTGCAGCTTCAATTCTCTCCACATTCGTATCAGAACTCAGCCTCCTGCTCGGAATGGATGGATCGTGGCTTCCAAGGGTGGGGTTTGAGCTAATGATCCACGGGTCCTAAGAGAGGACAAAGAGGATGACAGCCCAAGCGCATGGTTCTTAAGAAAAGCTTCTTTTGTCTCAAATTGAGGTAATTCATTCCCTTTGTCCAGGTACAGCAATCCAAGTAACGTTTCATATGGTGAAACTCCCTCCCACATCTTTTCTTGGTGCAATTTGAATTTGGAGAAGTGCTGAAGGTAAATGCTTCTTCGTTCAGGGGAGCCAAGTTTCCAGAACTTAGTCAATTGCTTCTTTACTGTCTGATCCGCTCCACCCTTCCAGAAGAGGAAGGACGCCAAGGAGCGTGAAATTTCCACTTAATTCCTGGAGTCTACATTAGCCCTTGCAATATTTGTGGCACAAAGTGACTTCCTTGATCCGAGTCAATATTTTCAGTGACTCCGTAGCTGAGAATCATCTGTTCTAGAATTACCTTAGCTGCCATGCTCACAGTAGCAGATACCAAAGAGAGAGCTTCTGCCCACCATGACAAGTGATTGACCAAGACTAGTTAGGTATTTAAACCTACCTGTTCTAAGGAGTTTTGTAAAATCTACCTGTGCGCTTTGGAAGGGTTGAATTCCTGGTTCTTGCCGCGCTTCAGGCTGACTGCGGATTATTTTCCTATTTGCCTTTTGACATACTACACAACTCCTGCGTACTTGTTCAGCCAAAGTATGTATACTCCTACACATACACGTTTCCGTAGCACAGCATCACACGTTGCTTGAATTCCCTAACAGCTCTCTGATGTAAAACATTAATATAAAATTAATATTTGCCTCACTAGCACTTGATTCAGCATTTCTCTCCCATCAGGGAGTATCTATTTTCCTTTGGACTTGGTCGCTCCTGATTCCTTAAAAACCCCACTCTCACTCAAAACTCTTTAGTTCTTTCTTAGGTTTGGGTAGGGGTAGCTCGACAGTTCCCTGAATCCTCTCTGGATTTATTCTTTGTTTCCCCTCAGATGCTAGATGCCTTAAGTACTTGACTTCTCTTTTTACGCATTGTAATTTATTTTCCAATACTTTCAAGCCCTGTTTTCCCAGAAAGTTGAATAGCTCGTTAGTGGCTTCCTTCACAACCGTTTTCTCCTGTCCTGACAATAAGAGATCGTCGACATATTGCAAGAGGAACACCTCCTCCGGAGGCTGGAATTGATCAAAAATTTGTTCTGGAACTTGCCCAAATAAAGTCGGTGGACCTGAGGTAAAACCGTCCATCTCTATCGTTGCTTCCACCCCATTTCAGGGTCTTTCCACTCAAAGGCGAGTGTATCTCTGCTCTCAAGGTCTGAGAGCACCCCATTAATAGCTCTGTTATTCCACTGGAAATCAGTCTCGGTTATGCACAAGAACAACCAAGTTCCCGTCTCGTCACAGAGCCTATGCTCTGTCACCTAGCCACGGCACCTCCGCTCCGCTCTACACTCTCTACTATTCCTCTCAGAGTCAGCGCGCCAGGTTCCCCCAGCGTGATCAACGTCTAAGGTTGGAGGTTTTGGGATCTTTTATGTAGCGCAGCTACACTCCACCCTGGAAGCTTCTTCAGTGCTGTACCTTTTCTTTAAAACGTGAATATCAGTTTAATTTTCAGGTCACCTGAGGCAATTATTCCCCACGGCAGGGACTAGGAATGCTAAGTAGAGGAGAAAATGAATGTTGTGGGCCTCAAGCGTGCGCAAAGAGCGTAAGGAGCGTTCCTGAGAGGACGGGGGAACAAAGGGAAAGTTGCTTACCTCCGAGAAGTCGCCCTCGATCTTCATGCCATGGATGTTTGTCTTGCACGCTCGGCGCACAAGTTAGGGGTCCCCGTACGTTTGAAGGCTTCTTACCTCTGAGAATTCCCCCGAGCTTTCTTTCACCAGATAATGGCTTTCCCAGGGACTCGCCAGTCCACACGGAGAGATCCCTGCCCGATCGGCTCACAGCCTGTGACACCACGCACACGCAACCGTTCTCAGGAAGATGCGCGCGCAGCTTTACAGCCTGAACGGCAAACGGCAAGTGTTTCTTTGGGGCAGGTTTTCCATCATCATCTCCCTCCACAGGAAAAGTCGCTCCTCTCGGCTGCTCCTCCTCTCTTAACATTCCTAACATCCCCTCCCCAATCCCACCTTCCCCTGCTAACTTTGCTCCTCTTGGATCACTGCCCGCCTCCACCTTCCAAAGCAGGTCCTTATCGAGTTCTCCTTCCGTGTCCTGTCCCCAGCTGCTCCCGTCCCACAGTGCTCTCAACAGCGACATTAGCTGTCACTCGGATCTCCTTCCCACTCGGTACCCGCTCTGCAGCTATCCCTATCGTGGGAACGGCAAACAACCCTACAGGTCAACCGTATCCAACAGGCTGAAGGATCCGTTTACCTGGAAGTTTTTGATGAGAGATTACAGAAAAAGAATCGCACCTCCACGCAACGCATCCCCCTTTCCAAAGAGGGGCAAAGACAGCACAGGCGACCTCCCTGTAACTTTTTCAAATTTGGCAAGGGTTTGCGGTGAGCATTATGAAAAACAACATTAGAAGGAGAAGACTGGTAGTCCTGACAAGTTCCTGAAGTCAAGGAAACTTGCCCAATCAACCCCAAACCGTTCGCTAGAGTAACTTGGTAGTCTGTTTCCTTTTGAAAGCCAAATGAGGAGGCGTGCGTTCTCCTCTTTCCCATTGGCATTCTTGTTCTGGCTTAACCAGGCAGGCGGCCAGAGTGAATGGCTGAGTGGTGCTTTTCTCCCCACCATGGGAGACTCAGGAAGAAAAAATAGTCAAAGCTCATGGGTTCGGATAAAGACAGTTTAATAGGACAAAGAAGGCAAGAAAATCATAACAATGATGACGAAGGAACGTTCCAAAGCAAGCAATGCACGATGCTATTGCTCACCACCTGCTGACTGACACCCAGCCCTCCCCGAGCAGCGGTCCCCCCTCCGCTCCCCACCGTCCTGATCCCCAGTTTCACAGGACAGGGGACAGGTTAAGAAAGGGGCCGGGCAGCAGGACACTCACTGCAGCTCCTGCTCTGGGTGCCCCCGGGATGATTTCACGGTTCAGGCGCTTCTCGATCGCTCTCTCCCCCAGCTTCCTCCTCAGTAAGGATCCGGAGGCTGAACTGTCACCCCCCCAGGAGAACACACAGGGGTGTGACACGCCTTACGCGGGCCAAAGCAACAGCAACAACGGGGTGGCTGTGCAGCGCCGAGGCGACCGCGCGGCAGCGCAGCACTACAGTTCCCAGCATGCCTCGGGACGGAGCAGCCCACCGGACCCGGCGGGGACTCCGGAACGCCCCCCCCACCGTGCTGCTCCCTGCCTCTCCTCTCCGTGCTCTCCCTCCCTCCCAGGCCCCTTTTCGCCCAAGCTCGCCACCGCCAGACCCCACGGCCCCGCGGAGCACGGATCCGGCACGGCGTGGCGCGCCCCCCGCCCCGCACAAGGGCCATTGCCCCAGGAACCGCCGACCGTGCAGCGCCCCGATCGCCCGCCGCCTCGCCCCACGCGCTGTCCCGGGGCGGCCCCGACCACCAAACTCGTTGTGGTGTCGCGTCCCGTCCCGAGCCGAGGCGACGCAGCTTCTCCCCCAGAGCAGGACGCCGCCATTTTGCCGCGGGCAGGTGCAGTAACGAGAAGGCCGGCGGCGCTGGCGTTACCACGCATGCGCGGCGCCGCTCGGCCTTCAGTACCGCTTTTTCGCCAGCAGGTGGCGGCAGAGGGCGCGAAGCGGCGGAATTCCGCATGCGTGGCACCGCTCTGCCTGCCATGCGGCTGCTTCCGCCAGCAGGTGACGGCAGACAGCGACGCGCCGCTATTGCGCACGCGTGCCGGCTTTCCGCCGGCTGACTCCGCGCATGCGCGGAACCAGGCAAGGCTTCCCGAACTGTTTCGTCGTTAATGGAAACGGCGGGACCCGCGCGGAAAATCACACGGAAGCGGCAAGAAGAAGCGCCCGGCTCCGCTGTCGCGGAGGAGACGGCCGCCCTTCCTGCCTGTCCCCGAGCCGCTCTCGGCCTGGAAGCCGAGCAGCGAGGCGGAACTACATTTCCCGGCATGCCACGGAAGCCAGCGTGGCCGTCCACCAGCCCGAGGACCACAACTCCCAGCATGCTGCGGGGCAAGACGCTCCCAGCCGCCCACTGCTGTGGACGCCCTGGAGCCAGCCCGGCGTCCCTGTCCTGCGGTCCCCGCCAGCCCCGCCTGGGCTTTTCCTGCCCCGGCCGCCGATCCCGCGGGACCCGGCCTCCCCGACGCCCTCCCCTGCCCTGGGGGTCCTGCCGGGAACCATCCCGCCCCCCTTGCTCCTCCGCAAGCAGCCCTGGTCGCACTGGCCAACCGCTCCGCCCACGCAGACCGCCCCCCCCCAGCCCGGAGAGCAAAGACAGCGCAGTGCTGACGGCCCCTCCTGCCACGGTCCCCCAGTCTGCAGCCCCCCGCCCCCACCGGCTGCCCCCGAGAGGCCGTCCCCATCCAGCGGCCGACAGACACGGGGCCAAGCCCCCCAGCCCCTGCCCTCTCCGCACCCTTCCTGCTACGGAATCTGCGCCTACAGACACGGCGACGGCCACTTCCCGGGGCTGCAACCATTGAGGGGGGCACAAACCAGAAAGCAAACTTTATTAAACTGCTGTGCAGGACTCCTGGGAGGGGGCCTGTGGTGGGGCTCCCTGACCGGACGTTCTCCCCTTCCCCTGGCAGGCAAGGCATTGAGCAGCATCCGTCTGTCCGTCCATCCCGTGGGGATTGGATGCTGGAAGTGGGCTCCTCACTATTGCTTTTGGTAGTTGTGGAGTAATTGCCTGAAGTAACTAGGCAAATTAAACTAATATTCACCTTTTAAAGAAAACATACAGCATTGAAGAAGCTGGAAGAGTGGAGGGCAGCTGCGCTACCTAAGTGTTCCCTAGGCCTCCAACCTTAGATGCTACCGCACAAGGGGAACTTGGTGTGCTGACTCTAAGGAACAGGACGGAGTGCAGAGTGGAGTGGAGACACCGCGGATAGGCTCTGTGACCAGATGAGGACCCGACTGCTCTTGTGCACACCAAGAGCAGTAAGCTGCATCTTTGCTACCCGGAGCCAACGACCTGACAAAATGCTGTACTCTAGGGAACTTTTGCTCATTCTAGTATCTTTAGAATACCAAAACACACCTCCATCCCAAAAGCTCCCCACCTCCAAGGTGCGACCACCCCTCGCTGAGCATGCACTCTGAACTTCTCGGAGTCTACACCTTTAAATGAAAGCAAGAAAACTTTTCACCAGTCAAAGCTAAGATATGCCTGACTAGAGTCACTCAAGCTCCACCTAAAAGACATAAAATAATGTAAACTGGCTTAAGAGAAAGGGAATGTTAGGCAAGATACCATCACAAAACTGACTTCTGACTTCTGGGATCAGTCAACAGGCTGAGCTCTTATCCCCCTCCCCCCATTGGGACGCTGTGGGGTAAAATTTGAACACTTGGTTATACCAGGTGTCTCCTTGGAAACTTAGAAATCTCTAGAGTCTTTGTGCCTTTTAACGTGTTAACAGCCACGATGAGTACTTGTGTATTTCATGCGTGCTCGTTTGCTTTTGCCGACAGTGAATTTATCTCTGCCAATCCAAAGAACCTGTGTCCTTGTTGCCGTAATAAATTGCCCTTCATTGCATTGTTCCTAGCCGTGACAGTTCTCATTGAACGTGACTAGAGCGAGGGCGTGCTACATTATTGGTAAACCCATGACCGTAATAGTTCAGTACCCTGAATCCGACCAGACCCGTAACAGTCAGCTACGCCCCTTAATGCGACAGTATCTCATAGGGAGAAACATAAAGCCTAAGATTTCTCATCCCTAAGGCTTTGGGGGGCAGGCAGAGAAGGAACCTGAGACTCTTAGTATGTCTTCTGAGAATTGCAGTTTACAGTTAAGTTACTCAGTGTCTTCCGGTCTCATGGGATGAGGCAGAGGTATAATTAATTCCTTCTCCGTCTCGCTGGAAACAGCTTTTCTCCTATCTGTGACAAAGGAGAAAAAAAAAAAAAGCTTTGATCGTAGGAGTCATTACACAAAGCCACACTCAGTGAATTCACTACTACAGTTAAGATCGTTTTTAATCAAAAACACCTCAGCAGCAATGTTACCACTGCAAACATAGCGCTACACAAAATTCAACTCAAGATAACGGAAACGGCGAGCCAAAGGGACAAATAACATGACCGAAGGCATCTGCAACAACCATCTGGTAGATGGTCCACAGCCCTCAGATTTCATGGTCGTCTTTCCTGCCAAATGAGTTCTGGAAGAACAGAAAAGATACACATTGTACCCACAGAAGCCTTTGGGGAGACTACTGAAAGGAAAACCAAACCAAAAAAGCTAGGAACAGCAAGCGGCTAGTACGTTAGTTTTGTTAACAGAGTAACATTAACATACTAGAAATTTCTACGTTCTTTACCCTCTACCTTGAAAAAGTCACCCAATTCTGTCAGTGTTCACTGTTAGCATTTTTAAAATTTTCATGTGGACATCCGAGAAAAACATTTCAAGTCCCTGTCATCAAGGGAGAAGAGGAGAGAAAAAAAAAAAAAAAAAAGAAAAAAAGACGGGGATGGCGGGGGGAAGAAGCGCAGCCATTCCTTTCCTCGGTAACGCGAGCAAAAAGCTCAGGCGCTCGGCAACAACGTGCTTTGAAAGATAAAACACAGAAGAAACTGCACGTTATTTAATCTCTGCTGTAGATTCACGTGTATTTGTACCTGCTCATTTATTCATCTGCCAGTTTATTTTGCTACAGACGCTACAGAACATAGAAACTGCAAGGTTACTACTACCTTTTGTAACCAATAGGATCTTCGGTAGGAATAGCTATCTGTCTGCATACCGAGTTCTGTTGGAAAGAACCCCAACCACTCAATTCCCATTCAACTTTGCCCCCGCCTGCACTTATACGGTGTTTTATGCTTTCTCTTGCTGTTCAGTACAGGCATTAGGCCTCTTTTATTGCACTCCGTTCAAGCAAAACTCTTTGGACATAATAAATAGATAGACAGATAGATAGATGGACAGGTAGAAAGAAATTTCCTCACAAGTCACAACCACATCTAGCATACTGGAAAGCCCTACAAGCATTTGTCTATTTCTTAAAGCTGAAGCGGGACAAACCTGTAATTGCAGCACATCAGCTGCAGCTTTTCTCATTTTACCCGGTGTGTCACCTTCGCGCAGCAACAAACCCCACAGGGGTCCTAGTGGCAGCTGCTTCTACCCTGGTAAACCAAAGACAAGGAGAAGACTATCATTGCATACATAACTATGACGCACGGAAATGACTCCACAACCATAGGGTTGTAAAGTAGGTATACCTTATTACGGTGCACCGGGTGCACTGGGAATAGCTTCCCTCAAAAAGTACGCAACCTTCTCGGTAGTTTCTCGCAGTTTTATACATAGTACTGTTACATATTACATGAGATCTAATGCATATTCATTTTTTCCCCCAAACAGGCAGACCTCTTCCAAGTGCTCATTTCCATACTCCCCGCCCTTAGCTCCTCCCAGTTGCGCCTGCACAATGTAGCCTGGTGGTCGCGGGCTGGGGTCTTTCAGGCAACGAGGAAGAGGAGGTTAAACTTTTTACTTTCCTGGACTTTGACCTTCTGTTGGACAGTATTTAGGATTTTTTTGCTTATCTTTGCCGTGTTTTCTGCCAACAAATTGTTCATCCTTCCCTTACTGTTGGCCTTGAGCAATATCTTCCTTTTTACATCTGCTTCTCATAAGGTTCCCATCTACATTCCCTGATAATCAGCATATTTTACCATATATGTAGCTAAATATTAATTCAGATAAGTTTTAGCATCTTCCCCGTCTAATTAGCATCTTCCCTGTCTCAACTATGCATGCTTTGCAGTACAGGGGAGTTTAAATTAATATGGAGGTTGATTCTAGCATTTAGTCTTAACGCTAATACTCAATCCCAACTTCTCCCCAGTTTAATAGGACAGAAAAGGCAGCCATCCTGGCTGCATGCCCTCTGGCACACAGTTAAAAAACAAAACAAAACCAAAAAAAACCTCAGGATCTGAGAAGGCAACAGGTGTCCTCAAGGGGCACAGAACAAATAGTGGCATTGTACAAACCAGAAAGGATGCTGTGCAGATTTAAAAGACCTGCAGGATCTCAGGAGGGACCTGAGTAGAGCACACCCATCCTTAGTAAGGGGCCGGGGGGGGGAGGGCGAGTAAAGGAGGGACTAGGAATGCTAAGTAGAGGAGAAAATTAGTGTTGTGGGCCTCAAGAATGTGCAACGAGCGTAAGGAGGGTTCCTCAGAGGATGGGGGGACAAAGGGAGAGCTGCTTACCTCTGAGAAGTCATCCTTGATCTTCGTGCCACAGATGTTTGTCTCATGTAAGAATTAAAGTTGTGTTTTTGCAGTGGAAAATTCCACTAACCTTGCACACTCAAAAGTGATTGTGTAGTTTAGTGGGATAGCTAAGAAAAACAAGACGAGCAGCGTGATATCAGTAAAAACAGAAAATCACAGGCCCTCTAGTCACGAGAGAAGAAGAAAAAAAAAGAAAAGGAAAATTTAATGGTTGGTCAAATAAAATTGTAAATATATGGTATACTAATAAGCATTGAGTAGTTTGTGAACCTGTAGTACTCAGCCAATGAGGAAACAGGAGGAATCAAGCATTGGGTAATAGGGAACATAAGGTTATGACACACTTTTGCTGTGTGCTCCTGCTTGCAGGATGCCCATCATTGCAATCACAAAAAAAATGCTACTTCACTGAGATCCTCGCTTGAGCCTGTGTTATTGGCTGCAGATTGTTTCTCATAAATAAGGGGCTCGTCCAGGATTCTCTGGGATTAGCTCATCGGAGGAACCGAGACTGGTTGAGAAGGCAGGATCGGTGAAGAATTAGGAAAGAAAGGAAGGTAGGTACTGGGCAAATTCTCCAGTTTTGACAACTGACCCAGTAACTCTGTGCACAGACCAAAGAAAGAAATAGTAATTATTGCCTTGGGGGTTGGGTAAGACTCTTGTGTAAAGTGTGATTGAGATGTACTTTTGTACGAAGCAATTGTGAAGTCCCGATCTGTAGTTCTGTAGCTCCGCAAGGGGCATGGCCAAAGATGGACGAAGCGAAAGGTAAAAGTGCAAAAGGAAGAGTCCTGGGGAAGTCTGGTGTACAGTACTCCCTTGCATGGTAAAGTGCTTGGCAGTACACCAGGTAATTTGGTAAACCCATAAGTGTATCGTTCCCTGTGCACGGTAAAGTGCTCAGCAGTACACCCCCATTTTCTAGAACTGGAACGTTAGGAGCAGCACATTGACAAGGGCTAGGAAAAATGGGAAATAAGGGTTCCAGAGGACAGGGAGCAGGTTCCAGAGCACTAGGGCAGTGCCTACCAACAGTCCTTGAGGAAGAATGATAAGAAATTGGAAAAATAATCCCAAAATTAGAGGAAATGATAAAACAAAAATGATTAAATACTGTGTATTAATCTGGACAAAGGAACCAATTGAAGGAACAGCAATATTTTGGCCAAAATACAGGTCTGATGAAAATTCGGTCTTTAAATTTACATGAGAACAGTAAGACTCCTTTTTTGGAGGAGGAGTCGAGTTATGCTGCTTGCTGCGTGCAGGGTTAAGTCAATTTTTATTGAAAAAGTTGACTGCAATTAACACTGTCTCTAGAGAAGGAGTGCACTCTAGGCTCTGGCAAGAATTAGAACAATGTAGAAGAGATACCGAGAATTTCCCCTTCCCTGATACTAACAGTACTAACGCTCCTATGTATCCTCTTAGGGTGTTCACAGTGGAACAACGACAAATAGGTTATGTTACCTCTCTGTGTCCCCCCCCCACCCCCTCGCCCAAGCAGAGAGGTTAGGAGTTTTAAGGAAATTAAGTCTTTAATTGAGGTCCCTACAAGACTAGCAGAACAGTTAGATCAGTTTCTAGGGCCTAATTTATAATCCTGGGGGGGAAATGTCAATCTTGAGTATGTTATTCACTGGAGAAAAGGGGGAAATGATTAGGCAGGCAGCTATGCAAGAATAGGAAAGAACCTTTGTTTCGTCTGCTCCTTCACCGCCACTCTCTCCCCTGCTCCTGCCTGGGGTCCTTCCTGAGGGGTGCTGTCCTTCATGGGCTGCTCCTGTGTGGGCTTTTCCATGGATGGCGGCTCTTCAAGAGCTGCTCCAGGTGTGGGTCAGTGTCACGGGGTCCAGCTATTGGGAGCAGGCTGCTTTAGCTTGAGGCCCTCATGGGTGGCAAGCTGCCCCCCAGATCACCTGCTGAAACACAAAAAGCAATGTAACTTTCCAAGACTTGTTTTGGAGAATTAGAAAGCAGGTATTCTTTATTAACAGTGCTGGGTACGTGGCGGATAATTCCACCAAACACGTACACCTAAGCAAGACAATGAGTACTTATTTATGGTATGGTGACACACATATTCATGTGATTTTCCAAGAAAGGGCAGGATTTATGTTAATGGTTTCTCAGAACTAATTATCATATTGTCCCTCGTACTTTCACATGTGCATTACCCTCTGGTGGTTGCACTTCGGGGTCTTTCTGATGAAGGCTTGTAGTCTTCTTCACCTTGTACTTTTCCCTTTTCCGTTTTGTGCATGCTCTGTCATTGTTTACCACTTCAGCAGTTTTACTTTTTTTCAAACTCAGCTAATTCAATTGTTTGAGCTCTACTTTGGGCACCGTGTTCCTTCTTTAGCCTTGATTTTGTGGCTAGAGCTGAGTCTTATAGCGCAAGGCCAACATAACAATTTAACAATGTCAGCAATCCCTTCAGCTTCCTGTGTTACATATTTTGTATTTTATACTCATTGTTTCTACGGGCTGCAGCATGGAGGTCTGCTCTGCTGTGGTGCCCATGGGAGGGGACCCATGGGTGCAAGGGGACAGCCTGTTCCACTGTAGGCCTCTCCACAGGCTGCAGGGGAACTTCCAACTCTGGCATCTGGAGCATCTCCTCCCCCTTCTTCTTCACTGACCTTGGTGTCTGCAGGGCTGTTTCTCACTCCTCACTCTCCCAGCTGCTGCTGTGCAGCCTGTTTTGTTTGGTTTTGGTTTTTTCCTTTTCTTGTGTGTGCTCTCACAGAGGCACAAGCAGCATTGCTCATGGCTCGGCTCTGGGCAGTGGTGGGTCCCTCTGGAGCCGGCTGAAACTGGCCCTTACCTAACATGGGGCAGCTGCTGGATTCTTCTCACAGAGGGCACCACTGCAGCCCCCCCACTACCTGAACCTTGCCATGTAAACACAATACACTGGGGCAGCTAGGTCATTGCTCGCCCATAAAGTATCAGGGCTTAAATTAACTAATTAAACCCTAAAAGTGATGGGGGTAGAAGGGACTGGGATAACAGTGCTACTTTTTGGGGACACCAAGTTGAGACTAGGGGATAAAATGATCACTGCGCAACTATTGTATGCACCCTAGGCAGGGACTAACTTGTTTGGAAGGGATTTGAAGATGAAATTGGGCATTTGAATAGTAAGTTGTTAGACTGGAATAACAGTGCTATTACTGGGGTGTTCTCAGACACTGAGAGCAAAGATATATTCACCTTCAAGTGGACAGACCCTAAAACGGGGCAGAAGCAACAATACAGATGGACAGTTTTACCTCAGGGGTTTACAGAGTCACTGAATTTATTTGGGCAAGTTCTGCAGCAGATTTTGAAGCAATTCCAACCTCTGGAGGGGGTGTTACCATTACAATATGTGGATGATCTTTTATTGTCAGGACAGGATAAAACAGTTGTGAAGGAAGCCACTAACGAGCTATTAAACTTTCTGGGAAAAGAAGGCTTGAGAGTATCAAAAAATAAAATACAACATGTGGAAAGAGAAGACAAGTATTTAGGGCAGTTAGTGACTGTGGGAAAATGAAGAATAAACCCAGAGAGGATTCATGGAATTGTTGAGCTACCCCTATCCAACACTAAAAGAGAACTAAGAAAGTTTTGGGGGTTAATGGGATATTGTTGATTATGGATAGAAGCATATAGAAAACATAAGGGTTTCATCTTACATTATTAGAGGAGGAGCCTAATATACTTGAACGGACCAAAGAGGAAAAGGAGTTAATAGAAAAATTGAAGCAGTGCTTAATCACAGCACCAGTCTTAGCTCTTCCCTCATTAAATAAGCCTTTTTATCTATTCCCTACTGTGGATTGGGAAGCAGCACTGGGAGTATTGACCCAGGAGTGGGGGGATAAGCAGCAACCAGTGACTTATTGTCTAAACTGCTGCACATAGTTTCCAGAGGATGGCCTGAATGTGTTCAAGCTGTAGCAGCAACTGCTATTCTGGTAGAAGAAAGCAAGAAATCAACCTTTGGGGGTTTTCTGATAGTTACTACTCCACACCAGGTTAAGACGATCTTGACTCGGAGAGCTGGGTGCTGGCTGACTGATTCTAGGATTTTGAAACGTGAGGCAATACTGATCGAAAAGGATGATTTAGTGTTAACCACAAAATCATGCTTGAATCCAGCTGCCTTCCTATGGAGAGGATATAGAACGTAACTGCCTAGATTTAATTGAGTATCAGACTAAAGTGAGACCTCATTTCCCCTTGAGGAAGGAGATAATCTATTTATTGATGGATCCTCAACAGTAGTACAGGGAAAGAGGTATAATGGATATCCTATAATTGATGAATTTAGTGAAGAAATAAAAGATATGGGCCAATTGCCAAATAACTGGTCAGCCCAAACACGTGAATGATATGCCTTGAATCAGGCACTCAAACTTCTTGAAGGAAAAGAGGGAACCATCTAAACTACTTTGAGTGATGCATATGGGGTGGTTCATAAGTTCGGTAAAATCTGGGAGAAGAGTGGGTTGATCAAGAGTAAGGGGAAGGAATTGGTCCACAAAGAGCTTGTAAAGTAAGTCCTAGATAATTTATTATTACCTACTGGAATTGCAATAGTGCATACATATCTAGATAATTTATTATTACGTTATGGAAGTGCAATAATGCATGCATACCTAGATAATTTATTATTACCTACAGGAATTGCAATAGTGCATGCATACTTCACTGAGTGCATACATGCATACTTCATCCTCGCTTGAGCCTGTGTTATTGGCTGCAGATTGTTTCTAACAAAACAATACAGACAAGCCCTAAAGTGTAGGCAAAGGCCCCAAACACTACAACCAGGTGCCAAACCCTAGACACAGGACACAAGCCCAAGACACAGGCCCCAAATGCTACAGACAGGCCCCAAACAACAGACATAGTCCCAATCCATTGACACAGGCACCAAACCGTAGACACAGGCAGCAGACAAACCCTACAGACAGGCCCCAAAACATAAAAATGGGCCCCAAGCCCTAGATGAAGGCCCCAAAGCCTAGATGCAGGCCACAGAAGCTAGAAACAGGCCCCAAACAAAACATGAAGGCCTCAAACCATACAAACAGGTCCCAAAATCTACAGACAGGCCTCAAACCCTAGATGCAAGCCCCAAACCCTACAAATAGGCCCCAAACCCTACAGACAGACCCCACACCCTAGACAAAGGCCCAAAAGCCTAGATGTAGGCCCCGAAGCCTAGACACAGGCCCCAAAGTCTTGACACAGGCCCTGAATCCTATAGGAAGGCCCCAAAGTGGGGTCTGTGTTTAGTGTCTGGGGACTGCATCTACAGTGTTGGGCCTGTGTCTAGGGTTTGGGGCCTGTCTTTAGCGATTGGGGTCTGTGTACATTATCTCTGACCCTCTCTGGATGATCAGCAGGATGTCAGGATTTATGCCTTAGGCATCTCTCATAGGACTGTGGGTGACAAAATTATTCTGATAACATGAAGTGAAATGTTAACACCCCTCATTGCACTGAGAGTTCTTACATTGCTTCCTGGTACATTTACACCATATCCTTTTTGTATTTATTTATTTTTGAATCCTCTGAGCCAAATGACTCCTTTGTCCATATTGTCTCTAGTTCTGCCCAACCTGTAATCATGATTTTTGTGATGGGAAGAAGGTTTGTGCTTTTTCTCCTCCCTCACAATATAGCCACCAGCACTGTAGCACTGCTACAGTAAGGATAGCTTTAAAGGAGATTAGATATTAAGGAAATTATTTGGATAGAAATTAATCAAAAGAATAGCATCATTTTAAAAAGGTCATCTCGCTGGGGAATTCATCTCTAAGCCAGAAAACTGAACCCAAACCCTAAAATGGACCTTAACCCTCATATCTCATAAATCTGCATTGCTCTCGGGAGGTGCGGTGCCAGAAAACTACGGTTCCGTACGTGCCCTACATGCCAGTGCGGACACCTGGACGTCCAGTACTGGAAAACTGCGCCTCCCGGTGCGCTGCACAAACCAGCGTGTCCGCCCGGCAGCGTCGTGTCGGAACTACACCTCCCAGTACGCATCGCGCAGCAGCACAGTCACCAGCCAATCCGGTACCGGAAGACTACTCCTCCCGGCATGCTCCGCAGAGGAGCACGGCTACCCGGAAGTCCGGTGCCGGAAGACTTCAGTTCCCGGCTTGCCGCGCGGACGAGTATGCGGGAGCCGGCAGCCCACGCCGACCGCAGAGCTCCGCCCTGGGGACGGGCGGGGGAATTGCGTCGCGACCAGCGCCTGCTCGGTTTTGTCGCTGCTACAGCCGATGTACGCGCGTACCCGCTCCCTGTCCGGTCCCACCCCACTCCTCTGGCACGGTCCCGACGTGTTGTAGTTCCCCTTGCACGCGCTTCGTGACACCCCCACCCGACACGTCCCACGGCCTGACTAAGGGTGCCTTGTGGCACTACTGTGTCCCCGCATCACCAACATCCCGACCAGGATCCGGCCAGTCCCGGCGTCCAGGTAACCCTGCACCACTTGACGGTAAGGTAACGATGATGATATGATGTCTGATAGAGAGAATAACAACTTTACTAGGTTCAGCATGTAGTATTGGAAAGAGGTGTTTGAAACAGAATGAGGAGGAAGAGGATGCACAGCTTTTGGTATCTGATGAAAGAGATTTGGATCAGGGAAGTGTTGTGAATGAAAGACAGGGAAATGAGTAGGAGAGGACAGAAGGATTTGGTCCGACAGCAGAAAGAACGAGGCCTGACTGGAAAGATATGCAGGTTTTGTTGAATGTAAGAAGAGAGATCATTGGTGTTAGAGAAGGCTAAGGAGAAAAATTGAAGGATTAATGTAAGGGAAGGACCAGAGAGGTTCATGCCAGAGCTGGAACCTACCTGGGATCTGAATGCAGACAGAGGTAAAATGCTTGTAAAACAATATCAGCAGTTAATTTTGTACAGAGTTAAGCATGGGCTACCAAAATCTAAGAATGTGTCCAAGTTGTATCGAGTGACTCAGAGAGCAAATGAGAACCTTTCAGCATTCTATGAAAGACTATATGAAATAGCCAGAAAACGGACGGATTTAAAACCTGATGATGAAACAAATAAAGTAACATTTAACATCGTGTTCATAGGACAGTCAGTCTTTGGTATCTGGAAGAAGTTGCAGAAAGTGCATGCATTTTCAGGAATGTCTATTTCCCTACTCATTCAGATAGCATATAAAGTATATAATAATTGAGATGAACTAGAAACGGAGAAAAGACAGAAAGAGAAACAGAAGAATGCAAAAATGCAAGCAAGTCTGCTTGCAACAGCTGTGGTTCAAGCTCACAGATTGTCACATAGTAGGGGATTTTTAAAAAGGGGAAAGAGGCAGTATAATGGGAAATTGAGGCAGAGGAAAAGGACAAGGGACAGACACAATATCTACTCCTTGTCCAACTGACCCATTAGGGTTAAATCGGTGTGCATATTTTTGGGAGGATGGACACTGGAAGATGGAATACCCAAAAGTGAAACCAGAGAGCCAAAATTAACAAGTATTCCTGAAGTGGACTTGTTAATGATTGACGTGGAAGAATCAGACTGAAGGGGATTGGGCACAGAATTATCCAGTACTCCAGCAGAGCCCCTGGTTCCAGTAAAGCTGGGGAATGAAACTGTAATTTTTTTAGTAGTTACAGGAGCCACTTACTCAGTAGTAAACAGCTGTAAAACACCATTGAGTAAATCTTCTATGCCAGTGGTTGGGGCCATTGGAAAGTGAGAAGTTAAGACCTTTTTGTAACCAATTAAGTGTGAAATTGGGAAGCGAGTTTTTACTCACGAATTTTTACACTTAACAGAATGTCCACTGCCTCTGTTAGGATGAGACTTATTACATAAGCTGGGAGCCCAAATAACTTTCAAGAAAGGAAAAATCCAAGTACATATCCCTGAAAATAATGCTTGGCAGGTGCAAGTATGTTTGTTACAGGAAAATTTTGAAGACGCTTCAGGAGAGGAACAGGATCCAAGTACTGACTGAAATTAAGGATGCAGTGGTACCATTTGTATGGTCAGCTGAGAAATCTGGGAGAGCAAGATCAGCAGAAACAGTAAAGTTAGAGCTCAAGTCAGAAGCAAAACTGGTAAGGAAAACTGATACTCGATGAAGTTAGATACAAGAAAAAGATTGGAGCAGGTAATTGATATAAGAGGTGTGAAAATTAGCAATGGGACAGAAAATAACAGTACATGTGCCTCGTGCAGTAACTGCAGTTTTAGGTAATACCAGATACTGCTGCTAGAGCAAGATGATATTCAATTAAAAGTACATAGTACTTTGAATCCTGCTTCATTATTGCCATTAGACCAAGAGGAGGAAATTAACCGTGATTGCTTGCAAGTTATTGAACAGGTATATGCCACCCCACTGGATTTGAGAGAGACACACACAGCCCTTAAGAATCCGGATGAAGAATTCTACACAGATGGAAGCAGTTACATGGTGCATGGAGAGAGAAAAGCATGGTATGCAATGGTGACAATAACCAAAGAAAAAGAGGTAGGAATATTGCCATCTAATACTTCTTCACAGAATGCTAAATTAGTAGCACTCACAAGAGCCTTGGAGTTGGCAAAAGAAAAACAAGTTAATATTTATACAGATTGAAAGTTTACTTTTGGAGTGATACATGTATATGTATGGTGCTTTTTGGAGAGAGAAGGGACTGTTGTTGCAAGGCACCACACTTAAAAACGGGAATGAGATTTTGAAAATACTTGAGGCAGTCCACCAGCTCAAGGAAGTAGCAGTGATACATTGTAAAGTGCATCAAAGGGGCAATTCAGACTCTCTAAGAGGAAATCAAGCTGAAAGTTGAAAATCACTAAGTTAATGAACCATAAATTTATAGTCTGAGATTATATAAATTTAAGTGTATCTTTATGGATAAGGTAGGTCACAATAACAAAGATATACTTTCTGTGTAAAGGTGTAAGTTTCTTTAAGTCAGAAAATAAGGGGGTTAAAAACATTAACGGTCTTTTGTTGGTTGAGTGTAGTCAAGAAGCCAGGGAGTGAGGAAACCAAGAAGTGTTTTTGAATCCCTGAAGCCATAACACCCCTTTTTTGAATTGATGGCTTCATAAGGGGTTTTCTAAAGCCTGATAGTGGTTGATTTCCAGATTTGAAATTATGGATGAGGAAAATTTTAGTCCTAACAATTATGATAGTAATATTCTTTGTTCCTTTGTATGTAATAATACGATGCACCTGTAGATGCTGTACTAGGTTGATAGATAGGTGAGATTAATATAGATAAATTAGATAAGTCTCAAAGGGGGTGATTATAATGCCAGGAACTAGTTAATTTTATTTTGTTAAAATATGTATTTCAAGGTAAGGGCAAAGATGATCCAGGCCTCGAAGATATCCACTGGAAGAATAACTAAGAAACTATTTAATCAAGAGGACCATTTTGTAAGGAAAATTCGACACACGTGCCCTTGAGCTTGTTACTAATCAACTTGTTAGAAATACTTGGCTGAACGGCAATGATAGAAGTATTATGATATGAACTGTCCTCATTATATTACTAAAAATCATGCCTCTAGGCTAAGAGATGCCGGCCCAACAAGAGACCCTTCCCCTCTGAGAATGTGCAGAATTATTTTGTTATGTCAGCAGTATGTTAATTACGCAACCAAATCAAAGTTAGAGGATCGTGCTAACATGTAAATGTAGTGATAAGAGATTGTATAAAGTGTGGCGTGGGAAATCTTTGGGTATGCCTGCTTAGCGGGAAACCACCTGGTACTGAGACTTGCACAATTCTGAAATAAAACAATATCTTGACCTCGTGCATGGATTGGCTTATTGCACAGTAAGTAATGAATCTGAACTTTTTATTGGACAACACCATGGCTGCACTGGCCCATCCAGTTTACGATCACCATGAGCACAACAGCTGCATCAACCCTCTCCCCTTAGCTGCAGCCCATCCCACCTGCCCCGTTAGCTAATGCTCATATGCAACACAGAGCCATTGCCATTATCCCTATCAGGGACAGATGGAGCTACCAGGGTAGCAGAAGTGTGCCCAGCTCCCAAGAACAGCTTGCTGAAAGCTAAAGGAAGAGCCCTCAGTTGCTCAGCATCACAAAAGTGACTCAGAACACTCCGTGACCTAGGAGGAAACAGGATCCAAGTACAGATTTGCAGTGTTTTAGTAAATGTTAGCCGTGATCGTGAAACCTCTCCTCCATTAGAGAAATGAGAGGGAGAAATGACACACACACCAGTTACAATTTGCAGCAGCTTACGTACATTTTCCAACAAAATGCTACACAAACATATCCAATCATATCACCACGCCAGTCCTTGACTCCACAAATATCTTCCCTCATTTCCATGCAAAGCAGATCTTACAGCATGGGATAGATGCAGAGGCCCCAGTCCTCTGTTTGTGTCTCCCTGAGACCTTTGTTTTCACAGAATTGAAGTTTTCTCAAAACAGGGCTTTTGGTGTTTGTCACATAATGGTTTGTTGCTCCTACCATATCTCACAGAAAATGCTCATGCCTCTGTTTGCAGCTCTGACCAGGAACAGCAATCAGAGCCTAACTGCTAGGAGAATGGTTAACTCTTTTCTTGCAGAGCAGGGCAAAATGGTTAACCCTTTCCTCACAGTCCCCCGCTTTTCTTGGGGCCATCCAGGCCTATATCTTCTTCCATATCTCAGCATAAGCACTTAAATCAAAAATTCTACCTACATTTTAAAGTGCAAGCAAACAGCGCACAGAAACAGCAGGATGATTAAAATTAATAGAATTACAACAAAATTAACAGAATTACAACAGAATTTATTATTAAATATAACATTAAAATGGCTTCAGGCAAATATTTTTTAAAGATATCATACCAGTGGTGCTTTGTGAAATTTGCTTCTTTCCCGATTATCAATTTTAAATTGATTTTCCCATTTTCAAACAGCATTTTACACACTACTTTGTCAGCACCTGATTATGGAGTAATAGTTTGTTGTTGTTTTGTTTGATTTTTTTTCCTAACCCAATCATTATTATGTTTTCGTTCTTATAATCTACTTCAGCTTTCACCAAACTGTGAAGTTATATTTATTTTTGTGTGCTTACTTAAACCAGTAGCATTCACCTTTCCCTTTGCCTTAATTCTCAACATTGATTAAGAATTAACAATAACACCACTAGTAGTAAATACAGTCTTAACAATATTACAATTAATGTCAAGTCTATTTTACTTATCCTGAACAACTCATTTGTTTTGGTTTTTCAATATATTTTTCAGTGGATCCTTGACTTCTTCAGTCCTGGCAAACTTTACATGAGAATGACGTATCCAAGTGTTTTTCCCCTTTACAGGTACTGCAGAAAGGGAAACTAACAATACCAGAAAAGCCTTTCCTACCTTGGGCTTCCCTGATTTTTTATTATTTTTTTTTAATGTACCTTTATCCATACATTATCTCCTGTTTCATAGGGGGACTTCTAAAGGCATTGGTTGCTGTATTGCAGAATCACAGAATGGTGAGGTTGGAAAGGACCTCTGGAGATCATCTAGTCCAACCCCCCTGCCAAGCAGGATCACCTAGAGCACCTTGCATAGGATGGCATCCAGGTGGGGTTTGAGTATCTCCAGAGAAGAGAATATCTTCACAACCTGGCTGGGCAACCTGTTCCAGTGCTCTGTCACCCTCACAGTAAAGAAGCTGAGTTTGGCACCGGAAGGATTTTATGGACTTCTGGATTTCCAATACATATTGAGTTAACCTTTCATCCCCTTCCAACAAGAGAGTCTTTGCTACTACGTAAGAGTTCAGAGTCTGCTAAATAATAGCTCAGCTGGTGTTAATTCTATTTGGTTTGGCCTCTGCATTATATGCATCAAAGCAATTGGTAAGGCATTCAGCCATTTCATATTGTTTTTTACACACATTTTAGATATAATATTTCTCAAGCTCTGATTGATTCTTTTGATTTTCTCTGATGATTGTGGGTGATAGGGTTATACAATTGTTGAGTGGGACTTATGGAACACTGCAAGAGAAACAACCACATGCAGAAAAGCAGACAAAAGCTTCGGGTACAACCCAATATGTGAACTGAGGGTTTCAGAGGTCAAAGAGAAGGGTCTGGGGCGCTACAAAATACAAATGAAGGGTGTCTGTGCACACCAAAAGGGCTACAAGGCGTGCTGTAGGGATCACTGTGGCTGATGAGAAGCTGCCTGCAAGCACCCCCCCACACAAACCACCTCCCTCCCAGCACCATCAATGCATGCCTCCGCCCCTAGACATACCGGGGACATCTCATATTGCTGCAAGCAAACTCAGTAGCATTGGTGATCTGCTATCCTGGATGACTATTTAACAGTGGTCCTTGCCCATTAGGAGAAACAGGGCTTCACTTGTTCGGAGATAGAGACAGCTTTCAGTTTTAAAGCCATTTATTCAGCCAGTTTACCTTTTCCCGATTTTTTCAACTTCAGCCATGACAATTAATCAAAACAATAAGTTGTGTTATCTTTTCCTTTTCACAAATGAGAATAAGATTAAAAAAAGTGAAGCAACCAAAGTAAAGCTAAGCCAGATACAGTAAACAATATCCACAGAGTAGAAACGGGTTACCTAGTCCTCAGTGCTGCCTCCAGAAGACAAAAATAACAATTTTTAACAAAATTTACCTTAGTTTCACAGAATTGCAGAACGGTTGAGGTTGGAAGGGACATGAGGAGATCATCTGGTATAAACCTCTCTGCTCAAGCTTGGCCACCTAGAGCAGGTTGCCCAGGACCATATCCCAGGCAGCTTTTGAAGATCTCCAAGGAGAAAGATTCCATAACTTCTCAGGGCAACCTGTGTCAGTGCTTGATCAGCCACACAGTAAAGAAGCCTTTCCTGATGTTCAGACAGAACTTCCTGTGTTCCAGTTTGTGTCTGTGGCCTCTTGCCCTGTTACTGGGCACCACTCAGGAGAGCCTGGCTCTGTCCTCTTTGCACTCTTCTCTTCAGTTGTTTATGGATATTGATTAGATCCCCCTGAGCCTTCTTTTCTCTAGGAAGAACAGTGCCAGCTCTCTCAGCCTTTCCTCATAGGAGAGATGCTGCACTCCCTTCATCAGCTTTCTGGCCAATTGTTGGACTCTCAAATATGTCCATGTCTCTCTTGTACTGCAGAGCTCAGAACTGGACCCAGCACTCCAGGTGTAGCCTCACTGGTGCTGAGCAGAGGGGAAAGATCACCTCCCTCAACTTGCTGGCAATGCTTTACATAATGAAGCTGTGAATACAATTAGCTACTTTTGTGGCAAGTGCACACTGCTGGCTCATGTTCAACTTGCTGTCCACCATGATCCTCGCAGGGCCTTTTCTGCAAAGCTGCTTTCCAGCTGGGTGGCTCCCAGCATATACTGGTGCATGGGGATGTCCCCTCCCCACATGCAGGCCTTGGGATTTCCCTTTTTCAAACTTCATGAGGTTTCTGTCAGTTTCCTGCATGCTAGAACACCTGCTTCTATAAGAATGGAGAAGCAGCTGTCAGCCTCCCCCAGTTTTTTCCATCAGGGATAGGATTCAGTTCTAGTATTTGAGAGGAAAACCCCTGATCTTATCTATCTGCACTTCTGCAGACGTATGCCTAGACAAAAGCACTGCAATAAATTTTTAGAGCTCTCAGTTTGCCCGCCACCTCAGCAGTCTGTTCCAGTGTGTCATGCTCAAACCATGTCAGACAAGACCCCAGATCAGAGCAAAAAGCTGAACACTGGATGGCACAGGGTAAGGTTACAAATCCCAAAGAAAGCTTCAAAGCTTACTGGTCAGGGCCTACAGAGTATGCTATCTAAGGATTTAGACTGTTCCGTTTAACAGTACTGTGTAAATCCTAAACTTTAAGGGATAAACTGCAAATCTAATATTTCAAATGGTCATTAAGCTTTTACCGCTTAGGGCTGAGGGTCAGTTTTAAATCCTGTACTCTGATCAGTAAATGAGTAAACTGTAAACCTTGACTGAGCCCCTGCAAAGCCCCTCAAAATAAGGTAACAAATCACAGTCCTCAAGTGAGAAACCATAAACAACAAACTTCACAATAAACTGTAACTGAATTACTCCAAAACCTTAGTTTTGAGCAAGAAATGCCACAGCACATATGAGCAGATAAAACAATAAAGAGGAGCTGAGGAATTTTCCCCCCCAGTTTTTAAAAGTTACCCTTTCATTGGCAAGTGCAGCAGAACAGGAATACACACGCCAGAAACACTTTTAGATAAACACCATTTTTTTTAACACCTTTTCAGCCTGGAGAAGAGGAGGCTCAGGGGGGATCTTACAATGTCCAGGAACAACTGAAGGGAAGGTGAAAAGAAGATGGAGCCAGGTTGTTTTCAGTGGTGCCCAGTGACAGGACAAGAGGCAACAGGCACAAACTGGAAGACAAGAGAAGCCATCTGAAAATCAGGAAGCATTTTGTTATTGTGAAGGATGACCAAGCACTGGTACAGGTTTCCCAGAGAGGTTGTGGAGTTTCCTTCTTTGGAGATCTTCAAAAGCTCTCTGGACATGGTCCTGGGTAACCTGGTCTAGGTGGCCCTGCTTGAGTAGGTGGGGGTGGACCAGATGACCTCCAGAGGTCCCTTCCAACCTCAACGATTCTATGATTCTGTGATACTGCCAGGTGCTGGACCACTCTCAAGCATATTAGCTTGCATCCTTCTGGCAGTGATCAACCAGCCCACAGACACCATAATTCTCTGGGCAAATCCAGAATTAGCATTACCATATTCTCTTATTTTCCCTACAAAAATCAGGAAATGCATCCCGAGCTACCAATTTCCTTTTAAAAATGAGGAACCCCTCCATAAATAAGGACTTCATTTACAAAAATCCCTTCTTTAATCTACTTTTGAAATGTCACAAATACTCCTTCCCCCCATCCATCCCTTCCTATCCTTGTGAAATATAGAAATGCTTGCCAACCTGTTGGAAAGAAAACCCAAACATACAGACCAGAAATGCTTGAGTAGATACTGGCATCTAATTCTCAAGGACGATCATGGCTTAAGACATACCTTTTCGTTCAGCATATACTAGTAGGTAGCTGAGACTGTTTTCCTCTTTATATAGTGGCCACTAAAAATCACATTTTCATAAGCCAAAGTGCCCTCGTGTGTCTGCTAAATTAACTCCAATAGGTAACAAAGAGCATCACGGTCAGGCTTCACAACCAAGCCAGGAACTGAAAAGGCTCTGAGAATCTCGCTACTGAACTTCTCTTGTGACTTCGCGGTATTTCATCACCATGGACACACACAGCTTACTAACACCACCATTGCTCAGAGATCACAATTTAGCTATCTGCAAATGCCGTCTAGTAAGCCAGAATCAGCAAGCCAGAAGGAGCTATCTGGAAACTCTGTGAAGACCCCAAAAGCAGGAAAGGTCAGTATTGTCGTTGTTGTTTTGTTTTTCAACACTTTTTGTATAATAATAACTTTAGCAAGGCCTGTTTTTTTCCATGCAGATTTAGTCATTTCCCTAATATTCATACAGCTCTGCTATTTTCTTTCCCATAAAACCACATAATTAGCATTAACTCAGTTCTACTACTTTCCATTATGACACCCTTTTAGCTCTTTGGAAACTCAGTTCCCCAAAACACAACTGCACTGATTTCTGTACACATTCTTATGTTTCCCTATGCCTACCCTACTTCTGATGCAGCTGCCACATTCCTAGCTTGGACACTGTTCTGCTGTTACTATGACAATAGATTAATATATTTTTTCTATTTTGTTCACTTATCCACTCAAATTTTGCATATTTTCTTTAAAAGGGACTACCAGTTCTAGTAGGATACAGTAAGTTTTAGTTATAAATGTTCATTAAAAACATTAGACTTCTCAGACTTCGCTCCAGTTCTAAATACTTGATTGCACTGTTCCTCTTTTGAATAAGTATTTTAGAAATTCTGTATGCAAAGTACAACTCACTCCGTTATTTTCTGATTATATTTGCAAGGACCATTAATACTGATGCTTTTTCCTTCCTTCAGTATCTGTTGTGGACTCAGCTGTCTCTCTTATATTGCAGGTATCTCAGCAGTTTTAATACTTAATGTTGTATGTTAAAAAATGAAACCTCTGATAAAATGACAGCTTAAAAATTAGCAAATTCTTTAAGTAGAATTGTAGCATAGTGCTCAAACTGTCTGAATATATATTCAAATAACTATATTACCAATTACTGTTATTTCAACAGTTCTCTTCCTCACTGATATCACAAAAATTAAGCCTAATTTCTAGATATCTATTTCCTATGATGTACTCTATTTTAATCATTGGATACATACAGAAGATGAATTTTCAAGAGCAATATAGGGCATTGACCAATATCCCATCATCTTCACTTCTTACCTCCCAAACATTACAAAACACGTCTTCTAACTTATTTCTCAGCTTCAGCATGTGCTCAGCTACACTTACTGGCATGAACTTGTGCCACACAGACAACAAGATCAACAAAAACATTATTCTGAAACTACAGGAAAAAGCGTAGATTTCAGACACATTCAGCTTCTATATTGCTGTTGTGCCTCAACACTGTTATTCATGTTTCATGTCTCTTCTGGAAAAATATCCTATGTTCTAAAGTGCATATTACTCTGGTCAATTTTTTAGCAACTTAATAAGTCTTACCTTTATTAGCACTGCACGTTTCCTCACACTGGGCTCTGGGATGTTGTTCTCTTTCCATGGAAACCTGGGTGTGTATCTAAGAATAAGAAGCACAGAGGTCCTATGCTCACATTTATAGTACCCATTCCAGAACTGGCTCTTCCTCTCACCTGCAGCCCCAACCTGCCTGATTGGTCAAAGTTATCTCACTGTCTTTTGCACTCCATTACATGTTACCCTCCTAATTTCACAGAATTACAGAATGGTTGAGATTGGAAGGGACATCTGGGGAGTCATCTGGTTCAATCCTCCTGCTCAAGCAGGGCCACCTAGCGCAGGTTGCCCAGAAGGGAGTGTGCAAAGATGAAGGAGCCACACTCTTTTTATTAGTGCACAATGACAGGACCAGAAGCCACAGGCACAGACTGAAAGATGGGAGGTTCTGTCTGAACGTCAGGAAACACTTGTTTACTGTGCAGGTGCAGCAGCAAAAGTGTGATTTGGTCTCTATCCTATAAGAGTGCAGGTTTGGCTGAAACTTCTGTGTGTCTTGATTACCCTGGTAGGGCTGCAAACCCCAGAGGAACTGGAGAAGAAACTATCAGCCACATTGCCTATGCATGCTCTAATAGTCACTGAGGACACACCTCATGGGGACAAGAGTGTTGGCCTGTACTTCATATAGGGTGCCAGGATTCTGGAAAATTCAGGTGTTGTGCTTCAGGAGTACTCAAGATGCTTTTTCTCCTTCCTTACGGAAGAAGGAGGCTTAATCTGTATTTCTCTCCTTAATGTTTTCTATAGACTAATACAGACAGCTTCTAGTCTAGCATGATGACCTAGCAGTTACATTTTAGAATTTATCAACATACATGTTTGTAAGCTTCAGGCATCCCTTTATTTAGCCTTCAGTGCTTACTTGCTGGCTGAAGTTTTATACAGAAGATCTTCCGCCTACAGAGAATGTAATCCTGTAATAATTCCTCAGTGGAATTTGACTTTGTTCTCCAAAGTAGAGAAATAACACAACATTATAAAACAACAACAATTTAAAAAAAAGATATGTATTTTTCAATTAGTAGAACTACTTCTCCTCAGTTACCTACGAATGTAAAAATGCACATGCACATTACGTGCCTGTGTTCTTCAACTCAAGACATAGGTGAGATAAGAGAAATTCTAGGTCAAACATTTTGGCTGCTGTAATGAACAACTGAAAACAAAAGGACATAAGATGGCATGATTGGGGAGAAAAAACAATGTTAATCATACATGTGACACAAATGCTCACTAAAAATTAATAATTTTCCTTTCCATTACAGTTTGCCAGAATTTGATACCCCACTGTGGAATATGGCATCCGTGACAAAGCAGATTAAACAAGACACCGCTGGTGCTGGGAAAAATAAGCAAGGAGTAAGAACCAAGAATGGAGATATATACAAAGGAATAAGCGATATGGAGACACTTGTCAAAGAGAGGAAGTCATACTTGCAGAAGGAATACAAAATTCTTACTGAACATATGAACACATACATGGGAAAAGTGGAGTATTTCCTGCAGGAGAATAAACTCCTAGAAGAGGAAGCCCAACGGAATCGGGAAGAGAGTAACATTTACCTCTCCTATATAACAAAACACAGCCAGAAGTGCCAGAATCTAATAATAACACTAAATGACCAGAACCAAATTGATTTGTCTCAGGTCTGGAAGCAGAAAGAGAAGCTAATCTCGCAGTACACAGAAAAAGAAAAGGAGGTAAAAACCTATCTGATGAATATGGAGGCAAAGTATTCTCTTATGAACAAGGAAGTTGAAGACTTGCAGCATTTCAAAGATCTGCAGTTAGAACAGATTAAAAAGATTAAAGAGTTGGAGAAGGAATTGTTGGTCACAAAGATCCAGCATTCAGAACAAATGCACAAAATCAAGAGCAGATTTTTGCAGGCCAAGGCTGACTGTGAAGTGGACTCTCATCAGAAGATCCAGGTTCTCACCAAGAGAGCAGAAGAAGCAGCAATACAATCTCTAATTCAGCATATCAAACAAGTAAAAGCTGAGAATTGGCAACTGCGCCAGGAGTTGCTCAGACTCGTCCAATGCTCAAAAGTCCTTAAAGAAATCAGAGTTCAACTGAGAGAGCAGCAGCAGCAGCTTCTTCGGGAGAACCAATACACTCAGGATATGGCATGTGTGCGTCACAGGTTACATCAGCATGAGGGACACGATGCAAACTGGAAAACCTACAGCTCTGACAGCCCCTTTGGATGTGGCCGTTAGCCTAAAGAAACATTTCTCTTTCCTCACTCATGACACTGTATCACTAAACCTAGCTGGACCATCAACTGTTATTACAACTAGTTAAGTAACAGAGTATACATAAATAACCTGAATTGCTGACATGTTCTGTAGGTTGATGAAAGGATTTATTTACATAGCTCATGCTCAGCATGCAATCTAGATGAGATCTTGAAAGCAACCTCACCTTTAACTTCCATGACATTTATACCAAGACAACTAGAACTGCACTCCTTTCATTCCCCAAAATAAACAATGACATTTTCTCTTTGAGATCAGACATCAATTAATAATTTTCCACACACAAATTATACTCTTACACATAGTGAGACAAACTCTATGTTAACTTTCACTGCAAGCTACATCTATTGTTACCATAAAATGAATTGATGTAGGCCAGCTCCTGCTTCCAGCACTATTTTTTCCAAATCTTCAGCACGGCAGACTTTATTAATTTTATCTTTTGTTAGTCTCCAAAAAAGAGAAAATAAATAAGCAAGTAACCAAATACTTTAAACAATATATGCAGTTAAGGTATTTGACCTTCGGTCATAACTATCAATAAAATATATTCGTATTATTTATAAATACCTGAAGTGTGGGAGACAGAGGGATTTGGCCAACCTCTTTTCAGTGGTTTGTGGGGATAGGACAAGGGGCAATGGCCACAAAATAGAGCACAGGAAGTTCCGCACCAACATGTGAAAGAACTTCTTCACAGTGAGGGTGACAGAGCACTGGAACAGGCTGCCCAGGGAGGTTGTGGAGTCTCCTTCTCTGATATTCAAGGCCCGTCTGGACGCCTACCTGGGCAACCTGCTCTAGGGAACCTGCTTTGGCAGGGGGGTTGGACCCGATGATCTCTTGAGGTCCCTTCCAACCCCACAATTCTGTGATTCTGTATAAATTTTTGCTTTCTTCTCATTCTGTTATTGCTTCAGTGTTTCACTGGAGAAGCAAAATTCTAGTAGCCTGCTGTTACATTCACATTTCAAGCTGAACACTTCTGGATTGTGATTATCTCATCAGCAATGATATTAGAGGTCACCCTTACTCTAAGTTTGAGTAGGCACAAAGGGATATTTTATAAATAATCAAAACATAGTTGAGGATGCAAGGAATCTCACAGGAGTGTCAGAGCAGGGACACCTTCAGCAGGTTTTGAACATCTGCAAGGACAGAGACTCCAGAGCCTCTTTGTACAAACTGTTCCACTGCTTGACCATGGTCACAGTAAAAAAAAAAAAAAAAATCTTTGTTATGTTTAAATGGAATTTCTTAAATTTCAATTTCAGAAGAGTATGGCTCTGCCTCCCATCACCCTCTCCACCTGATATTTAAACACATTGGTAAGATTCCCCGGAGCCTTCTACAGGCTAAACAATCACACTCTCCAATTATCACAGATGTTCTAAGGCTTTATCTCTGTGGGCCCTTGCTGGGCACACTTCTCTATGTTCATGTCTTTCTTGCACTGGGGAGGCCAGAACTGGACACAATACTCAACATGCGGTCTCACCAGTGCTGAGTAAAAGTGAAGAATCACTTGCCTCAACCAACTGGCAAATCTCTTCTTAGTGCAGCCCAGAATCACAGAATCACCTAGGTTGGAAGAGACCTCCAAGATCACCTAGTCCAACGTCTGACCTAACACTAACAAGTCCTCCACTAAACCATATCACTAAGCTCTACATCTAAATGTCTTTTAAGGACCTCCAGGGATGGTGACTCAACCACTTCCCTGGGCAGCCCATCCCAATGCCTAACAACCCTTTCGGTAAAGAAGTTATTCCTAATATCCAACCTAAACCTCCTCTGGTGCAACTTTAGCCCATTCCCCCTCGTCCTGTCAGTGGGCGCATGGGAGAATAGACCAACCCCCACCACACTACAGCCTCCTTTAAGGTGCCTATAGAGAGCAATGAGGTCACCCCTGAGCCTCCTCTTCTCCAGGCTGAACAACCCCAGCTCTCTCAGCCGCTCCTCGTAAGACTTGTTCTCCAGACCTCTCACCAGCTCTGTAGCCCTTCTTTGGACTCACTCAAGCACCTCGATGTCCTATGGATGTTCTTGGCCTTCTTTACTGGAAGGCCACATTACTGGCTCATGGTCAACTTGGTGTCCACCAGGACCTCCAGGTCCTTTCCTGCCACGCAGTTTTCTAGACCATCTGTTTCCAGCCTGTACTGGTGGATACAATTACTCCTCCCCTAGTGCAGAACTTGGCATTTTTTCAGTGCAGAACTTCATGTGGTTCCTCTTGGCCTGATTCTCCAGCCTGTCAGGGTCCCTCTGAATAGCACAACTATCTGCTGTAATAACCACTCCTCCCTGTTTCACATAATCTGCAAATTTGCTGAGACAGCACTCTAGCCCATTATCCAGATGATTAACGACGAAACCAAACAGTACTGGCCCCTGTATTTACCCCTGGTGTAAAGCACTATAGTGACTGACTTCCAGCTGGTCTTTGTGTCACTGATGACAACTGTCTGATTCCAGCAGTTGAATTTTCACTCCATCTAACCATCCACTTAGCTAATCCATACTTAGACCAGTTTGTCAGCATGGATATTATGGGAAACAATATCTGCCAGAGCACACTGGTAGGAAGGAACGACTTGCATTGTAGGCATTTCCACTAACAACTAATAGATTTAAAAAAAAAAAAAAAGAGAAACGTTACTGTGCATTGGAATGACAGCAGGTGCTGCGAGCAAGTCGGATAGCTCCCGCTGACACTGGCACGCTCATTGAAAGTTTCTAAGACGAAGGCGCAGGGTGGGATATGCTGAAGACGTTTTACCCTCCCCCGCCGCACCCCTGGGAGCCGCGATCGGCACCACGGCCACAATCCGCCGCTGCCTGAGGGGAGCCCTCCGCCGGCGGCCACGCTGCGCTCCACCAGCCGTCCCCTCAACCAACAGCCACGGCGACCCCACGGCCCAGCCCGCGGCACCTCACGGCCGCACCGCCGAGGGGGAGCGGGGAGGACAGAAGGCGGGGGCAGCCGCACCGCCACAGCAGCCTCCGCCTGCCGTCCGGCCGGGGTCGCGCTCTGCGCCTGCGCCGTCGGGCGCGGCTGTTTCCATAGCAGCGGAAACCAACGGGGAGGGTGCGGCGCGGGGCGGCGCCGTTTGCTGCCTCGGCTCCCCCGCCATGAGCGTGCCGGAGGTGGAGGCGCTCGTCTCCCAGAAGTACGAGATCAAGAGGCGCCTGGGCAAGGGGGTGAGCGCCTCGGGGGCCCTTGGGAGCCTGGGGAGCTGCGCGGCGGGGTCCTGCGCTGCAGCGCGAGCACGCCCTCCCGGGCCGGTGCCCAGGCCGGTGGCGGCTTTGTCTTCGGTCTCGCTTCCGGCCCCGGTCCCTGCCTCTGACCGGAACCGCGTCTAGTGTTGGATGTCTCAGAGTGAATCCAGTTGGAAAAAAAAAAGAAAAGGGCTTTGTAATGCTTATTAAACCTTAAAAAATCACAAATCGTATTACAAATAACAAATCGATAACTTTCTGGGACTTCTTTTTTTCTTTTTGTTCTTAAAAAAAATCAGTAATTAAAATGTTATGATTGTAGCATATGAAACTGAAAATAGGTCTAAATTTCCCACGAGATTTTTTTTTCTGTACTTTACTGGGAACCATTCCCACTTGCATGTTTTATGCTATACTTTTGTGTTTCCACACAAAGCAATGCTAGTACACATAGTACACCTAGTTTATTAGTGAAATGAGTCTGAGGCTCAGAAAGATTTTCTGTTTGTGTCTGTCAAATTCTTTCACATTTACTGTAAATCCACTATTTAAGGTATAATGCCACATCAAATAATTTTTTTCACATAAAATTACATATTTTCATGTAAGTCAAAGCTCGTTTCTAGGATCTTTCTCGGTCTCTAAGCCCTTCTTGATTTAGCTGTTTTTCTCTGTTCTAGCAACTCTTTGCCGTTGTTCAGCTGTGTTGACAGCAGTAGTTACGCATTTCATGTGCAATTACATGGAGGCACTTGAGAGAGACACATTGTCATCCTTATCCACTAAGACAATGCTTTGTCTGTTCTCATTTTGAAATCAAGATCTTTCCTGTGGCTGTATTTCATTCCAGGTTTGCCTCTGACTTGAGGTTTGCAGCCATACTGTTAGTGCTTTTCAACTTTCTGCCTCTGACTGAATGTAATATATCTTAATGTGCTATGTTCTTTGAACAAAATTGGGATTATTCTTTCGTCTGAAAAATTAAATTGAGGATTCTATTTGGAAACTGTTTCACAAGCATACAGTGGCGTCCTTAAAGGACTTTAGTGGCTTCAGGCCACCACTGACATTATCAAAACTGCTTGTCAAGCTCTTAACTCAGGTAGTGCCAGTCTCCTAAATACTTGCATTTTCTGCCTCTCATATGCAGAAAGCTCTATATGTATCGGCAAGATTCCACAGCTGATGAACTTACATGAGTGCTTAAAAGACTGTTGAAAGGCCCTGAAACAGGTGAGGACTGCCCAGAAAAATAGAGCAGAGAAGTGCAGCAGCAAGGGAGATAAGCTGTTCCTTCACAGTAAGGGAATTCAAACTGTTCATAATCTTTTCAAGTTAAAAGCTGTGTTGTCTACTGAGGGAACAGGAAATTTATCTTGAGTTTTCCCTATTCTAGATGACTGTTTTAACTAGTATGATACTTGCAAATGGTGATTACTCAGTTTACCTTAAGGTAAGTTTACCTTACCTTATCCATTTTCATAGAATCATAGAATATCCCGAGTTGGAAGGGACCCATAAGGATCATCGAGTCCAACTCCTGGCACCACACAGGTCTACCCAAAATTTCATACCATGTGATTAAGTGCACAGTCCAAATGCTTCTTAAACTCCGACAGGCTTGGTGCAGTGACTACTTCCCTGAGGAGCCTGTTCCAGTGTGCGACAACCCTCTCAGTGAAGAACCTCTTCCTGATGTCTAGCCTAAACCTCCCCTGCCTCAGCTTGACACCATTCCCTCGGGTCCTATTACTGGTGACTAAAGAGAATGGATCGGTGCCTTCCCCTCCACTCCCCCTCGTGAGGAAGCTGTAGACCACGATGAGGTGTCCCCTCAACCTCCAGGCTGAACAGGCCAAGTGACCTCAGTCACTCCTCATACATCTTCCCCTTTACGCCCTTCACCATCTCTTTTTTTTTTTTTTTTTATTTTGGGGTCATAGATTTGAATCTTAAGTTTCCGCATTCTAGGGAATGCCTGATGTCTGCACATCAGGGTCATTTGTCACTCAGTTGCCCAGTTAATGTTTAAATATCTTTACAAAGTAAAATAGCTCCAATATACGATAGTGAGTGATTTTTGTACTTAAATACTCAGTTAGTGACATCAAGGCAGACTTCGAAGAATATTTGTGGTCCTGCAATATGGGTTCAGGTCCTTGGCTATGCATCATGAAGTGCAAGCCATTGGAGTATATGTACATCAAATAAGTGTTTTAGTACTAGGTTGTTGGCGGTTGTTTTGTCTTTTTTTTTTCCATTTCATTTTCAGGAGAGGATGTGTTGTTCAGGATCTTAAGCAGACAAACCTATCTGTACGAGCGATAGATGTCTATTTCTGGTCACATCAGCTATGTAATTGGAAATACCCTTTCTCTCTGTTTTCTTATATTATTTTAACTTCATTTTACTATACTCTTTAGATTTCTCTCCTTTTGCCTGGTTTCTGAGAATAGGAAGTTCAACTGTTTTAGGAAAGACATTCTTAATATGGCAAGCCTGTGTCTTGCAGCAGAAGTTCCATTAGTTGATAGGGCAGTTTAGGATTAGTCATGGCAGTGCTGAAACGGAACAGCGATAAGTACTTCTGAAAATATAGTGCATGGACACCTGTTTAATACAATACAGCTAATGAGATGTATTGCTATTGTGTGTGTATGTTGATGATGTTTGCTGTATGTCATGGGTCTGATGGTTGAAGATGATTTCTTAACCAATAGACACTAAGAAGATATTTCCCATACAATGAACTTATTCCATAAGTTTTTACCTTGTGGTTGTTTTATAGTCACTAGAGTAATCTTTTTATGCCTTTATTCAAAATCATAACCCAGAAATAGGAAGAACATTCTATTGTGATCTGATCTAGTGATTCCTATGTCATAACAAGGTTTCTTTCTTAGAGATGAAAACATTCTCCTTGGAACAGCGTGTTGTTGTTGATATTTCACCATGGGGTGAAGAGGAAACTGTCATGTTAATGGAAGACACATCTGTGGAGACTTTGTCAAATACACTGAAACCATCTCTGGCTCAGGTAGATCCTCAGCCAAAAATAACTAGAGGCCAAGAAGCTGTAAAGGGGGATCATTGTTATATATTTACTCATACACATCTGCTATTGGCTGCTTTGGGGGCCAGGATGCTGGACCTTGTGGTCCTTTGGTCAGACACGATATGGATGTTTGTAGTTCTCATATCAACCAAGTAGTACTTACTGGCCTAGTTTCTCTTTCTCCTAGGTAGCTGGTGATTTGAAGCTCTGTTGAGTTCATTCTGCTTCTGTGCTGAAGGTTTGAACTCAGTGTAAGATGTTGTAGTACACTATTCATCTGTCCTTCTTCCTCCCTAGGCTTATGGCATTGTATGGAAAGCAATTGATCGCAGGACAGGAGAAATAGTTGCTGTTAAAAAGATTTTTGATGCCTTCAGGAACAGAACAGATGCTCAGGTGAGGTATCATTCTTATAACGTGTCCTGAGGGGATATGGTGGGAATTCATCAGTACTTTCAGGATTTATGTCTCCAAAAGATACTAGTTATTTGACAATTATGTAGTAAAATAGTCTACAGCTACAATAGGATAAAAAGGAGCAATAAATGTCAGGCTTTGTATATCTTAATATCTGCGGACTACTTTTTGATGTCACTGAGGAAAAAGTGTCTTTACAGGCATGCACAATTTGATTCTCCCTAGTCTAGAGCACACTTGTGACTCTCTAGGGAGCAAACAGTTTTTTCCAAGCCTGTCTACCACATGGAGTTTCCATTTACCGTAGAAATGAGAATGGGTTTAACTCTCTCATTGGAAGTCCATACTCTCTTTTGTCATTCTGTTGATGTGATAATAAATGTTTTTTGTTTATTTCTAGAGAACATTTCGAGAGATTATGTTCCTACGGGTAAGGTCCATTTTTTCCTCCTACTCTTTGATTTTTAATTATCTCTGTTCACATATTTTCTTCCCATCCTTTTTCAAAATGATCATCATTGACATTTCTTTTCACTTCTTTTCTGCAATGTCTTGACAAGGAGTTTTTCCATGACTGGGCAAAAGCACTGGAATGAAATGGAGAGTTGGTCTTGTTTTTCCCTTGAGACGTGCCCTGCTTTTTCACTGTTTTTTAGCAATATACCTTCTCTGTGATCAGCATATAGACTTGCACTTTCTGTCGCTTCTTCCTTCCTTGTGCTGGAAAGTATTTTTCTTAAATTTTAAATGCCACTACTCAGAGATGGGGCTGGGGCATGTAAGAAGATTACATGCCAACATGTTTTTCCTCTATCACATGGAAAGAACACATCACATTGCCTGGAGCATCTTTCCTATGAGGAAAGACTGAGAGACCTGGGTCTGTTCAGCCTTGAGAAGAGAAGACTGAGAGGGGGTCTTATCAATGTTTACAAATATCTTAAGTGTGTGAGACAGTGGGATTCGGCCAACCTCTTTTCAGTGGTTTGTGGGGATAGGACAAGGGGCAATGGCCAAAAAATGGAGCACAGGAAGTTCTGCACCAACATGCCAAAGAACTTCTTCATGGTGAGGGTGACGGAGCACTGAGACAGGCTGCCCAGGGAGGTTGTGGAGTCTCCTTCTCTGGAGATATTCAAGGCTCGTCTGGATGCCTACCTGGGCAACCTGCTCTAGGGAACCTGCTTTGGCAGGGGGGTTGGACCCGATGATCTCTTGAGGTCCCTTCCAACCCCTAAAATTCTGTCGTTCTGTGATTCTGTGTGAAAGAAACTTGACCACTTGAAGTAATCAAAACAAAACTAAAAATGCAAGTTCTGTATGACATTACTTACAGCTGCTCATGTCTGAATATAGTTAACCACACGCTGGGCCTAATTACCTTAGCAGTGGCATTAAAATTACTTGTCCATTCCTCCATAAACTTACCATGTAGAAACATCAATGTTTTGGAATAGTGATAATGTTGTTAAAATATGATTAGCTAAAGACACAAGCAAGGCAGGGCTCATAGGCTGTTTCCTATGACTGTCGAGTTTAAGTACGAAAGATATGAGATTTTTAAGTTTCCAATTATTCTTTAAGCCTGAAGTAAAAGCAACAGTCTTAAGAGCTACAAACATGTGAGAACAGTTCCTAAGAGGTTGATTCTGAGTTAGATCATCTCTGAAAGTGTAGCACTTCTGGAGTAGATGGGTGGAGGAAGAGCTGTGAAAAGAAAAGAAATCTCTCCTGAAGGAAAGACCAAGACGTTTTGGGAGAAGGTGGTTAATGTGCCATTAAGCCCGTACTTTCATGGCTTTTGGTTCTCAGTAGTCTTAAGAATTTTAGTTTACACCTACTCTTTTTGAAAGTTTTTAAAGCTCTAACTTAAAATTCAGGACTGAGAGATCAGAGGGTGAAAGTTGTAAAAAATATTCTTTCATTGGTAACTGGATGTTTTTCTTATATTGCTTGCCTCAGCAAATTCCTTCCTGTACATATTGGTTCCCTAGTTTCATCTGTATGTTTATCATAAAGACATTTGATGCACTTGATGAAGTTCATTATATTTGAGAAACGTTGATTCACAATCTGGGCATTTTGATGATTCTTTTCTGACTGATAAGTAGTATTTTCTACAAAGGGTAGCTCATGAAAATGTTGGCATATTGTGAAGTGTTCACAGTGTCTCTAGCTGTGAAGAGGTGTTAGCCATAGGAAATAAAAGCTGTTAAGGTTGAGGACAAAGTAAATGGTCTTGACAGTATTGTCAATCTGCAAATGTGAGGACAGAATTCATCCCCAGTTTAATATACTTGTATTTTTGTATCTCTGAGTATGGTGGCTGCCTGATCTCCCATTACAATCAGTTCAATTACTGCAGTCTATATAGTGCTTCAGCCTGCCTTCAAATAAACCCTTTCTGGTTGGTTGGGATTTTTAATTATGAATGGTGATGGCACCTCTGTTAAATTTGCACTACCACAATAATTCTTTACCTTCAGCAGGAAATATAAGATGCATAATGTTGACTAGATTTTATCCATACATGCTGTAGAGGGATTTTTAGTACTAATGTATATATCATACAGAGTTTTAGACTGATTGGTTTCATACTGGAGCAAGCTTAAATAAATTTTCAGTATTTCAGTAGAAGCATAATGAAGGAAATAACACGTTAATGTTTGTGCTAGAGAATATTACAAAATGAAATAAATTATAGTACTTTTGGTGATTCACAAGAAAGACACTTGATTTTGACAGTTGGGTCTCTTCCCTCTGCAGGAATTTGGAGAACATCCAAATATCATCAAGCTGCTTGATGTTATCCGTGCTCAGAATGACAAAGACATCTACCTCATCTTTGAGTCCATGGGTGAGACTTAGTGTTGTGTCAGCCATTTAAATGCATCCTGTCTTATGAGTTATCTTTGTTCCTGCCTGTGGTAGTAATGTGTTAATGATTAACATGAATATTCATGTAAGTAGACTTGTAAGTTGGAGCAGTACAGGTTTTTTGTGTATACCTGTTGTGATTAGATGGGAATAGCAGTGAACCTTTGAAGGGAATAATAATGAGAGAACTGGCTGGTTGAGATGGAAGAAGGAAGGCAGCGAGCAACTGATTAGAAGGCTTACAGAGACAGAAGAGATAATAGAATAGGATATAGAAGAGACTACATGCAGTTTTACTGTAAGAAAATTATGCAATAATGGAACAATTACTGTAGCATAAGCGGCAAGTTGAACTGACAATACAGAGAGACTGAAGTCGCTGACTCATACTGATTCCAGTTCCTAGTGAGGTTCCTCGGGGCTCCATTTTAGGGCCAATTCTCTTTAATGTTTTCATAAATGACTTGGGTGCTGGACTCCAAGGTATACTAAGTTTGTGGACAACACTAAATTAGGAGGAGCTGTTAACTCCATTGAGGGTAAAGAGGCCTTGTGGAGAGATCTTGACAAATTAAAGATCTGGGCAATCACCAACTGCATGAAGTTCAACAAGAGTAAGTGTCAGATTCTGCACCTGGATATATGTACAGACTGAGGGATGATAAGCCTGGAGAGCAACCCCATGGAAAGCAATCTGGGCGTTCTGGTTGACAGCGAGTTGAATATGAGTCAACAGCATGCTCTGGCAGCCAAAGGGGCAACTGTATCCTGAGGTGCATCAGGCACAGCATTACTACACACCCAGTCAAGGGAAGTGATTGTCCCACTCTACTCTGTGCTGGTGCAGCCTCACCTTGAGTACTGTGTGCAGTTTTGGAAGAAGGACATAAAGATATAAGAAGGACATAGAACTATTAGAGAGGGTCTAAAGGAGGGCTGCAGAGATGGCGAAGTGTCTGGAGCGCAAGCCACAGGGTGGCTGAGGTCATTTGGTTTGTTCAGCCTACAGAAGAGGAGACTGGGGAGCAACCTCATCGTGGTCTACAGTTTCATCATGAGGGGGAGTGGAGGGGATGACCAGTTTATAGGACTGGAAGGAACAACATGAGGCTGCATCAGGGGAGATTTGGGTTGGATATTAGGAAAAGTTTCTTCACTGAGAGGGTGTTTGGGCACTGGAACAGGCTCTCCAGGGACAGCCACTGTAAGAACATTTAGACAATGCTCTGAGACAGGTGGTTTGATTTTTGTGTGGTCCAATGTGGAACCAGGAGTTGGACTCGATGATCCTTGTGGGTCCCTTCCAACTCAGGAGATTCTATGATTCTGTGACTCTGTTGCAGTACTATCAGTCATTAAAGTGTTAACTTCCACTGAGAATGCACTTGGAAGGTTACAGTTTGTACAATGGTCTGTTCTGGCCTTGTTTTGAGGAACATATTCGTAACTTGATAATCCTTTACTGATGTGTATTACAGAGACAGATTTACATGCTGTGATTAAGAAGGGAAATTTACTGAAAGACATCCACAAGTGTTACATTCTCTACCAACTTCTGAAAGCAACTAAATTCATCCACTCAGGAAATGTTATTCACAGAGATCAGAAGGTATATTTCAGTCACTAGTCTTTATCCTTCACTCAAGTTTTGTGTTAAACACTAAATGGAAAAGTATGAAAAGAATGAGACTAGTATAAGAACCTTGATAATAACCTTCTGCAATTCAGAGAGTAAAGAGCTTATTAATTTTCCTTTGTTCAATTCAGCCTTCAAATATCTTGCTGGATGCAGACTGCTTTGTAAAACTTTGTGATTTTGGACTGGCCCGTTCTCTGTGTCGCATGAATGAGGATCAAGGCAACCCTGCCTTAACAGAGTATGTGGCAACACGCTGGTACCGAGCCCCTGAGATCTTACTTTCCTCTCAGAGGTAACTGCTTGTTATGAGTAAAGGGATGGGATTGTATAATTTCTTCACTGTTGGGAAAAGTAATTGACTGGGAAGTCTTAAATCTTTTAATTTCAGATGTCACCAGATGCAATGTCTTGTCACAGGTTCATTTCCTCAGCATGCATTTAAACTTCTGTTCTGCAACAGAAAAATCTCTCATGTCATGTACATTTCCTCCCTGGCTTCTTAGATTGCCAATTTACCTACATTATCAGCTCATCTGTTTGTTGTCCTTTTTCCCACCAGACTTATTCTTTATCCCCTTAAATCTGCATCTTTACAAAATTGTGAATACTTCAGTCCTCTTTTTCCAAATTTTTCTTTAAGGACCCCAGGAAGCAGGTTTTTCGTCTTCATTTTGTTGCTCCTTTTCAAGCACTGCTTTTCTTTTCCCTGCCAACGGAGTTGAAAGTTTTAGCCTATTCCACTTTTCCCTAAAGAGGATTTTCCCTAGAGTATTGCTGATACTTCTCTATTGTTGTAGGTTTTTGTTTGTTTGTTTGTTTGTTTGTTTTTGAGGGGGAGTGTGGGTGGTTGGGGAAGGTGTTTTTGTTTTTGAGTTTTTGCTTGTTCATACTGTCTTTTATGTTTGGTTGCTCACTTGCTTAAGGAACTCTGCAGCTTCTGTTCTACTTCTAGGACTAGGGAAAGAAACTTGAAGTGAAAAGAAGCTTGTCTCAGCTGTAACAGCTAATACGGCAAGAAGACTGCAGATATAATTTCTATAAATTTCCAGTGAGGGTGATGCATAGCTAGCTGAGGGAAATTGGAATTATTAATCTTTTGCTTTCATTGTAGATGCTTCATTTGGTATGATACCACTCCTTCTCTGCTTGCTGCAGCAATAACAGAAAGCAGAATAACTGTTATGGGATGTTCCCATTGTGTTATGTGATGCATGGGCACACAGCATAACTGTCTTTTTCTTTACAACTCACTGAAGCATATTTAGCCATCGAGCTATGAGAACAGACCTACTATTAACACTTCAGAGTTTCTCATCCCATTTCTAGAAGTGGTATTTAGTCTTCCAGAATTCTTCATACATATTTTGGCTTTGTTGGATGACTGCATAGTCATCCGCAGTCCAAATGTCTTTTTGAGTTGGCTGATGTAAGCTAGCTTCTGCTTAGCAACTTCTCATTTGAAAGAGGTTTTGCCAGGTTATGTTTCAGGACATATGAAGGTTCTTACTTTCTAGTAAAGAGGTGAGCTGCCTACCTTAAAGGTAGATAAGATGTGAGATATGAATCTGTACATGGACAGTTACTGTAGACCAGTTACTGTATAGTACCTAATTGTCTGTGGTATTGGTTTGTGGCTCATTAGCCTGGTCCATCATATGATCTGTAGCATCTAAGTCAGTATCAGGTCTCATATTTCCAGATGAGCATATGTAGTCCAGCATGTAGCAGAAAAAAAGAAAAAAAAACACAGAAAAGGTGGGAGGGTGAGCACAAAACAGAGAATCTAATGTAGGAGAGCGTGGGAGAAAATGGTCATAAATTCTGAGTCTTCACTTGGAGAGACGGAGAGTTCGAGAGCAGAAGGGAGTATATAATGAGATGGCATTCAAAAAAGAAGAGCAGACTGCATGGAGCCGAAATCTTGTGTGTGTGTGTAGCTTGGTACAAATACTGCTAGGACATATGAATCTATCTAGTAGGCAAAAAGGTAAGATCATTGCCTTAGGTAAGTTAGCTTTCACCTTTCATTTTCTTAATGATTTCTGTTTCAGAAATTTCCTCCTTCTGGTGCAGATCTATGTTTCAGATTATATCTCTGTATAGCTTTTGAGCATGATACAGCCTTTAGACTGTTATCCACTCCTCCTCTTTCATGTGGGTACCAACGATGTAGCCTGACAGGATCCACCTCTGTCAATGGGAGAAATGTTTCTTGGCCTGTAACCTGGCAAGACTGATTGAGAAGGCTTTAAACTAGGGTTGATGTGGGAGTACCATTAGGGATACTGTGGTTAAGCCAAGGGATGGTACAGCACTGTTTTAGGGTGGCAAGGTTAATAGGAGCATCTATACCACTCCAGGGAGCACTGCAAGTTCAGGAAGACATCTGAAATGCTTGTATAAGAGTGCACACAGTATCAAGAACAAATGGGATGAACTGGAAGCTTTGGACCTTTCGTAGAGTTATGATATCGTCGGTATTAGTGAGACTTGGTGGGATGACCCCCATGACTGGATTGCTGGGATGGAGGGCTATCGGCTGTTCAGGAGGGATAGGCAGGGCAGGCAAGGTGGAGTTCAAAATTTTGGGGGTAAGGAGAAAAAAGGTCAGCAGAGTTGCCACTCTGGACTTTAAGAGAGCAGACATTAAGCTTCGCAGAGAGCTAGTTAGCAGTGTTCCCTGGGAATCGGATTTAGAGAGTCCAGGGGCCCATGAGAGCTGATTGCTCTTCCAGAGCCACCTTTTAAAAGCTCAGGAGCAGGCAATCCCATTGTGCCACAAGTCAAGTAAATGGGGCAGAAGACCGGCCTGGCTGAACAGGGAATTCCTTCTGGAACTAGGGCAGAAAAAGAAAATACATGACCTCTGGAAGCAAGGTCTGGCTTCACAGAGAGAGTGCAGAGCTGCAGTTTGCATCTGCAGGGAGAAACCAAGCAAAGCCAAACCTTTCTATGATTCTTAACAGTTGTTTCTAAACAGCAGCTTGTATCTTCACTATTGATAATGTGAAATGTATATATTCCCTTATCCTAGTATTCACTTTTAATATAGTTCCTTTTCTGGTTTTGTAGAATAGACTTTTAATAGGATAAGTCTTTTTTCTGTTTTGCTCTTGCCACTTTCATAATTCACCAGTGTCATTCACTTTATAATCAAAACCTGTGAGCATTCATACTCAAGGAGTAATCAAGCTTATTTTTCTAGCAAAATAAGGTAATGTAGACGATATGAATACTAGGTACTGGAAAAATAAATCTAACTCTGTTCTTTTATTTGTAGCTACACTAAAGGGGTAGATATGTGGAGCATTGGCTGTATTCTGGGGGAACTGCTACTTGGGAAACCTCTTTTTCCTGGAACATCAACAGTGGATCAAATAGAGCAGATCTTGAGGGTCATTCCTGCCCCATCCCAAGAAGGTAAGACTCTTCTATGGAGAAAGTTATATAGAGAAGAGATAAAAAGAGTGAAAGCAAGCAGCCCGGCTGGATCAGGAAGAATATATCTGTTGTAGGTTATTCTAACATCTTCCCAAGGAAGCTGAAGATTATCTGTGAAATGTTAGTGTTAGAGGAAAGTAGGCCTATACTTGATTAGATGAGAAACAAGAACCAGGCCTTGAAAACATTTTTAAGATTTGTAAGATGATAACAGTTTAAAACAGAGTACCATACTGCAGAGGGACTTCTGTAGTAACAGTAAATTGGACTTTTCGGTCTGGAAATCTAAATACATAATTGAAAGCTGGAGAAAATGTATTTTAAATCCAAAATTGATCATTATTATGATTGTCTTCTATAGCTTCTAGTCTAACAGTCTATACAGGTTACTAACTTTTGCGACATAACATGTTCTGACTGAGCTAACAAATAGTTTTTAGAAAGATAGCTAACTTTATTTTAAGAACATGTTTTGGATAATTCTATTCTAGTTTAAATGTATGTATAGTTTTTCTTGGAGATTTGGTTGCTGTGAATAAAATATGGATGAAAATGTATATGAAAACACCAAAACTAAGGTTAGAAGAATAGCCTGCACTAATAACAAAAATGTGAATAGCATTTTAGGACCATTCTCAGCAATATAATTGAAGAGTGTGTTGCTAATGTCGTGACCGGAACGCTTGCACTCTGATAAGACCACAGGGCAAATGACTGCCCATCAGAAAGTCCTGTATCCTAAACACAGCAAGAAGGTTGCGAGACACATTTCTTTTTTTGCAAGACAAACAAGTACAAAATAGACATATGTTCAAAGTATTTCAAATGTGGAAAATTAAACTAATAACAGCAACTTAACCTAAAATCCCACAGCAACTGTTCATTGTAACCAATCAAAAAGAACCCCAGAGGCGCAATGAAGAAATTGATAGCTGGTATCCCTTGTAGTCTGCTTAAAACACAAGTGATTCAGGCCAGATAATCTTGCCTCAGATATCCTGGTGTTTCTAAGTATGTAGGTATAAGAGTACATGCTTATGAAAGCTACAAAAAAGTAAATAGGAACCGTGAAAGAGCATTTGTAAGTCAGTATTCCATCCCCCTTCCATAGGATTTCCTATTGAGCTTTCTTAGGCTAATTTCTTCTTTCGACGTGTACATGGGCAGAGGGCAGTGGGATGAGGTTCAACGTGGCTATGTGCGGATTCCTGCACTTTGGTCACACCAACCCCATGCAACACTACAGGCTTGGGGCAGAGTGGCTGGAAAGCTGTGCAGAGGAAAAGGACCTGGGGGTGTTGGTCGACGCTCACCTGAACACAAGCCAGCAGTGTGTCCAGGTGGCCAAGGAGGCCAACGGCATCCTGGCTTGTATCAGGAACAGTGTAGCCAGCAGGACCAGGGAGGTGATCGTTCCCCTGTACTCAGCTCTGATGAGGCCGCACCTCGAGTGCTGGGTTCAGTTTTGGGCCCCTCACTTCAAGAAAGACATCGAGGCCCTGGAGCGTGTCCAGAGAAGGGCTACGAAGCTGGTGAAGGGTCTGGAACACAAATCCTGTGAGGAGCGACTGAGGGAACTGGGATTCTTTAGTCTGGAGAAGAGGAGGCTCAGGGGAGACCTTATTGCTCTCTGCAACTGCCTGAAAGGAAGTGGTGGGGAGCTGGGACTCAGCCTCTTCTTGCAGATAACCAGCGATAGGCCTAGAGGGAATGGCCTCAAGTTGTGCCAGGGGAGGTTCAGGTTTGAAATTAGGAGACATTTCTTCTCAGAAAGAGTAGTCAGGTATTGGGACGGGTTGCCCAGAGAGGTGGTGGAGTCACCGTCCCTGGGGGTGTTTAGGGAAAGGTGGGACATGGTCTAGTGGGTGATATCAGTGGTGGGGATATGGTTGGACCAGATGATCTTGGACATCTTTTCCAACCTTAATGATTCTATGATTCTTATGTTAATGTCAAATACTTGCTTTCCTTCATAAACTGTGTAGCTCTGGTAACCCTAATCTTAGCATTAATGGTATCTTTTCATTATTCCAGATATTTTGGCTATGCAATCAGATTACAGGGCCTCAGTTATTAGCCGCATGAATTCCTGGTAAGCTGGGTATATTAAATATGTCTCAGAAGTCAACAATCTACTGTATAATGTGGACAAAAAATCACCTGTTGTTCACCTTCCAGAGTTCACCAGTAGAAATGCTTTCTGCTCTCTGCACATTCACCTGACTCTAGGGAGGGGATGTAAAGTTTAAAAAGAAAAGAATGCTGAGAAGAGCGATGACATTGTAGTCTGGGAGTAACAAAGCAAAAATGAGGTTGGACCTCGATTCCAAGCTATCGTCATGTGTACTTTCTCAAAATTATAAATATTCATATCCTGACTTTTTTAGGTATCTAATGTCATTGGTTCACACATGGAAATCCTGATAATTCTGCTTAAGTAAATTAGTCAGTTATTACATACCTGATTAGTAAAAATTAGGAAACTTAACATTCTTAAGGCCATAGAAAGTTAGTCACTAGTCTTTGAGTACTCTGCACTCATATGTGACATGGGCATCCCTCCTCATCAGGGACTCAGCATTACCAATAGCCCAGCTATGTGTGGTATGAGTTCTCTGACTGCTTACCGATATATCTATTTTTGGAGTATAAGGCTCTGGTGGATACCAGTGCACAGTGTACCCTAATACCATTAGGGTGTAAAGGCACAGAACCCATCTGGATTTCTGGAGTGACAGTGGGTTCCTAAAAGTTGTATGTGTTAGAGAAAGTGAGCCTAGCAAGCAAGGAGTGGCCAAAGCATGCTATTGTGGCTGGCCAAGAGGCTCTGTACATTCTTGGTATAGACTGCTGCAGGAGAGGCTACTTCAAAGATTCAAAAGGGTACCAGTGTGCTTTTGGTGTAGCTGCTATGGTTACAGAGATTAAACAACTGTCTACGACTGCCTAGCCTCTCAGTGAATCCTGTAATGGGGCTGCTGCATGTCAATGAGCAGGACGTGTGGAGGTGGGGATGTGAGTAAGCAAGCAAGGGACTTAGCTGCCAACTAGGGTCAACCCAACGCAGTACCTCTGAGCTCTCTTGTTTCTATAAACCTTCTACACACAGTGGAAGAAAACAACTGGAAAACTCCATTCATTCCTAGCTGAAATGCACTTTTTTTTTTGACAGTCCTACACCTGGATTTTATGCTCCTTTTTTTCACCTGAAAATATGGAATACAAATGGCTAGGTTCTGATAGACAGCTCTAGCTAGGTAAAAGAACAAGTGAAATCTTGTTCATGATTTTTTCTGAGCCATTCAATCCAAATCCAAATTCCATGTTGGATCATTTTTCTAAACTAAAAATAATGTTGTCATGGAGTAATAAAATGTTTTAAAATATGAGTAAAAATAATGTTTTAAAACTGATTTTTCAAATGATTCTATGATTCTATGAAATGTATTAAATATCGTCATGTTTGTTATGTTAATAAATATCTTCAGGATTTAAAAAATGCAAAACCAGATTTTTAAACTTAATCTTTTCATTGCAAATGATATAGAAATATATTTATGTGGTCTTAGGGTTGTATTCATGGAATCAGCATTTCAACTGAAACATGCAAGTTAGGAGTTTGGGCTTCCTGCATTGTCAAAAGAAGAAAAGAAGTACTTCCACAAGACTGATTATTACTCTGTGTTCTGGCATACTGACCTGTATCTCTCTTTCCACTGAAACAAGAGAAAGACTAGTCTTAAAAGTTAGGTAGGCACTTCATGTAGGTTCATAGCACTGAGAGGGAGGAATCCAAACCTAATCAAAGAGGTAAAAGTCTTTATCATACTCACAGACCTGTGCTTTTGAATGTTCCAGAATTATGACACACTATTTGTGAGTGAACTCTGGAGACAGGTGTCACCTTGATGTGATTCACAGAACTGTAATTCATGACTTACCTGTGAGTTAGACACTGGGTTCTTATATCATTTTTTCCTGACTTCTAGGCAACGAGTAACATTTGAAGAGATTTTACCATCTTCTACTCCTTTGCCTGCCTTGGATCTTCTGAAGAAACTTTTAGTGTTTAACCCTGATAAACGGCTGACAGCAGAGGAGGCCCTTCAGCATCCTTATGTGAAAAGGTGAGACTAATATCATAGAATCATAGAACAGTTTGAGTTGGAAGGGACCTTAAAGATCATCTAAATCCAACCTCCCTGCCATGGGCAGGGACACCTCCCACTAGACCAGGTTGCTCAAAGGCCCACCCAGCCAGGCCTTGAACACTTCCAGGGATGGGGCATCCACAACTTATCTGGGCAACCTGTTCCACTGCCTCACTACCCTCAGAGTAAAGAATTTCTTCCTTACATCTAATCTAAATCCACCCTCCTCTAGTTTACTCCTTGTCCTATCACTCTGGTCCTTGACAAAGAGTTCCTCCCCAGCTTTCCTGTAGACCCCCTTTAGGTATTGGAAAGTTGTTATAAGGTCTCCCTGGCACTTTCTCTTCTCCAGGCTCAACTACCCCAACTCTCTCAGCCTGTCTTCCTAGGAGAGGTGCTCCAGACCCTTTGTGACCCTTTCCAGATCCATCTTTGTGGCACTCCTCTGAACTCATTCTAATACTTCTGTGCCCTTGTGCTGGGGGCCCTAGTGCTGAACGCAGTACTCCAAATGGGGTCTCACGAGAATAGAGCAGAGGGAAGAATCACCTCCCTTGACCTGCTGGCCATGCTTCTTCTGATGCAGCCCAGGATACGGTTGGCTTTTTGGGCTGCAAGCGCACATGTATCAATGTGCAGTTTCTGCTGCTGTCTGCTGAAATGGTATAGACCTGCTTTTGGCACAAGTTTCCTTTGTATCCATGGTAGAAAAAAAGACAAAGCTAAATCCTAACTCTCTCTAACCCTATTTAGACTAGAGATCACACTAGATGATCTGACAATCCTTTGTAATACCATATTAAACTGTGGAGCTGTTTTTAGTCTTAGTGACTTATATTGTGTTGTCATCTTAGGTTTCATTGTCCTGCCAGGGAGCCCTCTTTGGATTATGATGTGATTCTTCCTTTAGGTGATGATATCCAGTTGTCTGTGGCAGAATATCGAAATAAATTGTATGAGGTACGTTCTTCTATTCTATTTTCTGAAATCTCAGTCCTCCAGGTAACCTGTAATTCTTGACACACTTACTGATTTCTGTCATTTTCTTCTATTTCCATTCCCCTTTGATGCTTACTTATAGGTACAGCTTGGTGCTTCTTATCATACTGTCATAATTTTTTAGAGAAGTGTTTAAATCTAGATTCCCACTGGGAAAAGAAAAGTCTGTAAAGCCTGGTGTCTGAGAAAGACTGTGTTAGAGGAAAATATATTAGGCTGGATCCAACAGCCTAAGAAATGAGGCTGTTGCCACTCGGTGTCCCCAGGTCCAGCCAGTAGAAAGCCTGAAGGTGTTCCCTGTAGGCTCAGGCACACAGAGAACGTAGGCACACTACATATATACATACATAAATGGACAGCCACACAGGTCACAGACAGACAGACAGAACACTCACACAAACATAGCACCAATAGCCTCATCCTACTCACTTCTCTGGCTGAGCAAAATGGAAGTCCACTACTGAGAGTATGTGCACACTGGATCCCTACAGCAACTGGTCTCAGACACTGTCTGACCAGTAGCTGTCCCCTGGATCCTAGGCCCCCCAGTCACTGCACTTGAACATATGAGCCCCCGAGACTGCAGCCCTACTCTGCTGGTATAGACCATGCACGCATACCTATACAGCTGCCCTGGATTTTCTAGGCCCTTTAGCTGATGTTTCTTGTGCTCTCACACCTAGAGGTACAGAGATGCTCTCATCCCCTTAGAGACCCACTCACCTCTGTGCTCCCAGACTATTTGAGCCATTCACTGACTAGACTGGCTTGATCTGCTAGCCATCACATCACCACCAAGGGCTGATGGCTCTGCTGAGACAGCTCTGGGAGGGGCCCAGTCAAGGTGTTTGCTTCCCCGGAGTCCTTAATTTGAGTTCCCATTTGCCATTGTGCACGTGTTCCTCTCAGTTTGTGCAGATGTATCTTTGGCTGGTGGTTCCTGTGAATTGGCCTGAGAGCAGCTTGGCATGGTATTATTTGGGGTCCCCATCCTGGTTCTCTTTCTGGGCTCCTTTGTGGATTTGCATGTAAGCTTTTATCACATATTTATGTTTATTGCTCAAGAGTAGTCAAGTGCCATTACATGATGCACCACATACACAGAACAGTCAGGTTTCAGAATTACAGAATCACAGAATATCACATGATGGAAATGACCTACAGTGAACATTAAGTCCCTGGCTCCAGACAAGACCACCCAGAAGTCAAACCATATGTCTCAGAGTGTTGTCCAAATGCTTTTTGAACTCTGTCAGGCTTGGTGCCACAATGACTTCACTGGGGAGCCTGTTCCAGTGCCCAAAAACTCTCTCAGTGAAGAACCTTTTTCTAATATCTAACCTGAATGTTCCTTGATGCAGCTTCAAGCCATTCCCTCGGGTGCTGTTGCTGGTCACTAGAGAGAAGAGATCAGCGCCCCACCCTCCATTCCCCCATGTGAAGAAACTGTCAACCAGAACACCCAGATCCCTTTCCCTGGGGTTGCTCTCCAGCCTCTTGTCCCCCATTCTGCACATTACAGAACCATTGACAGAGGAGGAGAGGAGGAAGAGCAAGTGAAGGATAAGCGTAGCTGATGTGCTAATAATAAAAGACAGTGATATTTTAGTAGCCATATTGTGAATGCATTAATGTGGGAAAATAATAGTACTTGAAAAATCAGAAAACAGTGTAATAATCAAGGAAGAAAAAAAAGCTGATACAGGACTTTTAGCTGTACAGGGGAGAAAGGAAAGGTAGTATTTTGATGCTATTTGGTAGACATGTTAAGATCAAAAGGAAAATAAAAAGCTGACAGTAATTTGGCAGTGGAGAGGTACATCTTTGGTGAAATAATATGAGTAGATGAGATCTGCTTTAAAAAAACAGAGCAAGAGAGAAAAGATGAGAAAGACAGAAACTTCTGCAGAACAGAAGTAACTAAAGTAACTGTTTAAATGTAATGTTTAAAGGAATGAAAGAAGAACAAAATTAAGATAAATCAGATTTAATTGTAGGACACAATGGACTGAGTTGAATGGTGGTGTGAGGCAGTAGGAGGAGGATAGCAACAGTGAATGCTCTAACAGTGAAATAAAAGGAGCAGCAAAAGTGGAAGTAAGTCAAGACTTCAGGATGAGAAATTGTTTTGGGCTTTTTTCCTTTTTTTTTCAGTGAATATTATGTAAATATTATGAGGCAAAGTAGCTGGAAGATGGTGAGAAGAGCAGGAGCTGGAAAGTGAATGTAGTAAAACAGGCATTGGAAAGAATGTCAGTGGGAAGAAAAGATTGAGAAGGAAGCTTAGAGATCAGAAAATCTAAGAATGAGAAAGATTGATAAGGGTGACCAGCTTCCCAGGGAGAGAGGAAAAGTGTTATTGCTTCTCTGAACAGCAATTAAAATTTTTAAAAAGGAAAAAGAAAGTTGGTTTTTAAAAAAGTTGAACATACTGAACATTTCTTTTAAGGTCTTTAAAGGAAAAAAAATTAAACTCTACTGTGAAAAAGTGTTAGGAGTCATGAGCAGATGACTGAATAAAATGAATACTGAGCATAGGTAGAAAAGATATTACAAACATCAGTAGATCATTCACAGATAATCTAGGTACAAGGTTAAGAAACAAATTTTGACTAATCCTAATGATAGTGTGCCAAGTTCGGCATGACTGTGATCAGAGGAGGGTGAGAGCAGGTTGTCTGTACCAAGACTCCAAACCTCAGCAAGGATTCTAATGCTAGATAATAGCCATGTAGAGGTAGGTGAGATTATGAACTAACTGCAACGTATGTTCCTCTGACAATTTAAAAATTGATTTGGCAAAATTCTAGAAAGAGATGGTAAGAAACAGCATAGTGTTAACCATTTTTTGCCATATAGATTCTGCCTTTCTCGTAGCTAATGGCAACTTTATGTAGTGGTATTCTCCCTAAAGATGCATTAAAGTTGCCTGTTGACCCAATCCTTTTTCTTAAGGCTTCAGCCCATTCTTTCTTTCCACTAAGAATATTATTTCTATCTTCTTTCCAACCCTAAATTAATTTTAAAATTATAATTGTTACATATCCCATGAAATAAATTATTTGCATCTTTTTTTTTTTTATTCCTCTGCTTTGCTGTGTAGCTGTGTTAAGTCTAACTGACTTTTCCTTTCTGTAGATGATCCTTGAAACGAAAGTAAATAGCCATCCAAAGGACCAAATGCAGAGAGAAAACATTCAACTAAGTCAATCTCAATCCAGGCCATTTCTTCCATATTCCAATTCTGTGACTTTACCCACCAGGAAGAGCCAGAGAGAACCAACACCACCTCTTCTAAAAAATCCACAAATGCGTAGTGGAACTGCAACTAGTGTCCAGCCGGAAGTATCCATCCAGAGTGAAGATTTAGCAAGATCTTTATGTCAGAGATCAAGGATCAATATGATATACAATCCTATAACACACATTGCTATTCAAAGTAGGTACTACCATCCTGCAATTGGATGCAATCCACCATAACGAGGCATTATTATGGGGAAGAAAGAGGAAAATAGATTGAACGGGGAGAAAGAAACTGAGGGAATTAACAGGGCAAAATGAGAGTGAAACTGTGGGAGGAAAATGACATACGAGCAAAACACTGTTGAATGAGTTTTGAGTGTGTGATGTTCTTTTTAGCTCTTGGCTGCCTCAGTCTTGACCCTTTTCCTTTTCTGTTTTCTCTTTGTTTACTGCTCTGGTGCTGTTTTCTTTTCCCCTGCTTTTTGGAACCGGTTTTGTTTGCAACTTCTTTCTAATTTTATTCTGAATATTTTTGTCCCATTAGTGAGATGAAGTGATGTGGCAGAGGCTGACTCAGTGACTCTGTCCCCGCTTCAGTTAGTGTGTTCTGTGTCCTCATGATTTTCCTACTTTCTCTCATGTTTTTTCTCCTGCAGGTAATGCAAATTCTGGTGCTGTGATCAGGAACCATTCTGCACCACATGATCAACAGGCAAAAACTTCTAACAATGGAAAACTGGGGAGACAAATCACATGGGCAAATGCAAATGCTCAACTACTTCCTACAAGTGTACAGAACCTCTGTAATGTAAGTAGCAGTCCTGCACAGAAAACAGATAACTTTTCAGGGACCGAAATGACGTAGAAAAAAAATGTCTTGATTTGCAGCTTCGTAAAGATACTTACATGAGAGGCAAGTCATATTGCTTTGATAGTTACTAAATTACTAACTGTCCATCAGTTAAAATTACTTATGATAAAGATATACACTGCAATTTCATTGCCTGTATCTAGTGTCAGTCAAATGGTACAGGTCTTGTACTGAATACGTTCCCTTTACTAGAGGACTGAGGAGTGTGCTAACTGATGTTTCTGGAAATAACTGGTCATAACTTACCTCTAATATGCAGTAGATTGAGACAGAAGCTTGAATATTCTAGTCGTCTGTGATGCAATACCTACATTTCCAGTGTTACGTCTACTGATGAAGTTTACAACCCTCAGCTAAGTTCTGTACAAAAGGCAGCATGTTGAGAGGAAGACCATGTAATGACCAGGAAGGTCACTTCCTGGACACATACAAGGATACAAGGACAGAGATGTGTCTTAAACCTTACATCTCCAACATACATAATGCTGATCTTCAGCTAGTCTGGGTTTATAAACACAAACTTTCTCCTGGAATTTTAAGTCTAACCGCAGTCTTTCAAATGAAGCCGTTGTCATCTCTGACTTGAGTAAGAGCATTTCAGTGCCTATAGGTTCATGCAGGAGTTCTGTGAATGACCATTGAACTTTAATACAGGATTTAGGTACTTTAGAGAACACGAAGTAACGCAGCCTTTTGTAATACTAGGTTTCTGCCTCATAAGCAGGATTTTTTTTAATAATCAGCAGTGTGTACTGGCAGCCAAGAGGGCAAACTGTATTTTGGGGTGCATTAAACGTAGCATAGCCAGCCATCCAGAAGCGGCAGTTCTCCCACTTTACTTGGCATTGATGCAGCCTCACCTTGAATATTGTGTACAGTTCTGGGCTCCACAATATACAAAAGCTATTAAGATACTTGAAAGCATCCAGAGGAGGGCAACAAAACCAGTAAAAGGGCTGGAAGGCATGTCCTGTGAGGACACTTGGGTTGTCTAGTCTGGAGAAAAGAAGGCTAAGAGGTGACTTCATTGCTCTCTACAACTTCCTGAGCAGGAGAAATGGAAAGGGAGGTATAGGTTTCTTCTCCCTGGTAACCAATGATAGAATGCAAGGGAACGGCACAAAAGTGCACCAGTGGACGTTCAGACTGGATATTAAGAAAAATTAACCACCATGAGGGCTGCCAAACACTGGAGCAGACTTTCTGGAGAGGTGGTTAACATGCCAGTCTGTGTTCAAGAGGCATTTGGATAATGCCCTCTCTAATCACAGGATCATAGACCACCTTGGGTTGGAAGGAACCTTAAAGATCATCTAGTTCCAACCGCCCTGCCATGGGCAGGAATGCCACAGTAGGTGGCAGATCAGATTGCCCAGGGCCTCATCCAGCCTGGTCTTGAACACCTCCAGGGTTGGAGCATCCACAGCTTCTCTGGGCAACCTGTTCCAGTGCCTCACCACCCTCTGAATGAAAAATTTCCTCCTAACATCCAACCTAAATGTCCTCTCTTGTAGTTTAAAACCATTCCCTCTTGCTCTGTCATTGTCTGACCGAGCAAAAAGTTGCTCTCCATCTTTTTTATAAGCCCCGTCTAAGTATTGAAAAAGCTGCAATAAGGTCACCTTGGAGCCTTCTCTTCTTCAGGCTGAACATCCCCAGCTCTCTCAGCCTTTTTTCATAATATGCTTTAACTTCCGGTTATCCCTGAAGTGGTCAGGCGGTTGGACTTGATGATCTTTGAAGGTCCCTTCCAAGTGAACTATTCTATTCCATTCTAAATATTAATCACAATGGATCATAACTATCAGCTAACTGTAATAAAAAAGGTAGAAATTTCTCTGCAAATTCTCTTCCTGTTTCTTTTTTCCATCTTGAATTTTTAACGCAACTTCTTTTGAGATGTGCTGAGATCTATGACCATACTTTCCTTTGCCCTTTTTCTAGAGGACAGGCTAATTTTGACTCCATTCTACTTTCAATTTTATCACTTCAGACAAGTGAGAATTTGAACACCATTTCAAATCACTGCATTGTTCAGGTCATCATCAGCTCCCTTTGACTTCAAGAATCACAGATCAGTTGCTTTTAAATTCTCTTAAATGATGGTGTGTGAAGTCCAGAGCACGTAGGTAGCATACTTCTTTTTTAACCTGATTGACACAGTTGGATATTCCAAATTTAGCTGGAGAATTTGTACTACCTTTGTTACCAACCTAATGGACTGCTGTTGCTTAACAGTGAAGGTTTCAGTCCTGTCCCCTGCTGTTTATGTATATAAACAATGCATTCTGAAGATTCTCTAGGTACTTGTGACTAACTTCATGTTACTGGAAGCACATAAGAGGGAGAAGATCATGCTACATGTGCCCTGTGCTTTGTATTTGTTCCCTGAGAGGCTAACACTGACCATTGTCAGAGACAAGATATTGTGGTGGGCGCTCATCAGCACTGTGGCTAATCATGTGTTAAGTGAACGTTGACTTTTCCGTCTTTCTTGGTCAGCCTCAGCAGGAGCTGAAAAGTTCTGACATTCCAGCTTGCTCTGCATTCATTTTGCATTCATTTCCAGTATCAAGTCAGGCTCATGAAACTCTTGTTCTCAGCCATTTGACTCCTATAATGGCTGGGGCAACAGCAGTCAGTGCCACACTTAGTGAGAGGAAATGTGGCTTCCAGTTAACTAAAGCGGTTCACTAAGCATAAGCTGCAGTGAAACAGCTGTCCTTTAAAGCTGCAGTAATATGTACAGTAATGTATTATGCATTTTAAAGCATTAATACATGATTAACTTTTCCCCACATGGGCTAACGTCCATAAGCAATTTCCAACTCAGACACACACCAAGCCATTCGATTGGCAGAAGCCAGGAGGATGTACTGGGAAATGATGAGGACGACCTGTCTTTTGTACATTTATTTAAACCATTCACTACCACTGAAAACAAGATACTAGCCAAACAGACCTTTGAACTTTTGCTCCAGTGCTCCAATGCTGCTAACTCATTCCTGATACACCCATTTTAAAACCCTTCTCCCTCACATCATTCTTGCCACCCTGTTCTTAATATTATGAAACACTCTATTTTGTTTGTTAGTCAATTAACATTCATGATCTGTTCTGTTCCACAGCTGAAGCAAATTCTTTGTTCCTTACTTGTATTTTAGAATGCCGATTACAGATTTCTAACTGTCTTGTTTTTTGTTTCTCACACAGAATCCAAGAAATACTCAGTTTCACAGCAAAGATGTTCGTCCCCTTTTGAAATGCAGTAAAAAGATGTTCCAGGTTACTGCAAATATGGGAGCTGCTGGTGATCCAAAAGCATCAATGGGCAGTTACTCCCAGGCCTATGGAACTATATGTAAATCTGCACTGCAGAGTCTTCCAATATCAAATTCTGCACAACAACATGAGTAGTGAATATGAAGAGTCCTAACCAGGTGGAATACAGCTCATCTCATCAATCCCCTAACTCAGACAGTAACAACAAGTGAGAGCCAAATATAACAGGCATTTTACAGTTATCCCAGCTGAAGAGAAATGCTTTATTCATTGCATGGAACAATGTACCACTTTCCTTTGGACAAACCAACAGGGAAAAGAATCTAATCCCTTTGCCTTACAGTCTTCCCAGACAAGGACACAGACCTATTTGCTCCCCTAATCTGAGAACATTGAATAATGTCAGTTCATATTCCTCATTTTAATTATTGCAAAAAAAAATTACAGAAAGTTGCAATGTTTTGATGCTTGACTGTCTTTAGATATATTCAGGTATCTTTAGCAGCTTCGGGTGCACTGCCTAAGTCCAGACTTTTTTTGAGCAGAATAAGTAACTAACTGTTCGCTGAAGACCAAGAAGACTGAACAACCCTTCACAGGTAACATTAAAGCCCTTCATACACTAATTTCTATAGGACTCTTTCAGGGTAAATGAATGAACCTGACTAAACAAAGGTAATGGTGGCCTACTTCAACAAAATCAAGTAGAGAAGTATTTTAAATATATGTGGATTCTGTTAGAATATTGAATACCCTACCTACCATGCATTAATATATTTTGTAAGTGTTGCAATAATAAATTCTTTATATTGCACTACAGAAAAAAACCATGTCTTTTAATTGATGTTTGCAGTCTGTTGAAGGGGGAGAAATACAAGGGTTATTTTGTTCAGTGAATAAGATTATGGTAATTTTTTTTTCTTACAGAAAGCAATGTTCCAAGAGATGCTATTGCTGCAACATCGTTAAGCTGTCATCAGGCAGCATTAGGAATGCAGTAAGCTTTAAAACTGTTTTCCTGGTTTAATGCTGATTTTTAATACCTTCTTCTTATTTAACTCCTAAATTCTTATAAGAAGTCTCTGTCCCTGAAACTTTACTTCACCTTTGATAAGTGATTGCTATTCCAGAACTTTGGGATGGTGGTTACAGTGGGGATTCAGGCACTAAACTGCAAGATACGAGTACCATTGCCATTGATAGCATATCCATTTTATCTTTTAGTACCTAAACACCAAAGTCTAGTTAAATGAAAAAATAGTAACAGGTTCGCTTCTGCTATGCAGTGTGCACATTTAAATCTGGTAATACTAGGGAGCTGGGAATGCAGCTCACTGGGAAGCCCTGGTTTATATTCATAAAATAGGCATTTCCCATCTATCTCAGGTACAGACAGAAATAGTAAACGGCAATGACAGGGTTGTATAGGCAGCACCCTGCACAATGTGTTGGCTCTTGTGAGTTTAAGATGCCAGTTCTCATTCACTGAAAAGTCAGCCTAATGCTTATTTCAGGGTTGTGAGTTCCACTAAAAGCCTAGCACCTATCAATTTGATGGTACAATGCAACATCTAAGACCCTCTGTGAACCTAGTCTTAGACTGACAAGTGATGGGCTGTAACACTAACTTTTTATCCTTAAAATAGCTTTTGTTATTACCAAGTGAATTAGTTATTCTGCAACATTTGTATATACCCCACAACAGCTGGTAATCAACTTACCCCTAAAAGAGATGAGTCATTCTAGTTCTAGTCAGGAACATACTTTTACACTGAAAACACCATGCTGAGCAAGATAAAATTCTAACAGTCTAAACAAATGAAGGAAAATTCTAAAATGTTCATGTAATCTGTCATTACAGAAAAAACTACATTTCCAACATGTCTGTTACAGAATGATACTAGAGAAGGTAGGTTTGTGAAAGGCTGGCGAAGCAAGAGATTATATGAATTACACAAAATAGGGCTAGCATATATCACATATAGGATATATGACTATGAAGAGGGTAGAGTAGGATTAATATCTGAATCACTGGAGAGAGAACCATTGTCTTGATCACTTCAGCAGGAACCTATCTGTGACTGGATCTGATTCAATACTAAAATGAAATAAGCATACATACAGTATCAGTTTATGAATTTGTGCCTGTGTAACTGATTACAGTTTGTATCTGAAATAGTATATATATATAGAACGTGGAATAAGATCCAGGTCAGCTTTTTTTCCAGATTTGGTTGGTTCTTCTCTCCCTATTTTTTACACGGAAGTTTATTTTTAGGTTGAATTTCTCATGTTAAAATGATAAATTCTTTTGTTTCTTGCAAATTTCTCCATACCATATATAGTAGTATGGAAATTGGCTTATTTTCTTTCAGATCAGCATCTTCATTTCCCAAGATTTTCAACAAACCGTAAAACTATCATTAATTGTTACAGATATGCAAATTATATAAAGCCTGCTACCATTGGAGCTGGCATCCTAAAAAAAAATCTCAAGTTTTAAAGACCCTACTGAAGTTACCTTCAGGAACTGTTGCAGCCTTCTGCTTCCGTCTGTCAGCCACATACCTGAACAGGTTTTCTGAGCTTGCAGCCAACACCGCAAGTGGTTAGTCATGAAACCAAAGCTTATGGAAACAAGAAATTCAGAAGTCTAGTTCCATAGAATCATTAAGGTTGGAAAAGATGTCCAAGATCATCTGGTCCAACCATATCCCCACCACTGATATCACCCACTAGACCATGTCCCACCTTTCCCTAAACACCCCCAGGGACGGTGACTCCACCACCTCCCTGGGCAACCCGTCCCAATACCTGACTACTCTTTCTGAGAAGAAATGTCTCCTAATTTCAAACCTGAACCTCCCCTGGCACAACTTGAGGCCATTCCCTCTAGGCCTATCGCTGGTTATCTGCAAGAAGAGGCTGAGTCCCAGCTCCCCACCACTTCCTTTCAGGCAGTTGCAGAGAGCAATAAGGTCTCCCCTGAGCCTCCTCTTCTCCAGACTAAAGAATCCCAGTTCCCTCAGTTGCTCCTCACAGGATTTGTGTTCCAGACCCTTCACCAGCTTCGTAGCCCTTCTCTGGACACGCTCCAGGGCCTCGATGTCCTTCTTGCAGTGAGGGGCCCAAAACTGAACCCAGCACTCGAGGTGCGGCCTCATCAGAGCTGAGTACAGGGGAACGATCACCTCCCTGGTCCTGCTGGCTACACTGTTCCTGATACAAGCCAGGATGCCGTTGGCCTCCTTGGCCACCTGGACACACTGCTGGCTTGTGTTCAGGTGAGCGTCGACCAACACCCCCAGGTCCTTTTCCTCTGCACAGCTTTCCAGCCACTCTGCCCCAAGCCTGTAGTGTTGCATGGGGTTGGTGTGACCAAAGTGCAGGAATCCGCACATAGCCACGTTGAACCTCATCCCACTGCCCTCTGCCCATGTACACGTCGAAAGAAGAAATTAGCCTAAGAAAGCTCAATAGGAAATCCTATGGAAGGGGGATGGAATACTGACTTACAAATGCTCTTTCACGGTTCCTATTTACTTTTTTTGTAGCTTTCATAAGCATGTACTCTTATACCTACATACTTAGAAACACCAGGATATCTGAGGCAAGATTATCTGGCCTGAATCACTTGTGTTTTAAGCAGACTACAAGGGATACCAGCTATCAATTTTTTCATTGCGCCTCTGGGGTTCTTTTTGATTGGTTACAATGAACAGTTGCTGTGGGATTTTAGGTTAAGTTGCTGTTATTAGTTTAATTTTCCACATTTGAAATACTTTGAACATATGTCTATTTTGTACTTGTTTGTACAAACAAAAACAAATAAAAAACAGTTTGGCAATCCTGAGGAATGCCAAGAAGAGGCAGTCCAAGTTAAGAAAAAAAAAAACTTTATGTTCAATGGTTTCTTGGCCTCTGTCTCTACCTTCGATCTTGCAAGACAGTATAACACAACAGCATGAACCTACAGATTAATCTGGACTGTGTCTAATACTGCATGCTTAAGCTTGCTACCAAAGTCATACAAGAAAGTTATGTGATAACACACTTCTGAGCTTGAACATTCCATCAGGATTGCCAAACTGGGAAGATGTGCTAACAAATGACCCTCCCCCTCCTCCTCTAATGAATTGGAGTTACACAGTCAGGTAAGTTACTGCTTGACTAAAACAGCATTTTACAGGCTGTAACACCCAGCTCAGCTGAAAAGCAGTTCTAAAACCATCTCTTTCTCCATTAATAAATTGTCAATTTCTTCTTTTATGGCCTTCCAGCTTCTTCTCTCAGCTCAACTTCCGATGCAATGCTTCCATTATACATAAGGAAACAAACCAATAACAAAGCACAACCAATAGGCTTGTAAAATGGTAAATATAAAAACTGGGCATGTTCTTCTGGACAAGACCATTAACCATAGGTAAAGAAAAAAAGTTGCTTATGATATTTTCTTGTCCTGTAAATCTTCAAAAAGGTGCCTCCTGTATTAGATTAGGCATTAGATTCAAAGAACCTGAAAAACAACTGTTTTTTTACATACATGTATATGTAGATTTTTCTTTCCTTGATTGAATTCAAGTATTGATTTTTCTATTTTTTGAATTTACTGAAAGTGGAATTATTTTTTCATCTACTGAAAACATTCCCTGAGCCTGATAGAAAGAGACTCTACTTTATTTCCATGGTTTAAGCACGTTGGCAATTTAATAACTTTATTTTAAACATACTGCAATAAAGTTGCCTGTTACCACATGACTTTACTGGGCAAATTGTGCCATAGGAGTCATAGAAACATATTTCCATTCACTACCCCCAAAGAACATTGCCTATGGTATTATAGCCATCATAAATGTGTTACTTCCTCATTTGGCTTTGACAGTCAGTGATTATATGGTATTAAATAGTATTTCTATGATCATTTTTTGGTCTTGAAGGTCCCCAGGATTTTGGGCATGAATTTTCCCATCTTCTTATCTTTGGCATCTGTGTCATACTCCTCTTCGCTCTGACTTGTATGTTCATCCTTTTTGCAGAAAACCTCAAATCTACTGTAGACTCTCTTCTCCTTCCGCATATTCTCCATTTTTTTCAGAAGGGTATCTCTATCTTCTGATGGTTGCCGCTGAAGATTTCGTTTTTGGCTTCCAAAACTCTCTGACCTATGGATGTTACAGCTTTTCTCCTTCTCACCTTTCCTTTCCAAGCTTGTAGTTGACTTAGAAAGATCAGGATTACTAGTGGATGGTAGTTGCTTGGCGAGTTCAGCTCTGTTCTTCTGACTGTTTGCAGATATTTGTTCCAAAATCACCTTGGTATCATCACGGAGATTGCTGCTGTACAGGATATTAGCTGTGGATGAAGGAAATCTCCCCTGTGTTGGTTGGCTGCTTTTGGGAGGAAGTGGTGTTGCAAATTTATGGGTTTTTTCTTCCTCCATCATTTCCTGACAGTCCCCTATGGAAGATCTTTTGAGCCCCACAGGCTGTTTGTCAGATTTTCCACTCTCAGAAGTGGGTTCTTCCTCCAATTTCTTATCACCTTTTGGGTTCAAAAGCTGCTTCAACCGTAGTGATCCTTTTCTTAAAAATTCAATTGGATTTTGTTCCTGTTTTGAACAGTCTTCCTCTGATTTATTGAGAGAGCTGTCAGATCCTTGACTTTTAGATAAGTTTTCAAGAGCTGATGCAGTACTTGTCCTAACTTGTGGTTTCTTCAGTTCTGTACTGACTAATTTTTGAGTATCTTCTTTGAATGTCACTCTTTCCTTCTTTTCTGGAAGAGTCAATTTCTGAGTGTCTCCTACAAATATAAGACTCTCCTTCTCTGGAAGAGTGGGTTTATTCTCTATTGGGTAAAACCGAGATGATAATTTGTCCACCTTAGTGCTAATATGTGCTAGGGGATCTTTATTCAATGTGTCAACAAGCTGGGGGGTTGATGAAGCCATTCCAAATGATCTGTCAGCCTCTCCATGCACTTTGTAAGTACTGCAGGAGTCTTTGGAGTCTAGTACCCTACTCTCCAGAATCTTATATTGCACAGATTTGGTACATTTCTTCTCTGTGTTCTGTGATTCTTCTTGGAGAAAACTGGAAACAGCTTTGGTGTGAGTGACTGTAGCTCGCTCTGTGTCTTTGCCCACAGCTTTGTACTTCTCTAAAAGTTCTGCCACTTTAGATGAGGTGGCTGTCTTTATAGTTTCATTATCTTTTGTCAGTTCACTGGACATTTGTTCTTTTTGGATCATCTGAACCTTTTCTATTGTTGTGTTAGGCTGATCTAACTTGGCAGCACTAAAAATCAGAGAAGACCTCAGTCTTGAGCTCCTCTGGATCAAAGGATTTATTCTGGACCTAAAGGCATCTTGTTTCATTATAGGGGTTTCTTCACCTACTCTATCAGGATCTGCAAATTCTTTGGCACTGTCAACTCCCAGTGACTTGCTATTAAAAGACATAGGGGATTTGAATGCTGAGATGAGGTCAGTGGAGTGCTTTGTGAGGGTATCCCCAAGAACATCATTATATGCTTCTGATTCCATAGGCATTGGGAGACCTTCTTCTGGTTCTGACTGATATGCACTAAGGTATGACGAAATCCTCCAGTTACGTAAACCTGTTCTATTTTCCTGGGTGTTCTTGTCCTGATCTTGGTCCTCATCTTTGTCTTGTAGGAACAGGCGCTGTTCCAGGCTTTGTTTCTGTGTAGGAGAAGTTTGGCAAATAAATTTCTGTCCTATATTCTGCCTTCTTAACATCATTCCCATTGGGCCATTGCCTGCAGGGTTCAGCTGATCAGAGCCATGTCTCACTTCCCTGGAAGAATTTGAAGGTACATAATCCAGCCTTAAGGGGAAACCCTCCTGTGGAAAACTGGATTCAAGTTCAGGGTATCTGGGTCCCTCTCCATAGGAAAGAGGTCCTCCCTCTTCCAGTTCATTGAATCCTGGCCTACCACCTCGGATTCTCTCAAAAAGTCCCTGAGGTCTGCCAGAAAGATGGGGATGGTCAAACTGATACTGGTAGAACTGATCCTTCTGAAAATGACTAGACTGGATTTTAAATTCATCCATATTGTTCATGAACATCTGCCTGGCATACTGTTTAGAAGAAGCAAAATTTTCATATGTTCCTTCTGCAAAACTGTGTCTCTTAAAAGCATCTAACTCTAACTGCTTGGAACGGAGAAAACCCCTGACAGGATCCATTTGAGCATTCTCCATTTCTACCTTTTTATACATTCGCATGGCTGACCCCTCCACAGTATGGCGCAACATGTCATCCCGCCTGAAATTTGACAGGAAGTACCTGTCTGGATCAACTCTGTCCATAAAGGAGGGAAAAAGATTGTCATCCCTCTGGAACATCAGGGGTGCTTTTTTTGGAAAGAAGGGCATGTTATTGCCAAAGGGAGTCATGGCAAATGGGTTCTCTGCCTTTGCCAAGACATTGGCTGGAGGAACAAGAGGTTCTGACTGTGCAAACAAAATTCGGAATTCTTCATCAAAGCTGGCCACTAGCTCTCCCTGGAAGATGTGTGCAATGCTTCTGTGAATCTTCTCAAAAGACCACATAAAACTACAAAGAGAAACAGAAGTAAAAATAGTGTTAGCATCAAGTAACTCAGCTGTACTACTTCACATTAAACCATAAGCTTGTCTGAAAAAAATTCTCCTGATACTATGTACTGCTCAGGCAGCCATTCATTACACACTATTGTTCCCAGCCTCTGTAGTTATAAATTTATTGGGCATCACAGCTTGGAAGAGGATTTTATCAGGCAATAAGTGACTTCTGTTCTAAAAAAAAAAGCAATTATCACTAACAACAGCAAGACAGCTGATGATAAGCCATACCAGTGATGTGAAGCAGATGTTATTGCAAATACTTTTTTTTTTTTTTTAACATCTAAAATTTTGTGCCCATCTTTAAAAAGGACAAAGGGATGAACTATGGAACTACATCCAGTCACCCTTACCTCAGTCAGAGGGAAGATTGTTGTCATGGTTTTGGCTGGGATAAAGCTCATTTTCCTCAGAGAGGCTTCTATGATGCTGTGTTTTGGGTTTTTGATGAAAATAGTGGTGATAACACATTGATGTTTTTAGTTGTTGCAAAATACCGCTTTCACTTAGTCAAGGATTTTTCTATTTATGCTGCCCTGCCAGTGAGGAGGCTGGGGGTGCACAAGAAGCTGGGAGAGGACACAGGACAGCTGACCCAAACTGACCAAAGATACCATACCGTATGATGTCACGCTCAGCAATAAAAGCTGGGAGAAAGAAGGAGGTAAGGGGAGACATTTTGAGTGATGGCATTTGTGATGAGCCCTGCTTTCACTGAAGTGACTGAACATCTGCCTGCCTATAGGAAGTAGTGAATTAATTAAGTAGTGATCAGATTGCTCAAAGCTCCATTGAACCTGGCCTTGAGCACTTCCAGGGATGAGGCATCCACAGCTTCTCTAGGCAACCTCTCCCAGTGTCTCAATATCCTTATCATGAAAAATTTCTTCCTTAAATCCAATTGAAGTCTATCATCATTCATTTTAAAACCATTGCCCCTTGTAATGTCATTACAGGCCCTGGCAAAAAGTCTTTCTCCATCTTTTTTATGAGCCCCGCCTTAAGCTCATCAGCCAACAACCCCAGGCCCTTCTTCTCAGGACTGCTCTCAATCCAGTCATGGCCCAGCCTGTATTTGTGTTTGGGATTGCCCTGACCCAGTTACAGGACCTTGCACTTGGCCTTGTAGAATTCCAAGAGGTTCACACAGGCCAACTCTCAAGCCTGTCAAGGTCCTCAATAGTGGCCTCAACAATATGGTTTAATTTTTGGTTAGCCCTGAAGTGGTCAGGCAGTTGAACTAGATGAGCTTCTTTGAAGGTCCCTTCCAACTCAACTCTTCTATTCTATTCTATTCTGTTCTGTTCTGTTCTGTTCTAATTTACTCTGAGACTGAATTACAAATGGTTTCTAATTTCAGCATAATAAAGGTTTACAACTGCCTTCCTATATGACGCTATTTGAGGAGGTTTTTGAGGCTGTGGTAGGGCAATATTAACAGACTAAAGTAAATTTTGGTTATGAGCAAAGATGTAACATAGGTTTCCCTCTAAGAACAGGAAATGGGATACAGTAACATACAACTCTTGATTGATATACTTGGGTATAACATGATTATAGTCAAGTCATTAATAAAGAAGACATGGGTAATTCCATTAAAGTAACTTCTCTTGAAATGTAAAGGCATACTCCTTGGTCTCTTTAACCGTTCTGCTTTGGAATGAGTTGTTGGGTTAGGATTGATTTGTTGGTTCGGATGGCTTTTTTTGTTGACACTTTTTTTTTGAGGCAGGTTTAAAAATTCCTCATTTGGAAGTGCTGAAACACTGCTTTACCCAGCAAACAGCCTATTACTCACTGAGGTTGAGATATAACATTGCAGGGATTCTCACCTGTAGTTGCCGCTCAGCACCACCATGCAGTCCACCAAGAGGAATTTCTCTTTCACATGACCTTTGAAAGACATCCCTGTGCGGCAGTAGTAGGTTGGGCCAGAAACTGTCCTCACCCTTAGGAACTGGAAACCAGACAAGGCACTGACTCAGTTGCAGGCTGTTACTTCACTCCCCCAGTCCCTCTTTCTTCCCCTTGCTCTTTTAATGTCCCTCCTGCCACCATGGTTATACTTCAGCACTAGCAATTCTGTCTGCATACACAGTGGATAAACAACCCTCTTTATCACTGTGTCCTCAGCCTTCAGTCCTGTATTGTTGTGCCAGCTCTCCTGGTTCCTCTTATATTTCTCTAGCCTCTGGCCCAGCTTTCCTCTTTCTCAGGTCTTTACTGTAATGACAGCACAGTGTCCTAGGACATACCCTCCTCAGGATGGGAATTGGCGGGGGGGAGGGGTCTTTGGTTTTCTCACCTCTACGTAGTTAAGATTGACTCTGCATTTAGCAGCTGTATCAAGGAAAAGCTGAGAATTCATTTCATCAAGCAAGATGTACACGGGCACTCTGCGAGCAGCAGCATCCAACACCTCAAACAGCAGATCCACATCAGTGAAAATGTCCATCACTATGGCTACCACCTAGGAAAAGAATGCAAGAAAGTCTTCAGAGATCTGTGTATGCCTATGGCCTGCCTGTTCATGTCCCCCAGCCCTCACATTCCAATGCTGCACTGCTGCAATGGCTCCATTTCAACTTCCTATTTAAACACTGTGGGCTCCAGAATTGGAAACAGAATTATCTGATGTACATATTGTGTATATGAAGGTGTGAGGTGAGGGTAAAACCTCACTGCAACTGATCATTCCCTTACTCGTTAATCCCATGATCACAGCAGGCATTTTCTGGCACCAGAACCACATTGGAAGGATCTATTGGGCTGCTTGGCCACTAACTCCTCATTCCCTCAAACACATAAGTCATTTTTAAATAACTACCTCACCAATTATTCAGTCACTTTATAGCTACCTCTAAATGCTGTTAGATGGGAAGTAGCTTCAAAAAACAAGTAGCTTTAGAAAGCTACTAGTAGCTTTTCTAGCAGATTTTAATAGCTGCTTTTCTAGAAGCTTTAGAAAACAAGACATATGAGGAGTGCCTGAGGGAGCTGGTGCTATTTAGTCTTGAGAAAAGGATGCTGAAGGGAGACTTCATTGCTCTATACTACTACTTGAAAGGAAGTTGCAGCGAGGAGGGTGTTGGTTTCTTTTTCTGAGATGACAAGTGATATGAAGCGAGGCAATGGCCTCAAGCTGTGCCATGGGAGGTTTAGATTGGATACAGGAAGTATTTCCTCATGGAAAGAGTGGTTGGGCATTGGAACAGGCTGCCCAGGGAGGTGGTGGAGTCCCCATCCCTGAAGGTATTTAAGAGACATGCAGATGTGGTTTCGCAGTGGACTTAGTATTAGGTGGCTCATTGGACTTGATGATCTTACGGGTCTTTTCCCCATAAATGACTAAATGACTCTATGACTCTATGATTCAAAGCTCTGTAGGATCTCCCGGTACTTCCCAACTCTTATCAATGGATATAAATACCTGATGGGAAGGAGTAAGGAAGGCAGAGTCAAACTCTTCTCAGTGATAGCCAGTGAAAGGACAAGACACATTGGACACAAATTGAAATATAGGAAATTCCAGTTACAGATAAGAAAAAACTCTTTCACTGTAAGGGTGATTGAAGACTGCAACAGGTTACCCAGACAGATAGTGGAGTCTCCACCCTTGGAGATACTCAAGGACACATCCTAAGTAACTTTCTCTAATTCACCCTGCTTTGAGCAGAGGAGATGGACTAGATGATCTCCAGAGGTCACTTTCCAACCTCAGCTACTGTGATTCTGTGAACTCTTATCATGCTTTAGTATGGCCTTCCACACTTTTCCATGAGTCCAGAGAGCAAAGACTAGCTTTGATGCAGTAAATGGTAGTTTTAGAATCATCTTTCCCCTCTGTCAGTCCTCGGAGCAAAGTTAAGGAAATTAGCAGTGGATCTGATGCATCCTTTCGCACACATACGATCTTTATCTCTGCTCTAGTTGGACTGTTTCATGTCTCACCTGTTGAGCTGCTCGAATCATTCTGCGAGCCTCCTCCTTAATGCTGGGATTGTCTGGGGGTGGCGGTTGCACAAGGGTCGTCACTTCTGTTCCCCTGAACCCAAAGACCATTGGCCAGCCTAGGTCAAGCTCAGGAACAGCAAGGTCTGAGTTCATAGGCCAGTATGTCCCAGAGGATCCATCCATGTCATTGTCACCTGTGGTGTCTGTGCTACCTTCCTGATTGGCATACTGGGGTTTCTGGAGATTCTGTATGATGTGATCCACCTCTGAGTTGCAAAGAAAATCAGGGGCTGCTTCCTCTGCCAGGAAGCGTTCGTAACTTTCTTTGCCCTCTTCAGTAAGGACATCCAGAGCTAAGCGGTAATACTCCTTGTAATGTGGGGGAAGGTAGTTAGGGTCAAGGGGATTGTCCCCCTGTGAGGAGCTTTGAGATCGACGAGCCATGAGGGGAGGGAGAGCTGTAAGGAAAAAAAGCCAACAATGAGAACAGCAGTCAGGCCAGGAGTTTCAGTCCAGTGACACACCAATCCTCATAAATGGTGAAGGTTGAGGGGTCATGATGACAAAATCAAAAGAGAAGAGAATGAAAGTGCAGAGTAATGTTGGAGATAGTTCATTCATAATCAATAAACACCCTAAATTAGGCAAATTACTTTAACATGGTTAAACGTAACATGAGCAAAGTAAGGAACAAATCAATTAGGGCATCACAGCAATGAACAAAGATGATGCGTATAACAGAATGCCCAGCTTTCTCTTTCAGGCTGCTGATAGCTAAGCTTAAACGTGTCTTTTGTTTTAAACCTACCTTTTTTTTTTCTCTGAAGAGCAATGCTGCTTGTTATTATCTGAACTCCACTGAAACTCATTTCCAAATGCTATTAAGATGCTATTGTGTGCAATATGGTAGTAAATGCAAATGCACATGCATGCCTACAAATGCACCCATTGAACCCTTAGAAATTATGTGTTATAATCACCTCAGTATATGAATAGAAGCAAGAGTTTAAGGGGAATGCAGGCAGGTATAAGGATTTCTTACTGTTGTAGCATGGTCAGAAGTCAGACAAGGCCTCAAGATATCCATGAAGAAATGAAAACAAGTGATATGATTGCTTCTTCAATCTCCTGATGGAAAAATCTGGGATTTTGGGAAAATCTGAGCTGAAGGGGCTAATATCCAATATTTGACAAATACTTGCCTGTAGGGAACCCATTACTTGACACTCAAGACAAACCAGTGATTTTAACCAGTTTTTGGAAGAAAGGCTTGTCATGGCACAAATATAACTCACATAATAACAACCAACTGATCTGCAAAGAGCTCCAAAGCTCTTTGGCTTTTGACCCTCAATTAATGCCAATGCTCAGACACACTTTTTCTGCTCCATCACTGATACACCAACAGAAGCTTCCTCAAAGTCAAAAAAAAAAAAAGAAAATGACAGTCCTAGACCTAGACCAAGTTGCTTTAATAGGGACTGTGAGTACAGAGGGTGAAAGTGGCTCCTATTGCCATTACCATTCAACAGAGATGATACTTCCCAAAACAGAAAGGATTGCCATTGATGTGGGAGGAAGGAAAATGACTTCAGGCCCATACTATCACTTTCATTAATCACTTTAAGAGAAAACCTACAATAGTTTTGAGATAAAGCCTGGGAGGACTTCCCCGTCCGAGTACCTGCAGAACACAGATCAGTGAATACCACAAGTTACTCCTACCTCAGACTGTAATTCCTGGTAGAGCTGCGTGATACAACAGGAAAGAATATGGTCTTACAGACTGAATCTAGCAAGTACCTGTGTAAACTACTCCAACAGATAATCGTCTTTACAGTCTACACTCTAGCTATTTGTAATCTGAAATACCCAGCTTTATCTTCCCAGTCTAATTCTCATTTTGTCTTTTTTTCTCTTAGAATAAAAAGCAGACTACTATATACCTCCATTTTGGTGTGCTCATGTCAGCTATGTACTAGCTCTTAATTATTTTAAAAGTGTCTTTAGCTCTTCATTTTAAGGAAATGTTCCCAGAGTTAAATTCATTCTTGGACTTTCCCTTGTTTAACATTCTTCCTGAAACAGACCACAACATTGAAGCAATGAAATAATTAATACTTCAAATAGCAGCATCCTCATTTTTCTTCTCTTAGCTGACATTATCCACTTTTGTCGTACAAAATTCTTAGTCACAGCATTCCACTGGAATTTAATGCTTAGACTCCATGCCCCATGGAGTTCCACAGCTCCACAGGGGTCCCAAGGGCTATGCTGTAGTCCATGCTGTTCAACATATTCAGAAACAATCCATAAAGGGGATGAATAGGCATGCAGATGACAAACTCCTAATAATGCTAGCTTGCTCAGAACAGTGACAGCCAACTGCAAAAACTAAAAGAAAGACGAAGCAGAAGAACCTCATCGTACTGACTGGACAATAAAAATGGCAAAAGAGAATATAACGCTGATAAATGCAAAGTGACAAAATAACCTTAATTTTATATTTTATTGATTAATATATCAATACTGTTATAAATCAAGATGACAAGGATAAACCTTTAAAGGAAAAGTGTCAGCTAATACTAAGCATTGTTTAATAAAGAATACAGATTCAGAGGAACTTACAACCTGAACAGGTTGCAAATATGAGTCTCATTCCTCCCATCTCAAAAAGGCTATTATAAATGTTAACTATGATTCTTTAGCCTAGACAAAAGGTCTACAAAATATGAGAAGGGACAGCTGTCTATTTCCTACTCCACTACAAGAACTAAAAGGGCTTCAACTGAAACTAGCAGGGAATGGGTTCAAATTGAACACCAGGAAAGCTTTTGCTCAATTGTTCTTACTCTGTGGAACTCCTTCCCACAGAATGTTTTAGATATCAAAATTTTACCAGTGTTCAAAAAACAATTAACATCTCAATGGAAAAGAAGAAAATCCTTTGAAGACCATTAACTATAAAGATACTGCTATGGATCTACTCTGACTGACTACTCTGGAGTATTGCTACTCTTCTCTATGCATCTGTGCTTGACATGCTTGGCAAGAAAATACTAGATGTACACATGCCAGTGCTTCCCCTCTTATTTTGACTCTTTTGTTGTTGCCATCATCACTGCACCCTAGGATGCAGAACTCTGTTTTCACTTCAACACAGCATCCAGCTGTATTGACATGCACACAGCCCATATGAGTCTACTTAAACATGTGATTCATATTCTGTAGCAACAAACATTTCACCACGTTGTTCAGTTTCTGATTGCTGACAAAGACCAAGTATCTCTGAGTCAAGAACTAATCACTGAAAAGCAGTCTTAGAAAGGCCTTTTCCCAACTGCATGAAAAAATACCCACTTAAGACTAAACTGTAGAATAAAAAAAACAGTTGGACCCATCCCCATGCAAATCACGAGCCACTGGTATTATCTCCTCTGTCTCTCATAAACTGTGGGTGTGTAAGTTGTCATTTCCCACCAGCAAAGTAAGCCTCACTGGTGAGGTATGTGTGTACCACGGAGTCTCTGTGTGAAGCTCAAGCGGATAAGTGTTGCTGAACCTGGACTGACTTAATGCAGAGCCTGCCTGGATACGTATGTGCATCATTTCTGGAGCAGGAAGCACAAGGCACATTGTGCAGGGTAACAAATAACCAGGTTGGGATGGACTTATGCAGGTACAGCTGGGCTTGTAAGCATGGCTTCAGCACCACTGCTGCAGTAGGTGAGCTGGTAGTGATGGGGCTGAGGAGATGGTGATGGCAGCAGGAGACGGTGCTGGTGCCTGTGGTTAAGGGGAATTCAGCAGAGCAGCTGTGGCTGTGGCCTTGGCAGGAGAGAAAGAGTACAGGAAGTTGGATACAAAAAGATGAGGAAAATTGCCAGTTTTCTTTAAGTGGACATATTGGTCGGCTCCAAGGTTTGCTTGTCCCTTGTACCTCTGACAGTGGGCAACACTAAGTGCCCAAGGAAGCATATATGGGCACGACAGACATATGATACTGTGCCAGAACACTCTTCCACTATCCAACAATTTGTGGCTGGAAAGGTAGGTCAGGAAACAAACGGAAGGGTAAGTAGGGTCGTTTTTACAATAGGGGAAGTCACGTTCCCTAAGGATTTGTGGTAGTCAAATGTATTCATGAACAAGCAAGAATGTACCAGTGAAAAAATACTTTTGATGAAAAAGAAAACCCATCCTCACGCTTTTCTTTAAGCCATTGGCCACAGGGAGAAAACAAACACAGCTGGAGGAACTCCTGGTATGACTGAATATAGCGATCACAGGTGAGGTGGGAGAGCCAGTCCCAGGAGGGTCAGTGGTCTGTTAGAGGCATTCAGAAGGGGACTCGAGTTTCTCATGTAACAGGGAAAGACATCTGCACTCGGCCGTGCTGGCACGCTAAAAACAGCCTCTTAGGAGGGCGTTGCCTCCGCCCATCCGTGTCGGAGGCTATCATTTCGCTGCGTGTGCATTAAGGAGTGTCGGCCTCGGCTGTGAACGCACAGGGTGTCTGCTAAGCCGGGCTCTGTGCAGGCTGGGCAGCGGGTGTGGTGTGGCCGGAGGGCAGGCAGGGAGCAGGTTTGTCAACACCCAGCCTCGGACACGTGTTGGGCCATCAGCTTTCCTGCTGCCAGCCCAGACTATCTCCCACCCAGCGCCATGTTGAGGAGACTCCAGCCCCCGGAGGATCGCCACTGAGACCGGCGCTGGCCGCAGCGCGCCAAGGCCGGGCCTGCCAGGCCCCAGCAGAGCACCCCGGGCACAGCTCGGGGAGGCGGGGCCAGGACGGTTTCCGACGTCACCTTTACCTGAGAAAACAGACCCCGAAGGCCGGAGCAAACACCTGAACTGGATTAGACCAAACACCGGAGCGTGAACAGTCCTGTGGCTGAGTAACAAGGCTAGAAAATCTGCACCGTCACCCTCTTTGGCTAGCAAGGCGAGAACTGAGGGAGATGCTGTGTCTTATTTCAGCCAGCTCCTTCCGCTTAGAAGTTAACGCTGAGAAAGCACCACTAAATTCCACTTGGAGAGAACTTGCAGCCTGCTGAGTGTGCCATTCCTGTGTTTGCCCAGGCAAAGCTCTAATCATTACCCCTCCTCATTTCCTACAGGTACTTTTAATCTCTTCCCAAATACATGCACAAATCTGAGAACCATGAAATAAAACCCAGAAATTATGTCTGCCACTATAAACATAAGTACCTCTGAGCTGCAAGGATAGAAGAACAAGTCCCTCACAAGCGGGAACAATAAATTTAAGCATAGCTATGGTGTTTGACCATTATGCTGTTCCCAAGGAAAGGCAGAAAAGCTGAAAAGCAGTATCTTTTTTCCCCCCAAGGATTCCGTAGATTATGCAGAGCCTGAGTGTGAGGAAATTTCAGATTTGGCTCACTTTTCAAGTATGGCTGCCATGTATTCTGATTTCCCTGAACAGATCCTCTTTTTTTCCTCTCCCCTCCCCCTCCCCCTCCCCCTCCCCCTCCCCCTCCCCCTCCCCCTCCCCCTCCCCCTCCCCTCCCCTCCCCTCCCCTCCCCTCCCCTCCCCTCCCCTCTCCTCTCCTCTCCTCTCCTCTCCTCTCCTCTCCTCATGAAGTTCAGGAAGGTTCTGAACATTTCCTATTTCTATCTGGATTGTCTGACAAGTGGTTTGCAGCAGCAGCTGTAACTGGGCAGCCTGCTATATAGAGGGAGGGTTCATAGATAAACGCTACATTACTTCACAGAAGCCCAGTGCCCCCAGGTAGTGCCAGACTAATAGCGCTAGCGCTGCACAGAAAGTTGTGCACATGCAATGTGGCTGATACACTTGGGACACTTTTACAGCTGCATGGGTAGTACACGTAAGCAGAGCAGCAATTTCAGCTACCTGTACACACTTTGCTTGCTGTGCATGCAGTGGAGTATTTCTCTTCACAGAATCGTAGATAGATCTGTTTTGAAACAGCTTACACAATACCTAAGCAGGAGTTTATTTAAAAAGTCTCCTAAATATTCTGCAACACTTAAAAATAACTTACTGAATGGGATTCTGGAGTGTGAAAGCAGTAGGGCAGTTCCTGGGAAGGCATTCAGAAAGATAGGATTCTGTTGCATGAGTGATGCAATTGCTGGTATATCAGAAGTGGAACAAGTCTCTGCACCTAATGTTTGTGCAAGATGGAAAACTGAGTCTAACGATATAGATTTAGTTCATGGGGAATATATACAGTCTCAAGAGCAACTGGTTGTGTATACATCTGTAAAGATTACTGCAGCTTTTGGATCCAGCCAAAAATTGAAGAGGTTGAAATTTCTGCACAAAAGCAGAAAAAGCTTCAGCAAATCAAGATCTCTGTATCTGTTGCATCAAAAACATAGGAAACTGATTTCCTGGCCCAAAAGGACACTACACAGGCATTTCTGTTCATGTGAGAAGAGAGGTGTGTGATAATATACAGTTATATTCTATATGGCATTTTTCCTTAAGGCTGCTAATCTAAAGTGCTTTCTAGTTAGTAGCTGTAAGCATTTATGTGGCTACAAAAATGTTTAAATGGGTAAGGTGATGTGCTGTGCTTTGTATGTTTTTGAATGCTGCAGAATTGGCTGTCATTCTTCAATTCCCTGTTCTGTGGCAACAACATAATATGTTGATGAATTCTCAGCTTGCATGAATGATGTTGCTTTTTCTCTACCTGTATCATTGATATGGTGTATTTGCACTACACCATTTTTAAGCCCCAAAAAGTATGGGTAGTTTCTGTGAAGAAATCTCCCAGGAACACTCAGCAATGGCATCATCCCAATAACCTCCCTTTGGCTTCTCACATGATGCTATCTACAATGAACATATCCCATGCTGTATATGGCAAAAGATGCACAAAATGACTGTTACTCTTTCAGTAGTCTTTAAAACTACTTTCCTGTCAGGGTAAGCAGGAGGAAAGAAGTTAGCTGCAACTTTAAATGTCATTATCTTTTGTCATATGGTAAACATGAGCTGATCTCAAATCAGTGAATAAGTAAAAGTTTACAAAAGTCATTTAGGTAGCTCCTGGGCAGAAACACTGCTAGGAATGGTAATTCACTATGGTACAGCAAAGTCACCAGAGCTTTTGGATTCCATGCAATTGCAATCTTAGCAAGCATACTCCTGTTACAGTCCATCTTGCAGAATTTCTCCAGGCCCTTATAAAATTTTAGTTAATGTATTAGTGTTTTTTTTCTTAAAGTTACAACTCCTGGGAATAGCTATACGAAACTTGCAGAACTCTGAGATACTGTTTCAAATTTGGTGTGGTTAAGCTGCCATCTCCAAAACTGTCTCTAGTTTTAGGTCAAATAAGCCAGCATTTGATGAGCAATTCCCCTACAAATTAGCAGAAATTATTACATACCATTTATGGCTAATGCTGGTTTCCCACAGTACAGTTTCCTATAGTGTATATATATATATATACACTATCTCTTTACAAAATAAAAGGATACTAAGAACTAAGATACTTCAAAGCATCCAGAGGAAGGCAACAAAGCTGGTAAAAGGGCTGGAATGCATGTCCTTTGAGGACACTTGGGTTGTCTAGTCTGGAGAAAAGAATGTTAAGAGGCGACCTCATTGCTCTCTGCAGCTTCCTGAGGAGCTGAAATGGAGAGGGAGGTGTTGGTACTTCTCCCTGGTAACCAATGATAAAATGTGAGGGAATGGCACAAAGCTGTGTCAAGGGAGGTTCAGACTGGACATTAGGAAAAATTTCTTTACTGTGAGGGATGTAGAACACTGGAACAGGCTTTCACGCAAAGTGGATGATGCCCCATGCCTGTCTGTATTCAGGAGGCATTTAGACGATGCCCTCAGAAATACGCTCTAACTTTGGTTAGCCCTGAAGTGGTCAGGCAGTTGGACTAGATGGTCTCTGTAGGTCCCTTGCAATTGTTCCTAATGATATGTTTTAACTTTGGATTGGCCCTGAAGTATTCTGAAATGGATTTGATCTTTGCAGGTCCCTTGCAACTATTCTATTCTATTCTATTCTACTCTACTCTACTCTACTCTACTCTAATTATCCTATCCTATCCTATCCTAGCCTATCCTATCCTATCCTATCCTCATTCCATTCCATTCCATTCCATTCCTGTTCTTCTGTTCTATGTTAACTAGTTTTGATCCATTCAAACTGTTAGTTATCACAGCGTAATGCTGCGCAGTAATGTTGTTCAGTATCAATTCACATGCCACAGAGATGATTAGAGATATTACTAAATATGCAGTATTACCTCGTTATTGTTTGACTCCAGAACTGGGTATTTCGTTATTTATTTTGTAGGGCATTCAGGACCTAGAATGCCAGGAGGGGCAGCTAACAACAAGCAGTTCCTCATTCTATCTTAAATCTGTGGCAGTTATCATGTAGGAGTTCTGGAAAGAAAAAAATAAAGGAAGTATTTAGCAGAAGAAGCAAAATCAGGGACAGAGCTCTATGAAATGGACAGCCCATCTGGGCCCTTACTTCCTTAGAACTCATTGTCAAAGGCTCTCATTAAAGTTAGATGGCTACTCTTTGCTTTTATGCCTTTATTCCTTTAATGGGAATTCACTGGCTACCTTGTCAAATTTCCTGAATCCATAGTACTGGAAGATTAGGGCACACATTATTTATTAGTATTCTTGCATGATGGCTGGATTTTCCCAGAAGATTATGGTAACATCTAAAACAAAAGAGGAACACCAAGAAGTGGATTGTCCTGTTGCTTGATCTTCAGCTGCAAATCTCTTTACAGCAGCTTCTTTTACCCCAGAAAAAAAAAAAAAGACACCATATATTTGGAAATCTGAACTACTGTAACTGCCGAAGAAACTGAGTCACAAACTGAAAATATACCAAATGTATATGGAAACCTGTAACTACTGTTATTAGAGAACTTTACTTATTTATGTGTTTATTTATTCAATTACATTAGGAATTTCACTTTATTCAATTTGCTAGCCACTGTTTAAAAAATTTAATGACACAAATTGTGGGGAATCTAGTGAAAAATTAAGATGCTAAAAAAAATAATTATGTGGTACCACCATGATGTTCTTGAGAGTATTTATAGAGGGTAACGTGATGTTCTGTATTGGAGTTATAGTTCAGGAACTGAATTGTGTATGTTTACAGGAGAAGAGCTCATATAAATCAGTTACTCCAGCTTCCGAAGTTGTGAGCAGCCATGTGACAAACAATCAGTTCAAGAAGAGCCACTGACCATCCTTTCTTTGATTCATATGATAAGTACTGAAAAAAGTTAAGATCCTTAGTACCGAAGCCACAAAGCCATAAAACCTGCAATGTACTATCAGAAGGGAACTGGAAAGATCAAGCACGCCACCAAAGTCCTTCACACCTTCAGCAGCTGCAATTTTATCTGGAAAAATATCTCAGGAAGCATACTGCCCCTACATTGTACAAGAAAGCAAAGGGCCCCTCTTAAGGGGGACCCCTCCGTATGACCTGGGAGAAAATTTCAGCAAAAATTTCAGCAAATATTTTGAACTTGATTTTATGAGCAGAACACATCAGTATGGGACGTGAGAAGTTATTTCAAGCCATTAAACATGCTGGCATATGCCACCAATTAATTTCCTGTGTAATCCCTGTTGTCTTAGAAAAACCCAAGCCATATTAGGTAGCAAGGGGAAAAGTTCAAACTTCTTCCCGGTATGCAGTCCTTAAGCATTGGATAAACTGAATATAAATAAAGTACAAACTATAACCAGGGGAGCAATTCAGGGGTCTACATACAGCTGTTTAATGTCACTCTGGATGCCCTAAGGTACCTTGCCTGGCTTCCATCTGCTGGTCAAGAAGGGTGCGAGTCTCTCACAGGGCTTGTGCCACATCTGCCATGTTTCAGATACCTTAAAGCACCTAAAAAGGCACTAAACATCTAAGTTTAGGAAAAAGGATTGCTCCCCAACAGTCAGATTTGTTAACTAAATGCCAGTGTATAAAATGTCCACATGCAAAATAATTGCTTTGTAATCCCCTACATAAAATGGAATAAAATGGAATGAGTATGGGATGAGATTCATCTCTTAATACAAACACATTTGGTCAAGTCTTCTCTTAATCTTTCTCCTAGACACATGTCCTGGTTTCAGTTAGGACAGATTAACTGTGTCCTAACTGAAACCAGGACAACACATTAAAAATCAGTCTTCCAAAATTTCACTTCTCAGTCTTCAGTTTTTAACTCCAAAATTACCTTTATCCTGTCATATACATAGGGTTGTTGTGAATGGAGTTAAATACAGTTCATGGCCAGTCACAAGTGGCGTTCCCTGGGGCTCAGTACTTGGTTTTGTTTAATATTTTTATCCATGATATTGATAAGAGGATTGAGTGCACCCTCAGTAAGTTGGCAGACGACACCAAGTTGAGTGGGATTGTTGATTTGCTTGAGAATAAGAAGGCTCTGAAGAGGGATCTGGACAAGCTAGATTGATGGGCCGCATCTGCCTGTATGGCATTCAACAAGGCTAAATGCCGTGAGCTGCACTTGGGTCAGAACAACCCCATGCAGCAGTACAGGCCTGGGGAAACCTGTCTGGAAAAGGCCCTGGGGGTGCTGTTCGACAGGCGGCTGAACTTGAGCTGGCAGTGTGCGCAGGTGGCCAAGAAGGCCAACGCCATCCTGGCCTGCATCACAACTAGTGTGGCCAGCAGGACAAGGGAAGTGACGGCCCTCTGTACTCAGCTCTGGTGAGACAGCACCTCGAGTACTGTGTTTGGTTTTGGGCCCCCTCAGTACACTAAGGACATTGAGTTGCTCAAGGGTGTGCAGAAAAGAGCAATGAAGCTGGTGAGGGGACTGGAAAACAAGAGGTGAGGAGCAGCTGAGGGGCCTGGGGCTGTTTGGTCTGGAGGAGGCTGAGGGGAGACCTCATCGCTCTCCACAATTGCCTGAAAGGGTGCTGCAGCGAGGAGGATGTTGGTCTCTTTTCTCAGGTGGCAAGTGAAAGCATATGAGGGTAGGTTTAAATTAGTTTTCAGGAAGAATTTCTTCATGGAAGAGGTGGTTAGGCTTTGGAACAAACTGCCCAGGGAGGTGGTAGAGTTCCCATTCCTGGAGGTACTTAAGAGACGTGGGTATGACATTAGGGGTATGGTTTAGCAGTGACTTGTAGTTTTAGGTGGATGGTTGGACTTGATGATCTTAAAGGTCTTTTCCAACCTGCTTCTGTGATTCTATACAATCCACTGTCAAGATACAGCTTGAACCTTTCAATACATTATACCAGAACCTGCCGAGCAGGTGGTTTCAGCATTTTCAGTCTTTAAACAGCTGATAAAGAAATTAGAGCAGGTTTTTCACTTTTTCAGTTATATTTTCACACATCTACAGTAGGGCAGAATGCTCTCACCTAACTTCAGGCCTCTCTACTGTAGGCATCTCCGTAAATGACTGGTGTCCATACTCCTATTACCAACCACCAAAATCTGTCAATACAGTGAAGTGAGGAATTGTCTCACACTACAGTAGACTACTACATCAAAGCTGATGAATCCTACAATCGTTGTACAACATTTTGCGAGCCCCCAAACTGTACTAATAGTTCTTCTGTACTTTGTTCATGGTCCATTATAAAATGCATCCAGGACAGCTGAACACAGTATTTTGATTGTTCTCTTACCAATGCTGTATTTAAGATAAAACTGCCTCCCTACTCCTGTTTGTACATCTGTGGCTATTGCCATGGCATTACACTTGACCCCATTGGTTATTCTGGTACTCATTAGGTTTTGAAATGGTTGTTGGGATACAATCTCCTTTTTCTAAGTACTAAATGGATTCTTAGTATGTGTAAAAACTAACTGTGATGCATCTGTTTATCAAGTGACCCAAGATGTTCTGTATACACGCCCTATTATTTTTATTGACCTCCCCAATAATCAAGTATCTAAAGGCTTTATCACAAGTGCTTTTATTTTATTGATCAAAATATTAAATAAACCCTAACACTGAAATTTTTGAAAATCTGCTAAAAGCAAACCTATCCAATGATGACTATTTTTTGAAACAAATCAATATTTTAAAGTGTGCATTTTAATTTTAAAATATCTATTGTCTAGTCAATATCATAACTGTTTTTTAATAAATTAAGAGTACATGAAGGGGGTTAGCTTAGCACTGAATATTGCCAGCCATTGAAAATCTGCCTTGAATTTTGCAACTCATCATTCCACTGTCTCATTCTACCTGTAGCTGTGGTCAGCTGTATCAAAGGAACATGAAAAGCTCTAAATACATTTATCTAGTTGCACCATGAGGAAAACTACTTGCTGATTCCTTCAGACAAGTTCTGCAATATCAGAAGTGATTATCAATTTTATTTTAATATATGCATGGAAGAGCAGTAACCATGCAGCACACAATACTATACAGAAATTCTGACTGGTAGAATCCAGCAGAGCAGAGTGGGTAGAGTAGAGAAGTACTAACACAAAGGGCAGAAAAAGAGCAAAACAATCTATCAGCTTTCACACTGTAGGCTTTTTCACACTGGTGAATACATTCCTCCCAGTAACTGTAGTTAAATTTATATATTAGATAGATTTTATTTTTAAAATACCAGATATCTGTGAGTCAACCATTTTCTTAGCAAGCTACTTCAGTGATCATTTACTTTTCCTTCTGTGACAATGCATCTCTTTTCAAAGTCAAATTAATCTTTATCTTCAGATTTTTTAATGAGCAAAACTGAAAAATTACCTATTACCAGATCTTCTGTGTCTTCAAGTAAATCACTTCTCAGCTTTCTCCATGTTAAGTTGAACTTTCTGTCTTGGTAGGGCCTGTTTACTGACCCTGAAAAATGTTTGGGGCTTTTCCTTATGAATTCTCTGAACTTTGGAAATGTAATCCATCTTTGTATCACAATACCAAAACAAGGAACAGTGTACTTCTAGTGACTTTCATCTTACACTACATTTCATGGTAAAATGACTAAATCTTCAATTCTAACCTTTATTCTGGATTTATGTGTATTGTTTTACATCTTACTACTAAAAATACATTTAACAGAATCACAGAATGGTGAGGTTGGAAGGGACCTCTGGAGATCATCTAGTCCAACCTCCCTGCTCAAGCAGGGTCACCTAGAGCACATTGCACAGGACCATGTCAAAGCAGGTTTTGAATACCTCCAGAGAAGGAGACTCTACAACCTCTCTGGGTAACCTGTTCCAGCGCTCTGTCACCCTCACAGTAAAGAATTTTTTCCTCATATTCAGATGGAACTTCCTGTGTTTCAGTTTGTGCCCATTTTTTCCTGTCCTATTGCTGGGCACCACTGAAAAGAGTCTGGCCCCAACATCTTGTCACCCTCCCTTAAGATACTTAAATACATTGATAAGATCCCCTTTCAGCTTTCTCTTCTCCAGGCTAAACAGGCCCAGCTCCCTCAGCCTTTCCTCCTAAGAGATGCTCCAGCCCCCTACGCATCTTCATAGCACTTCACTGGACTCCCTTCAAGAACTCCAGTAATCAGATTGTGATGTTGCACTTTATATATATATATATGATATTTACTGTTTCAACTTAATATATAACGATATCTACTGTTTCGACAAATTTTACGTTATCCTTGTATGTTATCAGATTATTTACTGATTACCTAAACTCCTTATCAAACTCCTGAGCAGCACTGGACAAAGACTCAATTGCTGGGAAGTCTGATAACAATGAACATTGTTAATACCTTCTCTTTAATGATCAATAGTAATAAATTACTATTTCATTATCTACCTAACACACAAAATCTGTCAACATAATGTAGGATTTTTAATCATATTTCAGAAAGTAGTTATTTAGATTATTTGAAGAAATTTGGGCTCATTATAATAAACATACACCATCACCAACCCAAACTGCATATTCACTTGAATGCCAGAGGGCATATAATTATATCATTTTTTCCCTTTGTATAAATTACCTTGCACCAGCAACACGTGGTTTCATTTGCATTATGCTGGTTAATATGCATTATGCTGGTGCTCTTTCACCTACGTTTGTTAGTTTTTTTTCCAAAGTTACCTGCACTTCTCTCTAGATTTAATAATTTCAGTGTTTATTTTCAGTAAATTTTATGAGAGATCTTATCAATGGCCTTTTGAAAGTAATGTACTTTTATCCACTGAATGATTTTAGCATATTCATCCAACTAACAACTGGCCATTAGGGTACAGACTCAATATACAATTACTGTTAAGTAAGCTGTTTTTGTGGAAACCTAATGATCCACTGTACCTACCATGCACTTTTCTTGTCATGAGTGAAAGGCAATTACTTCTTCAACATAAGTGAACTGCAATACCTTGCATTTACGACAGAGAACTTTACAGTAAGGGTACATGCATATAGGTAGTTGCTATGAAATAGTTACTCTGTGATGACGTGTTATAGTACAAAGCATTTTTGTGTGCAGCCATGCCCTTAATCTGAAACTGTACTCAAAACAACATATTTCAAGCAATTTTCTCTCTGTAAATTACTGAGATGACTTTTCCTCATCTAAATGATGCTGATTTAGATCATAATCCTCCAGAAAGGTTATAGTTTTTCCCAATCCCATTCCATACAGTGTATTATACTATAATCCTATGTACTGAGTTCTTTAGCACTAAATATCTCTACTATAAAAGCCCCTCTGCACATCTCTGCACTTTACCTGCCCTTTCCTCATCTCTATTTGTTTATTTACTTTCTGGCTTCTCTAGATAAAGAATCCCAAAATTCTCAGTCTCTCCAGAATTCATTCTCTCTATGTCTGAACCCTCTCTTTAATATATATTTCTGAAATTGAATGACCAAGGGAGAATAGAGTATAAAAACAGCTGTACAGGTTCAGATCAAATGTCTTGGTAGCCTAGAATCTAATCTCCAGTGGGGTCTGAGAGCAGATGATGTGAAAAATATATAGGGACAGGCCAAGCATTTATAATGCTTCACCAGCTTCTCTAATTCAATGTTAGCTTCTTGAGGTTCAAGAACTTCCTGAGCCAGATATGCTTTATTGACTGTAGACAGCTTCAAAGGATTTTACTATCATAAACTCACATAGAGTTTTCCCAAACCCATATACAATTTCAGCATCTACAACAGCCAGAGGCAAGGAGTTCTACAGCTCAGCTATAAAGAACAGTCTCCTTTGTTTTAGAATCTGCTTCTTGCTCTTTGTCTTTTGCTTTTGATAAAAAACCAGTATCTACTGAACTTCATCGTGCCCCTCTGATTTTATATGTCAACTCCCTCCTCAATCATCACTTTTCTAAATGGAGAACTCTAACTTATTAAACTGTTTATTACATGTTTGCAGTTCTACGTCTCTAGTCTAGTCTCTTCTCTGAATTTTTCACTTCTACTGTGTAATTTTTTGAGATGATGGGAATGGAGCTGCAAGATGAAAGTGAAATATGGCTTTATATACAGTGGTATAATCATAGAATATCCCATGTTGGAAGGGACCCACAAGGATCAACAAGTCCAACTCCTGGTTCCACACAGACCCATCCAAAAATCAAACCACCTGTCTCAGAGCATTGTCCAAATGCTTCTTGAACTCCAGCAGGCTTGGGGCCATGATGACTTCCCTGGGAAGCCTGTTCCACTGCCCAAAAACCCTCTCAGTGAAGAACCATTTCCTAATATCCAGCCTGACCCTCCCCTGTCACAGCTCCATGCTGTTCCCTTGGCTCCTGTTGCTGTTACCAGAGAGAAGAGATCAGTGCCTGCCCCTCTGCTCTGCAAGTAAGGAAACTGTAGCAATGAGGTTGTCCCTGAGTTTCCTCTCCTCTAGGGTGAACAAACCAAGTGAACAAACCTCAGCTAATTCTCATACGTCTTCCCTTCTAGACTCTTCACCATCTTTGTTGTCCTCCTTTGGACACTCTCCAATTGTTTTGTAACCTTCTTATATTGTGGCACCCAAAGCCATACACAGTACTCAAGGTAAGGCTGCACCAGCACAGAATAATGTTTTATGTTGTGTTCCTTTCATAATATTCTATTTTATTATGGACCACTAAGAAGCAATGACTATCCTGCTGATTTATAGGACAGGATTACTATGGTTTGTTTCTTTCTTTCAGTCCTGCTGTTGCTGAATGATTCTAGAGGCACAAAACTAATTTTCCTGAATCCCAAGTGGATACAGGCAAGTATACTTGCTGGTTTCAATCATTTTTCAGTTATAATAAAAGATTCTGATTGGGAGTCAGAATCCCATGGTTGCTAGATGCAATTATTAAATTGGTGCTTGCTTAAGAAGATTTCATAATCTAGATCCCATTAGACATGATATACAGATGGAAAACAAGCAAAGGGTGCAAAGGAACAACAGGGAGATGTGCAAATTTAGCATTTTGCATATCAGTAGTTTTGGAATTATGTGGTTTATAGGCACTGTACTACAGCTAGCTTCTACAGGGAGACAGGAAAAACAATTTTTGATGGAGTTTTTTAACATAAGGAGAACCATCACAATGCCTAAAGAAAAGGCAAAGTAATACCTTTGCATGCATGAGACAGACAAAGTCTTATACAGAACATCATGCTCCACGATAAAGAGTAAATGAATAAAGAGAAAGCAAGTTGTGAATTTACTTTTACAGAGATTCCAGACTAGCTTTCATTTATCATTTGACAAGTCACCACACTGGATCCCATTTTCCCCATACAAAGCTGCAGCGTCACACAGAATTGGCATTTCATGAAGTCTGGAAAAAAATAGTGTTGATTCACAGTGTCCTCTATTTTTTTGTTCTAGAAGGCGGTTGTTATTACTTGGAATTTCATGCAGTTCTCTGCTTTCCTAAATTGTTTATTATTTATCCAGCCCGAGGAAATGGCTTGAAGCTACAACAGGTGCGGTTCAGGTTGGATATCAGGAAAAGGTTCTTCACTGAGAGGGTGGTCGGGCATTGGAACTGGCTCCCCAGGGAAGTGGTCACAGTACTGAGCCTGCCGGAGTTCAAGAAGTGTTTGGACAACGCTCCCTGACACACAGTCTGATTTTTTGGGAGGTCCTTTGGAGACCCAGGAGTTGGATTCGACGATCCTTGTGGGTCCCTTCCAACTCAGGATATTCTATGATTTCATAAAATCATGCTCACAAATTTGTAAGTATCAAAAGCACCAGTCATGAATGAGAACTTTACTATATTAGGTACAGAATGAACCCAAACTACAGAAGTCCCCTCCCAAGAAATTCTTCCTCTAAGCATAGTAGAATACAGACAGGTACAGAGAAGCAGTATAAAGAAACAAGTATTCAGTACACTGCCTCCTCAGAAGTTACTTTTTAGCATGCTAATATGGGACTCTTGTTTTTCTTTAGGAGGAAGCTGACGGAGAAAAGGAAGGCAGACTTTGTAGCTGTTTATGAGTAACTCCTCCCATGCTTAGGGGCAGTGGATAAAGGAAAGCACGAAGGAGCTTTTTGAAAACTTAACAAGTAGGAGATGAAGGCAGATAAAATGGACTGATGAGAGACGGGATTCAATCTCTCAACAGCAAAGATTTCCCCCACCCATCTGCTTAGGCTTTCCCAAAGACACTGCATTGGTTGCTCCTGTGCCAGCGCACCTCTGTACATGTAGTTACTAATGTAATTGCTCCCCTCCCCAGCCAAAACACACTGGCAAGGGAGAAACAGGAGGAGAGAAAGGAGCATGCAGCTATCCCTTTGCAGTTATCAGGACCTGCTGATTTGAGGAGAGAGTCTTCTTGGGAAATCTCCTTCTGGCTTGGCCTGAGGTCTGGTTCTGTTCGCACTGGTGTAATTGGGAGTGACTTTGTTTGATACTTACCACTAGCATTCAGTTTTGTGATCCAGTAAAGCTATCAGATCAGAGAATGTCACCCACTTAATACTGAAAACAGTATGAGATGATGTGATCACAGTCTACGAGTATCTCTGCACAGAAAAAGGTTGTCATAAGGAAATCTTTAATCTAGGCAGAGGAGGGAAAAGTGACAGATAAAGCTAGCTATGTAAAAACCCTCCCTTCAGACTAAAACTAAGATCAGAAAATGGAAAAAATATAGACCTTGTTGGCTTGTGCATCATTTAATGCCTTTTGACATTGTTCCATTTCACTGGACTTTAATTTTTTTTTCTAGAAGAGTACCATGAAATTCTAGTCTCAACAATGCTGTCTGAATGATCACTGTAAGACCACAAAGCCCTACATTAAAAAAAAAAAAAAAAAAAAAAAAAAAAGGCCTGCATTTTTCTTCATTCTCCTCTGTGCCAGGTGTGAATCAAAAGTGATGGATTGTATTTCTCCATGTCTAAGCAAAAGTAAACTGGCTCAGTGTTTCCTTTTCCTCTCATCTGCTGCTGCCTGATGTCAGCCCCTGGTGATGCCTCAGCACCTCAAGCTGGCTCTATCTTCCTTTCCAATGCTGACTCCAGTGCTTGTTGTTACGTGTTTTGCCTGCATGGCGAGTTCCTAGTCTGCCTCTCTCAGATGATGACTTCCCTGGCTGGACCTGCTTCTCTGCTTTAAGACACTCCCAAAAGCTGAGGTCTTTACAGTGCTCTATACACCAGCAGAGGAAACTGCCTGAGAGGAAGCAAAGGCTGTCTCATACTGGTTGGAAAGGGGTAGTAAGATATGATCTCTGCCCAAGACCCCATATTTATATGCAAGTATATGCACAATTTGCTGAGCTTAAACACCTTGTCTTTTCATTGCCCTGGATAACAGCAAGAAAAGAAGGGCAACTTAAAAGTATTTACTTTAGCCTGCTAGTCTCCAAACACAGCCACAAAACCTCTCTCAACTAGCAGTATTTGCCAAACTCAGGTGAAGAAATGAATCAGTGATTTTGAGCGTCATCAAAGTTACATTCTGTAGAAAAATGTGAAGCAGTGATTTTCAAACTGTGATCCAGAAGGCAAGAATGAGCAGGCCACAGCTGGCCCATACAGTCATGTTAAATGACATCATGTATTTCCTTATGATGGGCTGTGAAAAATTTTCAGAATTCCAAAATATTCTGAACCCCCGAAGTCTAGAAACAAACTATTTAAAAATTATATTTGGCTTGATAAAATAGAAGATAGGAAAATAGGTTGCTAATATTCTGGGAGGGTCAGCTTTAGGAGAGAACAGTATTGCCTGTGGTAAAACTACTTGGGCTGGCATTGTGGCAACAAGACATGGAAAATGTTGGTTTGCTCTCAAGAAAATGCTGTAGTAGGTAAACGATTGGGGGGTGGACCTGTCTCCTGGAATACTGTTCGAGGTGTTTGTTTGGTTTTTTGTTTGTTTGTTTTTAATTCTGCATTGTGTAATGGAGGGATGGCTAGTGCTTTGTAATCCTGCTGCAGCAGTCAATTAATAGTGACAGCTATGCTCATCCTTTCTAAGAGCTACTCCTATGGGTGCTAGCTTCCTGTACTAATTATTAAACTTCTTCTGAGAAAGGGTTTCTCAATTTAAGGCCTCTTACTTGCCAATCTCATAGTGACATTCTTGTAGATTAGAAACTTGATGTAGTGTAGAGAACTTTCAGTTTTCAAGGGTATTCCAGAATTTCCTGGTTTAGAAATAATGTATTGCCATGGAAATTTTACAAGAGCTGTGGCTGGAAAAACACTGGATGCTGGACCACACTGGAGACTTAATTACCTTCCTATTAACTGCTCTTCTCACCAAGTAAGGCTTAGATATGTTCTGCAGAGCAGTCTGGTGAATTGTGGGCAGTACTCTGAATTAGACACTTTCTCAGCCACAGCTGCATCTGCTAAATCCTCACAGCAATTATCCTTCCTCTTTCGATCTTCCTTTCTGTATTTTCTGCTGAAGTCTCTGTGTTCACATTCTAAAGTTCTCTTGGTTGTAGGCTGTAGGCTCAAAGCCTGGGTTACTGTTAAAATTTCTGTTTAGAAGATAAAAATATGAAATTTGTTATTCCTATTACAATGTCATATATATAACTATAGGCTTTCTCTTCTGGTTATCTGAGCAGCCTCTACTATCACCCTATGTCAAAGCATCTGAGTGAATGTGATCCTATTCTTTACTCTAGATGGTTTTATATGCATCACAGTCCGCATTTTAAAAAACACTATATTAGCCTGCTGTGGTCTAGGAGTTTAATTTCGTCTGAAGTCACAGACACCAGATAAAAAATTGCTTCGACTCATTTAATCAGTTTGTTCACTGAGCTTCCAGAGATTACAACTTTACCTTCCATATTACATACATTTGCTAGCTCACCCTATGAACTGATATAATAAACTCAATGACCAAGGTGAGTAGTAAACATACTGTGTGCTACCGGCATGTGGCAGAGCAGAACTGGGAACCCGGTCAGCACTTCAGACCACCTGCTGGACTCCCATTCACCTCTGCTTGCTACTCTGTGCAAGGGATCCCACAAAATATTCTTTGCTGTAGCCATACATTCGGAATGTCCATGGGATCTTCCTACAGCACAGTGGAAAGGAAAAGTAGAAGAAAAATTACGTCATAATTTTCCTTGTGAAGTGGTTATTGAGACAGCGTGTCAGGATGTCAATCTTAACTGTCTTATGCAATAAAGAGCATGAAGTGGTATGTGTAAATCCAGCCTGCAGAAAGTTACTAGGCCAAAATTTGATGTTTACAGCTACTTATGTATGCTAAGACAAACTGAAAACTGAAGTGTGATTCTGCATGCAAAAGGGGCCTCTATAGAGAGATTACCTGAAGCGCTGGCAACACTTATGCCAAATTTACTCTCTTTCGGTCAATCCTTTTGCTTGTTCCTTTATGTACTAGAGAACATGAATAACCTCAAGAAAAAGGCCAAATAATGTAACATATAATTTGGAGGACAACTGCATGCAACCCTTGGCCTTTACTCTACCCTGCACTGTGACTTAGATTTTAGAAATCCATTCACAAAACTGTTCTTCCTCATTAAGGCCTGCCAAATGGGGCATGATAAGCAGTCCAAAAGTGTTACACTTATAAAATAGAAATAAGTCCAATACTACAAGGCTTGGGGCTAAATTTTTGTTGCTCAGAAAATTAAGATTGCCTGAACAATAAGATAGAAAAGACAGGTATCTGCTTCCTGTTCCATGATCCTACTCTGTCACAATCAAACCAGACTCTGGTATGACATTTTTGTTTTTTCTTTTGGCATGCAATTTTCCCTGCAGCCACACAATAAGCGTAACTTTTTTCTTCCTCAGTATACTCCTGTTTGCACTGCCAGGTGACAAGCAAATACAGCTCTCAGTAATTCATATACATCTCTGAAGCCCCTCAAACCAATGGGAGTTAGGCCAAAATTAAAATAACTTTGCCTCACCAAACTGCAACCCTCCTGTGCCCCTGCAAAGGGGCGAAGAGGTGCTATATTTTTTCTGTCTGCTTGTCTCTTTCTTTACTCGTTGTTCAATGAAAACACATGCTATTGTAAGCTGTGCAAAGGGATACCGACCACCAGTGTTCTGCAGTATGTTTGTCACTGCTCTGCTTGGGGGCTGGTTTGTTGCCTAGAGTTGTAACTCCGGTATTTACAGCTGAGCTTATTGTAACTTTCATGAATTAATTTCTTCCAGCAAAATAAGGTTTTTAAAGGCTTCTGTCCCTCTCCAAGTGCCTCCTTCCCCTCTAACTGTTTTAGAAGATAGAGAACGTTGGTCCTCAGGCCAGACAAAAGCCATAATTGAATTCTATTGACCTCAGTCATTTTAGTGCCACGAATACAAAACCTTCCCCTTCCTCTCTGCGTACACACAAAACCAGAAGGCTCACATCTGTGGAAAAAATGAGCTATATGCATGTGTGCCTGTGCATGCATGTGTCCACACGCATCTGTCTGTGCTTTTGCATGTACGTGCATGAATGTCTGTGTCGCTGCTTGCAGGCCATGTCAGCAGACAGCTACACACCCATGCATGCGGAGTGAGGTCAAAGCAAGTATGGGTGCAGTGGGCCTCAACAGATGTCTCATGGTTCTTTGCCTACTGCAGACCTTGGCCCTTCCAGCCCTACTACCAGCGAAGTCCTCATCCCAGTCATCTGAGCACACATGCCTACAGGGTTTTCTGTCCAAGGAGATGGCCAGCTCAGACTCTGCCGTGGGAAGCTGAGTCAAGCTGTGAGATCTCCTCCTGAAGACAGGGCTAAGTCTAGAAATGTACCCTCCTTGGGGCTTTCTCAAAGGAGATGGGCCACAGGCTCAGCGAAGCATTCACTGAGAAGTTTTGATCAGGCTACCTAAGGAACAAGAGGTCTCTTCCCTCACTAGCCATGATGCCGTCCGACTGTGCTGGAGCATTCTCCCTCCCCACTCACCTCTTCTGTCTCCTACTGGGTTTCTCCTCCTACTGCAGCAGTCATGACACAGATGGGAGCTCCTGCTACTGGAACCTTTTGGCCCCACAAAGCAGCCATCTCCTGCCCACAAACTACCTGCAGAAAGTCCCTGCCCCAAATCCCGAGCACTGAGTCCTGCACAGAGGAGCAGGAGAGGACCTCCCCAGCCCCTGCCCACCACTTCACGAAGCCATTCAGGTACCCCAGGAGGTGCCTGAACTTCTCCTACCTTCCCAGGTGAGCCAGGGCAGGTGGTGGGTCGTGCTCTCCAGCTCTCCGCTCCCCTGGACGTGCCTGCAGCTTGATTCACGGGCACCTCCAATCCAGCGAGAATCAAGCTCCACCCAGGGCAGAGGGTGAGTAAGAGCGAGAGAAAGGCAAACTCCGGAGAGTTATTCCCTCCCCAGGATTGCAGGGGAGCCAGAGATAAGGGCTGCACATTCCTGAGCCGCAGGCGGCCTCTCCCTTCCGTCTGCCCCGAGCCTGTCAGACCAGCTCAGGCCTGGGCCTTGGAGCAGGCCTAGGAAGCAGGCTCAGTACTGACAGCCGTGCAGGGACCCTGGCTGCCAGTCCCAGGTTTGGCCCATGCACACCGTAGTCCAGTACCTACCCTGGAATTGAGGGTTTGGGCTCAGCACAGACTTGCCATGCTCAGGGGTCCATGCTGGGGAGACCGTTGTGTTGTGCACTGTGTGGCCATAGGGCCTGGGCCATGGCACCATCACAACAGGAGTGATTGGAGTGCTGGACCCTCAGCCTCCCTCTTCCACAGCAGGGCACTGGCATGCCTCTGAAAGGTACCTGAGGCCATGCCCACGCACCCCCATCTTCCTGGGAGTGCCCTTAAAGAGTACCTGAGGCTGTACCCAGGGCCCCTCCTGTCTCCCTGGGGGTGCTGTGCAAAAGTGTATCCGAGGCCATAGCCGTGCCTCCCCCGTCTCCCTGCACGGCCCCCCCGCCCCATACACTGTCATTTGCACCCCGGCCTCGCTGGCAGAGGGGCTGTCCTGCTGGCACTGCAGCCGCGCGTGGAGTTGGAGCCAGCTTCAGGCGCAGGCTGAGAAGGGTTAAGCGAGATTCCCCGCAGCCCCGGGCGTGGCAGCTCCTGTTATTTCGCCTTTCATGTTCTATCTTATTCAGCCTGGCAACCGCCGCGGCTGCTGTGTGCCGGGCGGTGCCCGGGCGGCTGGGAGGGCGCGGCGGGAGGCGGCTCCGCGGGAGGTGGCGGTGACTCAGGCCTGGCAGCCCGGTTCTGGCGGGCCCGGGCACCGCGGCGGGCGGGGGCGGGGGCGGGGCCGGGGCGACGCGGGCGCCATGTTACAGAGGCGGGGAGGGGAGCACCGTCCTGCCTCGGCGCTCGTTGAGTTTATCCTGCTGGCGGCGCCTGGGTGCCCGCGCAGTGCAAGGACGGCGGGACAGGGCCCTGCGGCGGGAGGGCGTGGGGGGAGTCCGGGTACTGTGGGCGAGGGTAAGCGGCACAGAAAGGCCGGGCGCGTCCGGGTTAGCCGTGGTGTGTGGTGCATATGCACTCACAGCGCAGTCAATGCGTGGCCGCGCATCCCATACCGTCTATTCCTGGGTCTTGCTTCCTTCTGTATGGTCATGTATGATAATTTCGTGTGGGTATTACAAAACGTAATTTAATATTGAGGAGCCAAGACAGGAGGGGATGTCTTCAGAATTTGGAAATGTGCATGATTATACAGACTTCAGTAGCATCCTTGTGGGATATTTTTCAGAAGGAACTTATTTCACTCAATGCAAAAGGATGGAGAGAGTTCCAGCTGAGGAGGTAACCAGTAAATACAGCTTTTAATCATCCTTCACTGTGTTGCCCAGGGCATTATTCACCACACGCCACTTAAGCACCACACTGAATGGAGTTATTAACTTCCATGTAGATGTTGCTGTGCTATTCATCAGTATACTACTGGAATGCTTAACAAACACCAATTAAATTCTAAGTACTCAATTGGGCTGTGATGGTGTGATTATCTCTATTTTGGAGGAAAGGAACTGGAGCAGGAATATTCTATTTACAATGCCCCACTTACTTTGAGTGCTTAGTTGACGACTTCAAGAATCATAGCTTTTAGGGATACAAGGAATGCAGGATGGATGGCCACCTATAAAACAATCTTAACTCTGTAGTTTCATATCTGTCAGTGATTTCAGCTACAAGTAGATGCTTTCCAGCAGCACATCATGTGACTAATCTCTGTTTTGTCTTGCTGTTTTCCTCTTCTCTTTGGTATAATTGTGTATGTCTTGGAATATTTTCCTTTGATAAAGTTTTTATGTTGTTCTTGTTTTCAGTGTGTAGGTTGCTATCTTTGTTAGAAAAGGCAAGATCAAATAAATGTTTTGAAATACAAGTAAGCCTAAGCAAATTTGCTCTCTGATGGAAAGTATTGTTGTGCCATTGGGATGGTTATGACAATCTCCATCAAAATTTAGAACTTCAGGTGATCTTTGTATTTTCCATATGCACGCCCTGGAGGTAAGAAGCACAACTTAGAACTTATCCAAACGTGCTTATCCAAAGAAGCCATTGTAAGGGGTACTTGGTCAGTTTGATGCTCTTGTGGTTAACACATTGCTGAGGAAATACTCTGCTGTATTCTGTAAAGTTAAAGCGTGATTGGTTAATGCAGTTGTTCAAAAGCATGAATAACTGTGGTCATCATCCACTGGGATAAGATTGAATCTTCTAGATAATCAAAGACAGGTGAATGTATTAGTTGTTACTGTTATCTGAGTATAGATTAAGAAAGAAATCATAGAATAATTTTGGTTTGAAAGGTGTCATTGGAGACATAGTCCAGCATCCCCATTCAATTCAAAATCCATTAGATCATGTTATTTAGTAGTATTTTCTGTGTTGTTTTTTTTTTTTTTAGTATCTCCAAAGACAGTGATCCCACAGCTTCATTCAGTTCCTATTCCTAAGCTTGACCACCCTCATGGTGATTTGCTTTTTCTAACATTTAATTGAATTTTTTTATTGCAGCTGATGCCTGTGAGTCTGATAATATGTCTGAACTACACACCGACTGCTCCAATTGTGTGTACCTTCAGCCAAAGAAAGGTATACATGATAGAAGGCTTTCCAAAATACTTTCATTTATCTAACATTATGACCATTTTCTTTCTCAGGTTCTGCTTTGACCAGCTGGTTTTCATCCATGAGCTGATCTGAACCTTCTGTGCTGTCTTGATGATGTAGGCAGGTTGTGCCAAGAGATGCACAGAGCTGTGTGCCATTTGTAAGCTGCTTGGCTTTGAGTCCATGTCATCTGGCATTTTCCCTAATGGCAAAGAAAACTAACATTGTAAGTGAAGAGTCTGTTGCAAAGATGAAGCCGATTCCTTCCCTGAGTGAAGTTACCAGAACTCCAGTTCTAATATGGCATCTTTAAGAAGTGAAGAAGGATGTTTGTGAGATTCACAGACAGGAGTATGGCCTGGAGTGTGCTTCCTGAATTACCTAATACTCTGTCGACAATGCTAAAGAAGCAGTTTTAGCACGTTTGTTGTGAAGAAATTTCAAGGTTCTTTCATATCTATTCATTAGTCTAAGAAATTACATTGTCTCCTTTTTTTAAGTGAATAGTTTAAGATACAATCCTGTCTTTATTTGTCCTTCCATTTAATTTTAACTGAAACAACATTCAAAAGGAGGTTATTTTTTTTAAGGTCAGAGGTTGTTTTCATGTTATCTTTTAGATAATATATCTTTCCTACTGTCAGGAAACTTTGAGGCCCAAAAAAGTGATGATACTGCCAATAGTGTCCTGGTAATGATATATGTATTTAAAGCAGAATTTATTTGACTCAACATTGGTGATTACTATGTAGGTGTCCACAACACGGCAAGTTACCCATGATCATTTTATAGTCTTTGGAGGGCTTGTTACTATGTCAGTGGAGCCTAGGATGCAATTCAGACCTTCGAAAACAGAGAGGTGAACTGCAGCTAAACCCCACTGAGTACAGAGGGAGATGAATCAGCTACCTTAGAAACACCTAAATTTAGATGGGATAAGTAGCACTTCTAATCTGAAGATGAGATTTAGGTTGAGTTGAACCAAAGATGACTGTAAGGAAAGCAAGTTTCATTTAGTTTAGGTCTTTTTCCTGTATGATACTGAAACATGAATTTTCAAATCCCCCTGAAGGTCAAATCAAGATTGGTTCGCAATTTTTTTTTTTGTGATTGTTTCACAAAAATTTTCAACAAGGTTTCAGTGTGTGGCTTTACAAACCTTTTATTCCTTAAATAATAATTATTTGTAATAAAGTTTAAAATTATCTGTAAAGGAATGTAAAATCCACATAAACTCTGTCTCTAGTTTCTACCAGCAAGCAAGATCCCATTTGAAGTATTCTTCTTGGGTACCGTATTTGAGGTGAATGTCAGTGTAGTGGCACTTGCCTTCATAGAGCTTATGGCCAGAAAAAACTATCACTCTTCTGCTTCAGTCTCCTATGTTATAACGTACATAGAATTTAGTCTTCTGCATTGAGTCTAGTAACCTATATTTGACTTAAATATTTGTCAGTAATGCAACTAAAATAAACACATCACCTTTCAGTCTTCTCTTCAGTAAATTAAATAAACAACATTTTAAAATATCTTCTCCCATCCTTTAAACTGTATTTACTGAACTTTTTTCTTCTAGCTTAAAAATCTGACTATCAAACTGTACAGATACTTTTATTGTCAGGCTCACTACTGCTGTATACACAAATGAATCAGCAACGTTATGTTATCATTATCAGCTCTTCCAAGTTTTCTGAACTTTAAATAGGTTTGATGTTTCCTGAGCCAGTGTCTGTTATACTCTGGAATGAAAATTATCTAGAATGGCTGATTTTAAGAAGGGCGCTCCTAACAGAGGTGATCTCATTGCTAATGGTCTAAAAAATACTTCATCACACTTACAGCATTAGGGTATTACCTGCATCTTTCCAATCAATAACTAGAATCATAGAATATCCCAAGTTGGAAGGGACCCATAAGGATCATCGAGTCCAACTCCTGGCACCACACAGGTCTACCCAAAAATTCAGTCCATGTGACTAAGTGCACAGTCCAAATGCTTCTTAAACTCCGACAGGCTTGGTGCAGTGACTACTTCCCTGAGGAGCCTGTTCCAGTGTGCGACAACCCTCTCAATGAAGAACCTCTTCCTGATGTCTAGCCTAAACCTCCCCTGCCTCAGCTTGACACCATTCCCTCGGGTCCTATTACTGGTGACTAAAGAGAATGGATCGGTGCCTTCCCCTCCACTCCCCCTCGTGAGGAAGCTGTAGACCGCAATGAGGTGTCCCCTCAGCCTCCTCTTTTCCAGGCTGAACAGGCAAAGTGACCTCAGCCGCTCATCATACATCTTCCCCTCTAGGTCCTTCACCATCTTTGTAGCCCTTCTCTGAACACCCTCCAACAGTTTTATGTCCTTTTTGTATTGTGGTGCCCAGAACTGCACACAGTACTCAAGGTGAAGCCGTACCAGCGCAGAGTAGAGTGGGACAATCCCTTCCCTCGACTGAGTAGCAATGCCATGCTTGATGCACCCCGGGATGTGGTTGGCCCTCCTGGCTGCCAGGGCACGTTGCTGGCTCATATTCAACTTGCTGTCAACCATAACCCCCAGATCTCTCTCTGTGGGGCTGCTCTCCAGCGTCTCGTCGCCCAGTCTGTACGTATAGCCAGGGTTGCCGCGTCTCAGGTGCAGGACGCGGCACCTGCTCTTGTTAACCTTCATGCGGTTGGTGATTGCCCAGCTCTCCAGTCCGTCCAGATCTCTCTGCAAGGCCTTTCCACCCTCAACAGAGTCCACAACTCCTCCAAGTTTAGTGTTATTGGCAAATTTTCTCAAAACACCTTCTAGTCCTACATCCAAATCATTTAAAAAAAACATTGAGGAGGACTGGCCCTAAAATGGAGCCTTGGGGGACCCCACTGGTGACCGTCCACCAGCCTGATGTGTCCCCATTTACCACCACCCTTTGAGCCCCGCCCATCAGCCAATTGCTCACCCATCGTATGATGTTTTTGTTTAGCTGTATGCTGGACATTTTGTCCAGTAGGATCCTATGGGAAACTGTGTCATAACCTTTACTGAAATCCAAAAAGATCACATAAGCTGGTTTCCCTTGACTGACTAGATGGGTGATCTTACCATAAAAGGAAATCAGATTTGTTAAACAGGACCTGCCACTCATGAACCCATGTTGGCTGGGACCTATGACTGCATTGTCCCCCAGGTTTGCTTCAATAACTTCAAGGATAATCTTCTCCATAATTTTACCAGGCACTGATGTGAGACTGACAGGCCTGTAATTGCCAGGGTCTTTTTTCTCGCCCTTCTTGAAAATTGGTACATTTGCCAGCTTCCAGTTCACTGGAACCTCTCCAGGTTCCCAAGATCGTTGAAAAATAATTGAGAGAGGTCCCGCGATGATGTCAGCCAGCTCTCTAAGCACCCGAGGATGAATCCCATCCAGACCCATGCACTTGTATGGATCCAGGTGGCGCAGCAAATCCCGCACATGTTCAGGGGCAGTTGGGAGTTTATCATTCCCACCGTCATTGTTCTCCAGCTCAGGGCACCCTGGGTCCCGAAGCCCATAATTAGCATTGAAGACAGAGGCAAAGAAGGTATTAAAGCTAAAAAGACCAATAAGTTATCTTCTAGGTGCTTTAGGAACCTCCTGGACTTGCTCATGTCAGCTGTGTGGTAATCCCAGTTGATGTCTGGCAAGTTGAAGTCCCCCATAAGGACAAGGGGAGTTGATCTCAAAGCATCTCTTAGTTCCGCAAAGAATAATTCATCAGCGTTGTCATCCTGGCCGGGTGGTCTGTAATAGACTCCCACAACATCCCTTTTATTTGTTCGTCCCTTAATCCTTACCCAGAGGCTCTCAACTTTGCCATCGCCAACTTCCAGTTCCACACAGTCCAGCCTCTGCTTCATGTACATCGCCACCCCCCCAACTATTAATAATGTTTCGCTGCCTTTTTTATTCAGAAGGTTGGTTATGTTTATTTTTTCTTTATTATTTCCAAGATAATACTAGTTATTTTTAAGGAATTGTCATTCAATGCATTTGTTATTTTTTTTTATTTTTATTTTTTTTTTACTATTTTTATGTATGCATTTTCATACTGGATTAATTTAGTAATACCTTTAGATAATTACTATTTGTGACTAATGTCTTCACCAGGGCTCTTTTACGCTGACTGCCTTTAAACAAAGAGCCAGTAGGAAAGAGACGTTTGCTGCCCCAGATTGCTTATAATATGGGTTAATGACATGATGCTACAGTGGGATAAAACAAAGTAATCAGAAATAAGTGTACCTAATTTCAGATTGCAGCAGTTGTTACAGCTGTTAGACTTCAGCACTGGGAGAGAAAGCAGCAAAGTAACAGTGAACCCACTTGAAAAGATGTGCAGGCTATTCTGCATTCTGCTTACATCAGTCCACAGCAGCTTGCTATTCCCTATCCTAGGAAATTTTGTCTGGATCTGTATTTCAACTAGGTCATACAGTAGGCTGAACCAATGCACAGCACAAACATCTGTGTGATCAGTAATGGATATGGCTGATTGCTGCTCACTGAGACACAGTGAATGAAGACAAAACAGGTATACGAACCTTGTGATTGTAGTGGCCTTTGGCTTGAAACAATGATATTCCCACACGCAGGGCTCAGTAATCTCTTTTCTACTCTTAAGGCAGGACTTTGATGATACTTGACTATTGATTAGGTATCATTTTTTTCCTCCAGTTAGATCTTGTGAATACACGCTGTATCAGTCTCATCGGTTCAGATCAATGGTTCTGCAGCCTATTTAATCTCTGAATGAGCTTCTCACCACTTGTATGAATAAACATATGAATAAATGGCTGCAAAATGTTACATAATAGATCATATTTTTCTACACTTATAATTGCATACACCATGTTTTGGTCCAACTGTTCAGTTTTTCTTCTTGTCTGAGGCGGTTAATATTAAGGAATGTTCTAAGTAGCTGTGTCCTCCAGCTATCTGGGGCCTCGTGATTCCTTCTGCCTGCCTGCTGGAACCAAACCTGGTGCCTTCAGCTGAGGTTGCTATCAACAGCAGTCACATTCAACACTACAAGGAGTAACATCAATACAGGCAGTCAAGTCTTGTTTTTCCTATTTGGCTGATCAGTATTGAAGTTCTCAAGGGAAAGCACTCACACTCCCCACTCTCAAGACTCACAAGTACACGCATGCTTTCACGGAACCCTTGAGTATCAGCATGTCTCCAATGTCTGTCCAATACCCCAGCCAGATCTGGAGCCCATATACCCAGCCTACCTGTTTCCCACTTACTGGCTAGTCCAGCTTGTTGTCCACTAGTGAACAAATGCCCACAGTCACACTCTTGTCTCATAGGCACTCCACACTTGCAGATCTCTCAAATACCAATGCAAGTCCTTTAATACTGTTTCCTGGACCCTAGTTGAGCTTGCAGATTACACACACATGTGCCCATGCACACCAGGTGAAGGGAAAGATACATACACTTCTCCCTACTCCCTCCAGCATCTGGCAACAGGTACATGGTAACCTGTGGTCCCACTCCTGCATATATATATGTATATATATATTTTGATGTGACACACGGTGGACACTTCGTTCTTAAAAATTTGTACCCATTTGGGAAAGTGACTCTGCTTTTCCTTATTGCTTAAGGACATTCAGGCTTCTGACCTGCAAAAGAATAAGTGTGTGTCATAAATTACACATATTCACCAGTATGAACTTAAATAGCAGCAGTGGCAGATACATGAAGAAAAGTGATGCTATGGCATCAAGTCATTTTGATGAAATTATATGAAGTTATTTCTCTTGTAAAATTAATGTATATAAAAACACTATCTTATGCAAGGGAGCTATACAATTAAAGTATTCATGAAGCCACAAAAGTTCCATTTCTGGCTGCAGACCTGCAGCACATAGGCTTACCAGGGATGAGGCGGATACTGAAAACAAAAAAGAAGTTAAATAGCTGAGATGACAACATTACGCATAAGCTGAGAATCAATGCAGGAAACCCAGACTAGAACAATTGGTGGAAGAGACAGGAAGAACTTACCCAGAACTTGAGGGAGCTGCTTAAAGTATGATTATTCCATGAAAAATGTTACTGGATTTCCCTGGGTAGTCCACAGTAATGAAGATGCTCTGCATTATTGCGTACTTGTTTGTATCTTGTATTTTTGCACCTATACCTTTGCCACTTCACCATAAACTGAGAAAAATAAAATTTTCTCTTTAAACTTCTTAAATTTTTTGAATTGTTTCTGGATCCATTTCATATAGTGGCTCTGCAAACTAGTGCATTGGCACAATTGGCAGGAAAGGGCAGAAGTGTACTGTAATATGGAAAGGCATGTCTGAGGCTGTATTGTCCTCAGTCCAATTCTAGGATTTGGTTGGCACAGCATGTAGACAAACCTTGCCAAAATACACAAGAAAGACATAAATACCTGCCTCCTGTATATCAGTGTTCATCCTTCTCCTCTGGAAATCACAAAGGACTGGAAGAAAGTGACAGCCTGTGCTTGGAAGGACTTCTGCCTCTAACTGAGCAATGTGAAATCTATGGCCAGGAAGCCAGCTGTTGAGAACCATTCTCATCAGTGATTTATTCAGGCTGGATTATACCTTGAAAACATGACCTAACAGAAGTTTATCTTTCATCATGTCCTCACTCCCTAAGTACACCTCTCACGCTTCAGGGACTGAAGCTTTATTTTGTCTGCCTGTCCTGGTCAAAAACTGTAAGCAAGTTAAAAGGGAAGTAGAAACTGAAAAGGCATTAGTTTTATTCATAGCATTATTGTCATTACTTATCCAACCATTTCATTTCTCTTATAATTTGATTACCTTTGTTCTTGTTTGAAGGTATTATCTGTGCCATTGCTCACACTAGCAAAGACGTTAGCGTTTGTTCTTAGGAAAGACAGTTGCTGCTGTCGTTCTACAACAGTATGCTGGCTAGTAGCTTGTTTATAGCTGTGGGGAAATAATATATTTCCCAGAAGAGAAATTGGAGAGAAGTAAAGTTTGGAGATTGTCAGTGTTATTAGAAGATAGGATGGAACAAGCTCTACTGTTTTCTTATTTGGACTGGCTGAGAATATTTGTCTTTATTTCCAAAGCACCAACTAAAGGTGACCTGCGGAAAGGGCTTGTTTTGCCCTGACAAAGGGCAAAAACACTCCCTAGTTTGCATTTCTAGCTGGTGTATGATCCCACTCTACATGTTGCATCATGCAAGTCAAATTAGCAAGGAACAAGATTCTTAGTAATCAGTGGTGACAAGGGCAGTCCAGAAGAATTCTATGATTTTATGCTTGGTTGTCTCTCCAAATCATTTTCATTTCTCTAAAATTATTTAGCCATATCAGTAACTGTTAGAATCTGAAATTCACAAATTTCATCATTTTATAAATGGCTAGCAGTGACAATGGAATAAATCTCAGATAGGAATGACAAATGTCATAGAGTTTGCAGAGGAGAAACGCAGAAAGAGAGGGGACTAAACATGAATATCCAGTGTAAATATCAGGGCCCTAAGTGCACTAGTAGGCCATAATGGCCCTCACTAGCCTTCAGTCCATGGGCCCCAGGATCTCCATTTCACCTTGAGCCCATGCCTTCTGTCCTGCTTGAGCTACATCATAGGAATATTGGTTTCCAGCCCAGCTACAGCCATGCCCATGCCTGCTTATCTGGGCCCTGAACCATGACTGACTACCCAGCTTCATCTCAGACCTGCTTTGTCATTATGGGCCTGCCCAGCAATCAGCTGTGTCTGAACCTCGTCACCATCACTGGACCTGACCCTGACCAGTGGTCAGACTTCCCAATTTGACCTCAGACCTGCCTTGCCACCACAAGCTTGTCTGGTTGTCTGGACTCTCAGCTGACCCTGTCTCCATCATTGTTCAGTCACTATGGGACTGAGTTCTGGTTGGTGACACTCCTAACCCGGCTTAGGAGACCTTACTATCACGCTTTGCCCCTGGCTCTCCATCCTATAAAGAGCAGTTGGCCTTCTATGATCACTATCAGTATACCAGGAACAGAGACACAGCATCTCCACCGAAGACAGAAACACAGATGAACTGACGTGACCCAGGACCTGGAGGAGAATAGTAACACATCTTTCTTGATCTCTTGAGTTGCTTATTTTAGCATTTCAGATTCTCTGGACTACTATAGTGGAAGAGAAGACAGTGAAGGCTCCTTTTGACTTAACATCTGTGACTAACCCTTTCTGCCCCTTCCATTTTTGATCTGTTCCAGACACTTTATTTGTATATATTACCTTACCTGGGTTAAGTGCAACTTTGCTTTCTCCTATCTATCTAGTCTGAAGCTGTTTAACAAGATCTTCCTGTTCTTATTCCAACTCAGTATCAAGAAGTAATAGCTACCAGCAGGCACTCAGCATAGAACCTGTTTTTTATGCAGCGAACACATGCTTTGTGTATCATTGAAGAACTCATTGTACTCCTGTCTTTGACTTCTCAGCCTTGCTTTGCTCCCAGATACTGAAGGAGTCTCTTCAGAAACTTGCCTCCTTCATTCCCCTCCCAGTTCTTCATGGTAATTATTCATTGTAAAGATTTATTTTTTTTCAAGTGTGGCTGTGGAGAAATCTAACTTTCTTATAACAAGCAGGACTGACATCTGAATGGAAGTATGGGAGTGGGAACATGAATATAAATTTAGTCTTGCCTAATTTCACTATTATGCTTATAGTTTTTTTTGTCTGCTTTTAGTGAAAAAATGCCTTAAATTAACAGTCTAAAATGGGGAATAAGAGGAAGAATCACTACAGTCAATATTGTTGGTATAGCAGCATTCTTTGAGTACCAGCATGTTTTTGTTGTTTTCTTACCAGAATATTCAGTGAATACTCCCATCCTTTTCTCCTGAGGAAAGATGTAGGAGATGATATACAGAATGAAGGTGCCTGTGATGAGATAATCGCACTTTGACATGTGACTAGATTGGTAATCCCCAGTCAGCATAGCGTGGCATTCAAGTTCAGTGTAGCTGAACATCCAGTATGATCTGACATGCATATGCTTGGCCTGGCCAGTTAAAGTCTCCCCACAGAAAAAAAGGCTGGAGGAACAGATCCCCTGTGATCAGAGCTCATCACTCCATTTGCCAAGGTCTCTAGCTTCAGTAGTAAAATTTGCATTTTAATTTCTAATATAATTTTATTTACATAAATCAGTATTGTAGCACGTAGAGAAGACACACAGAGTGTAAAGTCAGTTTAAATGCAGTTGTCTTGCATGAAAAGACCAGAAAAACTAATCATCATTTTGCAGTGAAAACATATTAGAAGAATGTTGGCTTCAATTGATTGATTTGAGAATTCAGCAAAACCGCAGGTAAGTAGTTTCAGTAGTTGAAGAACTGCACCTTTTTATTGTCTGAAGTTGTCAAACTTCAGCTTCCAAACGTGTAGCTCAGGCTCTGTTGCAGACATGTTACTAGGTGCCTTCGCGCATCTAAGCACCCACTGTTACATCCCCTGATCTTATTAATTTAGGCTAACTTGTTTTCTGTGAGCACCCCCCCCAGATTTTTCAATAAGCTTTAAAGAATACTGTACATTCATTGCAGACGTGTCTTTATTCTTCACAGGTACGTACCTTGCATTTGAGTTTATTAAAGCACTTTTGTTCAAACATGCTCCCACTATCAGGATCCGGGCGGCTGAGCACGAACGTGCCACTCTCGCAGTGCCTCCTCCTCCCTCGGTTCTGCTCCATTCAGAGCCACTGGAGTAAGTCTGTGTTCGCTGGAAGGAACGCCCCCGCCGGACAGCGACCCGCCGCCCCGCGGGCCGGCGCCTGGCTGCTGATGGGTCCGCGGCCGAGGGCGCGGGCGGAGCTGGGCGCTGGGGCGGCGCCACTGGGAGGCCTCACCGGGCGGCCTCGCGCTGCCGCCGGGTCCGGGCGGGGCCGCAGCAGGGGGGCAGCGGCCGTGCCGAGACAGGGCGATCGCGCCGTACGGCTGCGGCTCCCGTCGATTCGAGGTGGCTAAACGGCGCCGTCCCTCGCTGTTGGGGCCGCTCGTCGTCGAGCTCTTGCGTCGTCTTCACGCTCCTGGCTCCCGTGGCCCGGCCCGTCTACTACGGCCGGGAGCGGGTTTGCGCTGCGCAGCCGGTGACCCGCGAAGGAACGGCGGTGCCCGGCAACGACGGGTGACCCCGCCGCTGCAGCCCGGCGGCCCGCGGCTGAGCGGTCCCGGCCGCCCCCCCTGCCGGCAGCACTAAGCAGCTCTTCGCCCCGTGCGGCGGCAGCGGCCAGTTGGCGGGACTGTCGGGACTTGGTGACTCAGCCTGCGAGTCGCTTCGTGTCCTTGTGCTGCCACTGACTTCAGGATGTTTTGAGAGTTGGATCAGCGGTGATACAGTACGCACTGTATCAGGAGAACAGAGCCAGTTTAACGTGTATTCCTTAGTGTGTGTGCCCATACAGCTTAGTACCTGATTTTCTTCTTATGTTTTGATTTAGTTGTGACATTTTACCTATGTTTCTTTCCTTTTTGTGGTGTGCCTTTAAATCGTTCCAATGTTCATTCTCAGGCGTAGTTGTAGGTACTTAAATCTTGCTTGAATTGCTTGTTTAAGGCCTTACCAGAAGTGAACTTAAGAGTTGGTCTCTTCACTGCACACGTTTGCAGAGTTGGTTGGACTCGATGATCTTGAGGTCTCTTCGAACCTAGAAATCTGTGTCTGTGTCTGTGTCTGTTGTGCCATTGGATCTTGGAGTTGTAAAAGCAGGTGTTATACGTGAATGGAATAGAACAATTGCAAGGGACCTACAGAGATCATGAAGTCCAACTGCTTGACCCCTTCAGGGCTAACCAAAGTTAAAGCGTATTACTGAGGGCATTGTCTAAATGCCTCTTGAACACAGGGGAATCAATCACTTCACTCGAAAGCTTGTTCCGTTAAAGATTTTTTTCCTAATGACCAGTCTGAACCTCCCCTAGCACAGCTTTGTGCCATTCCCTCACGTTCTATCATTGGTTACCAGGGAGAAGAACCGGTACCTCCCTTTCCATTTCAGCTCCCCAGGAAGCTGCAGAGAGCAATAAGGTTTCTGCTTAGCCTTTTCTCCAGACTAAAAAATCCAAGTGTCCTCACAGGACATGCGTTCCAGCCCTTTTACCAGCTTTGTTGCCCTCCTCTGGACACTTTCAAGTATCTTGATATCCTTTGTATATTGTAGAGCCCAGAACTGTAAACAATAGTCAACGTGAGGCTGCACCAACACTGTCTTTCTGTTCAGGTGTACCAGGTAAATTATACATATGACTTCCTACCTGATTTATTTAGATTATTTATTTGAAGCGTGGAAAGTTTCTGATTTATTTTTATTTTTCCCTTATGCCTCCTGATGAGATAGATATTTCCTTTGGTTGTTGTTTTGCTTTTCCATTTCCATACATTAAAGATTGGTCATATATGAATATAGGACATGACCTCTGAAGTGCTATAGGGAAGCCTTGTTCTCAGATGCTTGGATGGTAAATTTCACTAAAATGCTCACACAAACTGATCACTAGATTTGGGACTGGAAAGGAGTTTTTCTTAGGGTGCAGACCTTGGCAGCTTTTTACTTTCCTCACTAGGCTAGAGCATGGCTTTACCGGTAGGATTCTGTGACAGAATTTCACCTAATTATTTTCCGTTGACAACACATGGATCTTGTTCTCATCTTGAGGCAACTGGAGAATACAAAAGCTTGTAGGTCATTTGGTTCTAAACAGTTAACAAGGCAAAGTATAATGTGTGTGAAATACACCATGCAGGACTAAATTTTCATCATTTCATAGACTTTCTGGATTCTGTGTCCAACACAAGATTGACTTGGATTATAATCTGTGAGATACAGAATGCATCAGATGTAGAATAGAAATCCTCAAATACTACCAGAATCCTATGTTTGTATACTTTTTCATTTTGGAGATGATCCTGGTTTGGCCTGCAGGCTGCTGAAGTGTTACTCAGGGAAACTTCTAGAAGATGCATTATATTTTGAATAAGAAAAGTATTTCATTTTTGTTTCTAGTGCACAATTAAAACTCAGTATTTTTTCTGTGGAGAATAAGAATGGATTTTATACATTTAAATGATGGAAGAATAGCTACGGAAACTCCTACGGAATTTTAGGAACTCTTCTACTACTTTGGTATGCTCCATCAGCAAATTTTCTGCAACACAGTTGTTCTCTTTTATAACCACATCAGATGGTTTTGTTTAGCATCTTTCCTGAAAGCAATAACAGTCAAAAGAAAATCTGTTTAACTAGCAAAGGAAGCTTTGGTTATCTTTTAGTTAGCAGAGGAAAGGTAGGGGAAGATGCCTTATCTCTCTCTTGATTTTGCTACTTTATTTTTCTCACGTTAAGTGAACTTTGTATGCAGGTGGAAATAAAAGGGTAAAATGAGACCAGTGATTAAATGTTGCAGTGTCTGCTTCAGATAAAATTGTAGGATAAATAGATGAAAAGGAGAAATTAATGATTGGTCAAATAAAATTGTACATATATGGTATAGAAGTGCATTGAGTAGGTTGTGAACCCGTAGTACTCAGCCAATGAGGAAACGGGAGAAATCTGGTGTCGAGTAATAGGGAATATAAGGTTATGATAAACTTTTACTGTGCACGCCTGCTTGCAGGATGCCTGCCATTGCAATTGCGAATAAAATAGTTTCACAGAAGGTCCTGTGAAGAAAATTATTGAGATTTTTTTTTTTTTTCTTACATATTTGGAAGAGGGCTAGGGGTGAGCAAGTAGCTTTAAGTAACTCATGATGCAACAACACACTGGAAAGATTCTCTTAAGTATTTTTTTATCTTTGTGATTTAGTGTGCCATCCCTTACAAATTCTGGGAAAGAAATTATGCAACATTTTATTGAGGATAATAGGATTCTTGAATTTTTCTATACCTCCAGCAAGGTAATTCCACTTTCTAATCCTCATTCCTATTAACTATATTTTCCCTTTTTTTTTTTTTTTATACTTCCCGTTTTCAACATCATAGTCCGTTTGAAAGCTGAGGCAAAGTGTGTATTTTCTAAGCTACACTTTGAAATGTAAAGTAAGTTTGATTTGGGGGGAGTTTTCACTTTGTGGTTGTTCTTTTTGACCTATGCTTTCTTTGAGCAGTTTCTTTTTCATTTTTTTTTTTGTAAGTGCTACTATCTACTAATATCGCTTGAGAAATATTCATACAGTTAGATTTAGAATTAACTTTTTACAGTTTTCTTGTTCACTCAGGGTACAGATTTGTGGTAGTTTTACCATTTCTATTTTGAAGAAGAGATTCTTTGGTATTCAAATCAGCCAGACTGAAGAACTTGGAAATAAAGAACCTAGCTAATTTCCCTAGTGGCTTATTTATAAATTGTTTTTATTTGTTCTTTTACTTAATTTATACTGAATCACGGATGGGTGCCCCATCCCTGGAAGTGTTTAAGGCCATGTTGGATGGGGCTTTGAAGAACCTGGTCTAGTGGAAGGTGTCCCTGCCCGTTTTGTGTGGGGTGAGGGTGGGCAGGAGTTGGAATTAGATGATCTTTAAGGTCCCTTCTGTTATAAATGAAGATACAACTCACTCTGAATTTAGTAGTATTTATAAAAGGCAAGTAAACAGCGCTGGGTGCATGGGGAGTCTACGCTCTACCAACACACACACAGAACCGTCGAACTTTCTAAATATATAGAACATTTTTAAATATATAGACCATCTAAATATATAGAACATTTTACATATTCATAAGAAACCCGAGTATGCCTATACATATGTACAATCAGAAAAGGTATCAACTAAAACATAAACATGGCAAAGTTTTCCGAATTCTGGCAAGTGTTTAACAAACAATCCTTTAAGTCTATCACTATTAATGTCCATGACTGGGGGTTAATGTCCATGACTGGGGGAACATAGTTGGAGTTGGTAATCCTGGCTGAAGTGCTCCCATATCTTCCATGACTTCATTAATTTTTCTCAGATCATATAACAGTCTCCATTTTCCATTCCTTTTCTTGATTACAAACACCGGAGAATTCCAGGGCTAGTCGTGGGAACAATGTCTCGCTTTAAGTTGTTAAGCAACTCGGCCTTCGGGCCTTATGTATCCTATTCCTCCCGCATCGAAGGGAAACAGATCCGGCTCCTTTTCAGGGCCTATAGGGCCTGGATCAAAAGGAACGTCCAGGTCACCAGGGGGCGTAACAGCAAAGGCCTGCGATGGCAGTAGCGGCGGGGGGGCCGATGGTGTAGCAGAAGGATCGGTGGACGAGCCCGCAGCTCTCTCACTATCTGGCAAACCACACGTTTCTGATTGTGGTCGCACATGGCTCTTTAAGGCCTCAGAGATTGTTCGCCAGGTGCCGAGCAATCCCGCCGCAACCTTGTCGTTTTTAGTAGCAGAGTCCCACACCTTGACCTCAATTTGGTCCCATGTTTCAGGATCATAAACTGTCTGATTGTTAATAAAGGGAATAAGCTGTAAGGTTACCAGGACAGTCTTTGTTTCTAAGGGCGTATGATTCCCCATAATGCGCAACTGCTTACCTTCGGCCAGCGAGGGGCAGTTGTGTGCGCGGGTCCGCTTCTCTCAGCTTGAGCTTCCTTCCAGCTCCGGTGCGCCTATTTCCAGCGGCTTTCTATACGATACGAACTTCTTAGAGCGGTTTGCTGAGTTTGGCCGAACCCATCTTCATTAGGCGATCAATGTCGCTGTTCCTGTCCTGATCCCTGTTCTGTTAGCCTGTCCCTGTTCCTGTTGTTCACGTCCCTGTTCCTGTTTTCTTCAGGTCCCTGTTCGGGTGCCATTTGTGGCGTAACGACCACACGGACACCAGGGTTCTTTTAGGATCAGTAACTGCTACTACTTTATTGATGACAGAACTTCATCATATCGTGTTGCATCCCATATTGAGGACAGGCTCCCTTCTTATACCATTCGCCCCACAGAAGTCCTTTTCCACTAACTCTTCATTGGTCAACATCTTTGCCCGGCAACCAGCAAACCCCCAGCAACTTCCATGCCTTAACGGCGGGAGAACAAGCAACCCGAGGCGGCATGGCGTCTCCTGAATCACCCTTCTTTGTTCCCTCTAAACTCTACATTCCTGATGGCCTCATCGTTAAGAGTCCGATGTTATCACCAACCATGGGGCTTGTCGACCCCCATGGCCACACTCCCACATCTCCTCCTTCTTTATTAACATTAACCATCTTCTTGACAACAATTATTACTCCATATATCACACTTCCAACATGGCCTTAAACACTTCCAGGGATGGGGCAGCCACAACCACTGGACAACTTGTTCCATGATTCATTTTCTTGCTACTTATGAAGTCTCACGAAGGACTAACGTTTTTCAAGGAATGTTGGAACTCAGACATTCACACACAAATGATTTGATTTGTCACTTTCAAATTATGTGCTTGTCATAAAAAAAAAAAAAGAAAACATTGAAGATAGCACTCTTTAGTGCAGTGGTTATAGAAATGAGGTAGAGTTTAGCGGCAAACGCAGCTGAAATGCTAAGATTCAAATCACACAGGTGAGATTCTGGCAGCCTTGTGGTTAACACTTGCCCCTTCCTCTCTACCCTCCTTTTAAAAGAGATTTTTTTATTTTATTTTATTATTTTATTTTATTTTATTTATTTATTTTATTATTTTTATTGGTGGTGGTTGTTGTTTGTTTTAATTTTTATAGACATCCTTGATTGGTTTGAAAAATCCTTTACAGTTGAATATTCACCTTATTCTTGAAGTAGATACTTATATATTTTTCCCCCCAGATAGATAATATTGGCTAATATCAAAACATAGTGTTGTTGTTTTTTTTTTGTGCTGAGAGCATTTTTTCAGCCAAACAGTCCCTTTGGCAATAAAGTGGCCAGTTATCTTCATGGATAAGCTACTTGAGTTTTACACTGATTTTTGTTGTTGTTTGTTTGTTTTTAATGATTCGTTGTTATGGAATACTGAATTTATGTTACATTCACATTAGACATGACCAAGGGCTGTTGCCATTTCTGGTGACTGTTCACGGGTCTACGCACTGTTTCCAAGTTTCTTTCACATGGTAATATCTTTCATGTTTTTTTGTTAGTATTATCTGTTGGGATTGATACATTCTTTTGTGATGCTAGTGCTATTTTTAGGGACATTGTATGCTGACAATACTGCAAAGACCAATCTCCTGACACATACACAATTAAAATACCTTTTGTTTACCAGCAAGTTCACCTTTTACCCAGAGTACCTCTTGCATTGGAATTGAAGTACATGATACATGCTGTCACAGTGCCGTAGTTCTTTACAGGGTTTATTTCTTCACTTTCGATTGTTTGATTTTTTATTTTTATCCTAAACCTTTTACATACACTTCCTGTTGGGTGTTTGTGAATTCGGGTGTTAAGAACTGTGGGAATAAAAATGTTTTTGCAGAGTCACATTGTTTAAAGGTAAGGAATGGGGTATTGAGATATGATTGCAGTGATAAGAAAACTTAGCAGGCAACCTTGTAAAATGCAGACAACCAGACTCCTTAGAACAATTAGGTGAAAATCACGGTGTTAAGTCAAGTCAGATAAGTGAAGAAACGTTACCACTTCAAACAGTAAAAAAGGCAAAAGAAATTTAAAATTTAACAGGCCAGCAACTGAAGGCCATGCACTGTCTGTGAAGCATCAGATAGATTGTGAACCTGGATTACCCACTCAGTGGAGAAACAGCGGAGGGTCCTGTCATCAAAAAGTATATAAACTGTGTTTTGGAACCAGTAGGTGCGCTCCTGCTTGTGGGATGCCCGCCATTGCAATCGCGAATAAATTACTACTTCACTGAGATCCTCGCCTGAGCCTAAGTTACTGGCTACGGAGTGTTTCTCACAGAACCGGAGACCACTTCTTCTGAGGGACTTCGGTACTTTTGGTTCATGTTTGATACTAGAAACATTAGCCAGGACACATTCTACTTAAAAAAAAAAAATCTAAACCTAAAACCACTCAAACACTTTTTAACATAGACCTGGAAGTAGAAATTTCATTGCAAACTGGGAGGAATAATATGCACGAATATCTTTGAGCTGCAGCCTGTGCCTTAGAAGAAAGTACAATGACTAATCAAACACTGGTCTCATATAAGGGTGCCATAAACTAAAAGAAAACAAGATATCTAAACAGTCTGAGCTGGCAAGCTAAGCCAGTGGCTAAACTGACTTAAACTGCACATGAGACAGTACTAGACATGATGTGAGAAACTGCTGGACATAACAAATAACAATGTAAGAAGCCAACAAAAGATTTGCAAATAGTGCCATGAGAAATGGCTGGATTTCACAGGTAGTTGTGGGTAAATTATGCAAGGAACAAAGGAACTACAGATAACTGGAATACTGGGGACCTTCTGGGGAGTAGAATGTAGTTACGCCAAAAGTCCTTAAGCCACTATATCAGTATACTATACTAAGATTACTTGGGCAACTTATCAGAAATACCAGATTTAGGTATGACTGTATCAAAACTGGGCCCAATAGGGAAGAAATAATTAGTGGCTGTTGTTTTTCTGGGAGGAGACCAAAGTGAAGAAAAGCTGGCATGGGCAGAGAAAGGAATGGTCAAGAAACAGAAAAAAAGATAAGATATGCAAATAATATAATCAAGACTATTCAGCAGTACCCATCAAGCAGACTTATATTTTGTCACGGAACCTTCAGCAGGACAGTAAACCAAGCCTGTTTTTCTGACCACAATGTGTATCAAGCTTCTGCAATCAGGAAGACTATCAGTGCATATGTTGGCGAGCAAGCAATCACCTGGGATGGCTGGATCCAGCATTCTGTTGTCCATTCCTGGTCTGTTGACACTGACATCTTCTTAACTTCCTTATAAAACCCTAATAGGTTGAAATTTCATAGAAGCAGCACCCCAAAAAAAACTCAGATTCTGTCACTGTAGTGCTTAGAATTGTAAATACCAGTGATATCTACCTCTGCCAGACTTTAACATATGTATTCATTGAGCATACTGATTCCCCCTGCTTTTTTTTTTTCTGAGTTTTCCAGAATAAATCCAGAGAGAACTTAAATTCTTCCAGTGAGCATTAGCTTGTGTTTATATATTTGTAAAATTCTGTCTGCTGGTGTGCTGTTTCATAATTATGTTGGGTTACAAACTATAGTTCTCCAAGACACCCCCTCCCCCCCTCTCCCCCCCCATATAGGTAAACGTGTTGTGATTTGCAGCCTCTGTTAGAGTACCTCGTATCTGTTAGTTGAAAATCCTTGAAGAGAATCCTGTAGGTGTTCAGAGGTGCCTACCATTCATTCAATATAAAAGGAAATACAGGGGAGGACAAGAACTTCATCCCTCACTTCTTTACCAGTAACAGACAGGACTTGATCCTGGAGCCACGAAAACTTCCATATAGGACCTGAGAGCTTTGTAGTAAGACTGGGCATAAAATGTAGCCTTAGTGCTTGCTTTGCACTAAGGTTCCTTCCCATCTGCTTGATTTATTCCTTCTGTAAAGTTTGTTCTTTCTTCCCCATAATCCTTAGAGGTGAGGATTCAGGATATGTAGTTATCCCAAAGTCCAAGTGGCTTTTAGATTGCAAATTATTCTTCTCCATTGCTAATCATGTATATTTCTTTGAAAGTTACATTTTTAGATCTAGGCTCTTGATGGCTGAAATTTTGTTAATATGCCTTGCATATTTGTAAGTGTTTTTTTTTTTTATGTTTTTCATGCATTTCTGGGGAAAATTAAGTTTGAATACATGGGCTATGTAAATGCCATAAATTACTCTTGCTGGGACTGCCCTTTGTAGAAGGGCTTTGTCATCTCTACTGCTGTTGAACTTACAGTGAGTCTTTGCCAGCTTTCTACAGAAGGTATATATAACATGCTATGCAATCAGATAATAGTGTCAAGTTCATCAATTCAGTCCACAGTAATGCTGCTCTGCTTTGTTGACAAGGACTGGTCAGTAGCTCCCAGGATCCTCCTTACTACTCTTTTTTAAAATGCGTGTGAGAATCCTTTCTCTTCAGTCATTGGAGACTTTCCTGGGCTGCCATAATTTTTCAAAGATGGTGGAAAGTTTTGCATCAGCCAATTCCCTCAGGGCCTTAAAATGCAGCTTGTCCAGTCCCATGGACTTGTGTATGTTCAGGTTCACCAGGTGGCCTCAAAACTGATCTCCTGTAATGGGAGTGACTTTGTTCCACCAGTTCCTGCCTTGAGGTTCAGGGACTTGAGAGATGTGGGTAGAGTAATTACCAGTGAAAACTGAGGTAAAAAAAAAATTGAGTATCTCAGACTTTTTCACATTGGTTGTCACTTGTTCTCCTCTTATTTATCAGGTGCGTATATTTTCCATATTCCTCCTTTTCTGAGCAACATACCTGTAGAAGCCCTTCTTACTATTCTTCACATTCCTTGCCAAATTCAGCCTCTAGCTTTTCTGATCCTATCCCTACACATCCAGGCAGCATCCTTATATTATCCTCAGGATGTATGCCCCTGGTTCCACTGCATTTCCTTCTCACTTTTTAGTTTGATCAGGAGGGTCTTACTCAACCATGCGGGTCTCATGCCTTTCTTGCCTTATTTCTTACATATGGGAATCGAGAGATCTTGTGCTCCAAGAAAAAAAAATGTCCTTGAAAAGCTGTCAGCTCTGTTCTGCTCTTTTAAGCCTTTAACCCTTCTGCTCAGGGGCAGTTTTCCGGGGGGGTGTCCCATCCAATAATTCTTTAAGCAACTGGAAGTTTGCTCTCCTAAAATTCAAGATCTTACCTCAGGATTGTGAATTCCACAAGGGCATGATCACTGCAGGTCCAGTAATGCTTCTCTTCTGGTTGTGCTGTCTATCACCTGCATTAAAAAATATCCTCAGTGCACTCCAAGAGTCTCCTGGACTGTTTAATCTTGCTGTGCCACTTTTCCATTAAATATCAGGGTGGTTGAAGCCCCTAGCTGGATCAGGCCTGTGAGCATGAAGCTCCTTGTAGCTGAAGTAAGAATGCTTGCTTGGCCTCCAGTTTTTAGCCATAAGCCCTCAATGTGTTCATCACTGTTTTTAAAGAGGTCCCCCTCTGCTCCCCCTCTTCCTTGCCTGTCCCTTCTGAACAGTTTATAGCCACTGACTGCAGCACTCCAGTCATGTGCTTTATCCCACCAAGCTTCAGTGACACCAATTAGATCATAGCTTTCTAGCTGCACAGTGGCTTCCAACTCCTCCTGTTTGTTACCCATGCTACATGTACTGGCATAAAGACACTTTAGTTGGGCTATCGTCCGTGTCACATTTTTAGATGAACATACCCTAATTCCTTTTAGGCATTTCACAGGTGTTTGTTTCCCTGTTGATTCCTAACATACCAGCAGCCTCTGGCTGTTCTCAAAACTTCTTCTGGCTGTTCTCAAAACTTTTACTCAATTACTCAAATTACTCAATTACTCAAAACTTCATCCCCTTTCAGGAAACTATAAGACGGAAAATTACCAGCGAGATTGCTAGATTATACATTTGCTAATCATCAGAAAGAAAGTGTTGGTATAGAAATTGCAGACTTCACACAGGGCAAACCACATTAACTAAAGGTTCTAAAATGTAAAGTAAACTTTATTATCCTTGAACCACAAAATAGATTTCTTTGGTTGTACAAATTTCACTAGTTACAGTCTTGATGCGCTAATTTTCCCTCAGAGTCTCTCAGGAGAGAAGGGGAGAGAACCCAGAACCTGGCACCGGGTACCACAAAGGGAAAGAAAAAAATCACGTTAGTCACCAAAACCAATCCAGGATTGTTTCCAAAATTGCTCTTGTTAAAAAGCATATGCTAAAATTAGATTTAAAAAGGAAAAGCTCAAATTGCTGATGATGGAAGCAGCTATAGCTGCAGCTTGAGATTATCTGAGTTCCCCCTTCAAAGACCTGTAAAATTAAAACATGAAGTCAGTTAAAAATGATCCACTGGATTTTGGCATGAAGGGAGAGTTTCAACTATAAAAAAAATGCATCCAGTCATTCAGCAAATATACAAGCAGAAGCGCCTGCCACTCCCAAGCCCCATCCAGCCACTGAGAGGCTTAAGATACAACTCTGGTCTTACTGATGGACTGGTTCACCAGAGAGCACCATTGTATCCGGGTAGACAGATCAGACTACTATCAAGTTCAGATGTCTTTCTCTCTATTGGAGGCATTAACAAAAACAAACCAAAACAAACAAACAAAACCCAAACAGACAAAAAACAACCAAAAAAAAATCACAAAAAAGAAAAGGGATGTTTTACTTCAGTAGTGGGCAGCAGAGCAGCAGACTGATTTCAGAGCAATAAGCGGTGTCAGTCTCCTCCACAAATGCAGAACTCACTTGATACAGACTGTTCACGGCCCTTTCATGGAAACCAGGAATCACACCCCTGCTCCTTTTTCATTTTTATTTTTTCCTCCTGCATGTATTTGCCCTGTTCTACGTGGGCAGGGGCCTGAAGACAACAAGCTGGCAGAAAGCAGAACTGTGTAGTTATTGCAAGGCATAGGCCAGATCCATCTCACTTCATTGTGCTCCCTGCCTAGCAGGCACTCCTTGAGAGTCCCACACTGAGCACCCCTCATAATATCACATTTCATTTCACAGCTAGTGGGCAACACAATGGAGTCACTTACTAGTATCCTCCTATCTGTAAGACCCTATTACTCCTAACTTGACCCCAGCAATGCCATTTCCTACCCTTCCCCATTTCCTGAATCCTAACCCACTACCTTATCTGCTGTTTACACCTCCTACCTCTGCCACCGTATCCTAATCCCCAACTACTCTGCTCTCTATTGCTGTCACACATGCACACTGCTATACCCTTGCTACACCTTTTCGACTCCTTTCTCATTTCTGCCGCAGTTCACCAAATCAGACATGATGTGGACAGAAGACAGATACCTGGCCTCCTCTGACACTTAGAACAGCATGCAGGTAGAGTGGTTCACGCTGCATGCACACAATTATGTGTATCTCTAGGTAGGTACCTGTCTCCCAGAATAGCACAAAATACTGTCAGGAGCATTTTTCTACATGGGACAGATTGCTGCACTCACAGAGGCAAGTGAAATGGAGCTGGTGCTTCCTAGAGCTGGCACAGGCTCCTGCTTGTTCAGTCATCTTTGCTTGAGTCAGTTGTCAGTGTCAGAGGGAGGCACTTCACTGAAATTCCTTTTTTTTTTTCTTTTTGCCTCCAAGCTACCTACTTCCACACACTCCCAAAAGAAAGTGAGGTGACACAGTGTGGGAGGTGGAAGGAGATGCTTCTTGGCAAAAGACTAGAAATTAAATAGGAGCAAAGGCTGGAACTTCCTTCTAATTCATACCAGAGTAGATGCTCCCATATTAACTATTTAAAAAAATATCCAAGTTGAGGAAATAACAGCTGGAGCCCTACACACTCTTACACTCATATGTTCTCTGTCCTACCCCCTCCCTCCCCCCCAATATTTACAGGCTAACAAACTGCAGCTGCTCACTGTCCTACCCACACCTCCTCTCAATTGGCCATCTTAGTCTAGTGTTGTCCCATTTTGTTTAGGACATGCCCCAGTGCACTATTGGGTGAGAAAAGAGGGTGGTTCACAGCCTTAAAGGAAGTTAGTTAACCACAATGCTCCCTGGGGTGCTCAGTTCCCATCCAGAGTCCAGGAGGCAGTGCTGTTCCCGGAGCACAGGAAGTTCAAGAGCCCTGTGTTGGGCTATTCTATCACCCAGGTGCATCAGATCATCTACGTTGGGACAGCAGTCTCCAGACTGCGCCGGCTGTGTCGGAGTTTGCGTTTGCTGCTGTACAGAGCCATTTCTTCAAGTGCTGATGCAGTAGGTGTTGATGAATCATGTGTTAGTAACGTTTCCTCTTCATCTGGCTGCCCATCTTGCTCCTGAGGAACTGCACAAACAACAGAAGTTGAGATTTTAGGAGAAAGTGTCAGGTTAAGTGTTTAGCTGTACAGTTAATGATGACAGAGGGATATACCCAGGTACTGAATTTGAGACAGTGCTGGAGTCTTTAAATGTGATTTGAAGTAATACCATGCCCAGAACTTTTAGGCGACCTGTACCTAAAGTACTGACTATTGTGGAGTCTGGGAAGAAAGTCACACACCTCAGGTGATATCTGCCCCTAACACCCAGGATTCACTGAAAACAGTATGGAAGCACCAAGCTTTAGGAAAAAATCAAGTACACTGAAGAGACTGAGGTGTATGTTAGTGCTCTAAGCATTTTGCTAGTTTCAAAAGAGTATCAAGCCCTGAAGAGCAGTATGAGCACCAGGATGGTATGCAGTAGCTACTGAGAGAGGTGAGCATTTTGGCCTTGGTTAATGCTGAAGTTGCATGACTAAAGCCCTTTCTGTGAATTTAGACTTCAACTTGGGTCCCCCACCAAAATAACTCACCAGAAAAGATATTCTGGCAGGACTGACCCTCAGTTAACTTGGTCTCAGGCCTTTCAGGATGTATTCCGCATCTGAAGTACACTGCTGTTAAGTGGCTCCTTACTCTCCTGAAAAGAACTGGTGCAGCTTACCCCATGTACTTTTACATACACCTGGAACATAAGCCCCTTGTGATAATATCGCTTGAGCATCTACTGTGAGATACTTGTGTAAAAAGGAAAAAAGTTTCATGAAGCCCCAGAATTTTTCCTTCAAGTACAAACTGGCTCCTGGGAAGCCTGCCTGAAGTCATTGAATTTAATAGAGAACCTCAAATACAGAAATCTATGAAGATATATCAGATCAAAGGTGCACAGTCTGCTGATGTGGAGCTGTACCTGGTAGGCCACCCTCTGCTCTAGAGCCATGTTCCAAGATGTAATGTCCCCCCTTAGTTACACTACCCACATAGGAATATTTGTTATAATCCAGAAGCCTTCCTGAACTAATAACTGTAGCATCAACCTGTTGTTTGAAAAGGCCTCAGAACCAAGTGAACATAGGTGACAAAACTGGTATCTTGAAAGGATTCTGGGATTGACAAATAGATGACTGACTTCTGAACAAAGCAAGCTGGCATAAAACAAAAGCATTGGCAGACATGCAGATAAATTCAAACTGGGGAGAGGAATCAATGTGTCTCAGAGGGAATTCATTGCTCTTAGACCACTAGAATTTCTCAAAGGAGTCATCAAACATGCAAATAAGTATGATCTCAACACAGTGTACTGGACTTTTCAAAAAAATATTTTAATCTTCAGCTAAAGCTCTTAATGAAAATAAGCTGCCATAGGATAAGACGACACATCCTTTAGTGTATAAATAGATACAGCATTGAAAAATTGTGGGAAGAAATTACCTGGCATCACAAAATGGAGTAGCTATCTATAGTAGGGTCAGGTTTTGGTAACTGATGAGGAGTAGAAGTGATTATGACTGCATTGAGAAAAATTGCTGGTTATTCCAAGCTGTGTTATCAGAGTAGTCAGATGAAACTCAGCTACAAAAAGTGTATTAGGATTTTACAGAGTTGACTGGGCAATAACATGGAAGGTGAAAATTACTGCAAATGTGTATTGATTCAAGAAAGAAGCAAACACCTCTGAAATTAAAGGCCTCTGGCTTATAAAATGTAACACCACAGTTTGTTGTAGCCTGGAGCAGTATTCTGGAAAGAATCATGTTAGGCTTCTTTTATGTTCTTTTCTTGGCATTCCCAGTACCTCATGTCAGACTATCCCAAACCTTGTGCTGACATAGTACGTCTACTTTTACACTGTTGGATGAAGCTTAAGCTCAAAAAAAGTAGTATAATACTGATTGTGCATCAAATGCAACATCCTTAAATTGAAATCATGGTTCTGCATCAATTCTATAGTCATTAGGAGAAGCTTTCTGAAAACAATGCAATTCTCAGGAACACAGTTTCACTTTTGATTATTAGATATCAGAAAAGATGGGAGAACATTAGGATTCATTAGAGAAACATTAGAGAAAACATTCTGCTACTGCGTAACTCTTTATATACCTGCATTTGCAATAGTGCATAGTGAGGGAACTCAATACCACAAAGTGTCAAAAAAGATAGAATAAGTAGTTAGAAAGGCTAGATAATTTTTAGAGGATTATTCCGCTGATAATCCAGATACAATACCTGGCTCAAGACATCCATAATTAATAGGTCATTGACGAAAATTGAGAAGATTCATGCAAGCAAGCTCATTTTCTCTGATTGTTACTGTCTTTCCCTAATTTACATAATCATTTATAGCCAAAGATACTGACATATTCTGAACCAGTACAGCCTCCCTTATGTCCTTCCTATCCTGACAGAAGTCAGAAAACAATGGAAAGGAACACATGCATTGCAACTTGTATGAATTTAGAGATTACAATTTTGTGAAATTTTGACATTTTTGTGGTAAAGAATCTGTAAAAAAGAAGTTTGGAAAGCAAAAGGGTGGCTGCTGTTCTTGGGACCAGAGAGGTGGCTGTAGAGGCTCGATGAGGCTAAACTAACATACAAGAAGAAGGTGAAGGGATCATCTTTGTTTCCCATATGTATATGAGCTGCTGAGCAGTGTCCTAGACCAAACTAGTAATACAAGTAGTGATTAGACAAGTGTAGGACAAGAAGATATCTTTCCCATGTAAGTTGCTGTAAACATTAGACATAACAAAGACCATGAGGAGAAAAATAACTTCTTAAATATCATAAATTGGCGTTCAGTAATAAGAGCAATAGAAAGTTAAAATGGATGTATTTCTGAAACCTAACGATTATAAGATTGGAAAGCAAAAGCCACTGGCTGTAAGTGATTTGGAAAAGCTGTATCATAAAGCAAGAACATAGCATGGTCCCACCCTAAAAGTGCTAGTATGTAGTTCATTATCTTCATGGCCTCTTAACAGCCTTGCATTTAATGTTTTTAAACACATTTAAAAGATGATGGTGGGGGACTGCTGCAGACCATGAAGTCAGACTCAAGAATGGAAAGGACTGTTTCTTAGAGCCCATCTGCAATGAGCAGAAAGAAAATCACAGAATGGTTGAGGCTGGAAGGGACCTCTGGAGATCATCTGGGCCAACCCCCTACCAAGCAGGTTCACCTAAGACACGCTGCACAGAATGGCATGCAGGTGGATTTTGAATGTCTCCAGAGAAGGAGACTCCACAACCTCTCTGGGCAACCTGTTCCAGTGCTCTGTTCACCCTTACAATAAATGTTTCCTCATATTCAGCCAGAACTTCCTGTGTTTCAGTTTGTGCCTGTTCCCTCTTGTCCTGTTGCTAGGCACCACTGAAAAGAGTGAAATGTTGTTTTGAAAGATGTAAAGAAGAGGAATATGCTAATGCTTTCCTGCAGTCAGCAGTAAGATTTCTTGGTGTTTCTATTATATTCATTTTCTAGCATAAAGGTTAGGAATTGCTTATGAGTTTACAATATGGTCAAACAGCCATAATTCCATGATCAAGGAAAATTGTGATTATAACCCCAATGCATGTAGAGGAGTACAGAGAAGAGGTGTCGCTAAATGTAGCAATTAGACATGACTAAAGATGTATTAAATACATACCCCTTTAATTTTTGGTAATAGGTTTTCCCTTCCTTTTCCCATTACAGTAAAGAAAAATACAAATAAAAATCACTCCAATTATCAGGAATTTTCTCAGTTGAATATTTTATTCCAAATATTGTCTCCACATATTCTAAGAAAAATATCTGAAAAGAGGCAAACGCAGGACCAGCAGGAGGCTGGAACTGTTGCTGAAAAGGAGAGGTTTTTGAGTCCCAAAACAAATGATAATATTTGCCCAAAAATCAATGTATGCTTCATGAATTTTTATTTTTTTTTAAATCTATATGCTGACTGGAATGTTGCACTTCCTGGAAGAACGAGATGGGAAAAAAATGGAAACAAAGAAAGAAACAAAAATTTGAGAGCTTTCATAGAGTCATTCAGGTTGGAAAAGACATCTAAGATCATCTAGTCTAACTTTTGACCCATACCAAGAGAGTCCAGCTGCATCTTCAGCTGCTATCCTTCCAAATCAATTTTGGAAAACCTGCATCCTTTGTGGTGTATATCACAGCTTCATACAATGGTAACTTAAGGATTAAATAAGAATTAAAGACTGGCTCAAAAAAAAACCAAAACAATCAAACAAAAAACTCTTAATAGAGCACCACCACCTTTTCTTTATGGCCTCTATTCTCTATGAGGATGCAACAGACCAATGACAGGCAATAGTGAAGTCTGAAACCATTGTGCAATTGCTGATTATTTCTTGATCCTTCTGTGACCTGTCTTATGCAGGTTATGGAGACTACGCGAATGGACCACCTCAAAAGGAAAAAACAGGGTTGGTAAGTTTACACAGGCATGAGAAATAGATACTGTTCTCAGGAAAGTACGTTTTTGTTGAACGTCTCTACAGCAGAACCTCCTTTGGAAATGGTCTGTACATTAATCAGCAGTAGAGTGGAGTGCAGCCTTTACCAAGAGAGATTTGCAAAGATAAAATTTACAGCTGAACTGTTTCTTGTGTAAAATAAAAGAAAAATAAATAGCTGTGGAATAGGCAGAAGAAACCCAGCATCAACTGTTGAATGAAACAAAAATACTATTAAGGAGGAGGCAGGCCCTGCTGAGCTCCACGCTACTACTTGAGCCACCTGAAATGATGTGGAAGATAGTCTGAGCGTGTCTGTTACAGCTGGGAACAGAAAGACATACTGTAGCTAGCACAGTCCAAAGAGTCAAAGCTTTAATTAGCATTTATTTAGGTGACCATGCACAAAGATCCACAAGGTGACCTGAAGAGTCACCTGGCTACATCCAAATGCTCTCAAATCCTAAACCAGGATGACTCTAGTTGTTGCTGCTGGCAGTGAGATTCTTTGCTTTAGCAGAATGAGCACAAGGAAGACTGTGAACAATGGACATTATCCACTGCCAGCAGGTGCCAGAGGCCAAAGCTTCCCACCCACGTTCTACTATCATTTGTTACTCCAGAACACAAAACAGGAAGGAGATTAGGCATGCTTGTAACACACAATTCTCAGCAAATTAGCCATCACTGAAGTGCAATGCAGATATCCTACCCAAAACTGAATGTAGCAAGTTTCAAGATTTCATTCTAGAATGGACAAAAAAAACAAAAAAAAAGTCATTGCTTCAAGCAGCAAGAAGTTGAAGTCCTCAGGGATTCCATAAGCAGGCAAAGGTGAACTCTAGAACTGTGATGGCACACAAGCAGTAGTACAAAGAAGAATCCTCTGGCCATCAGCTTACCTGAGTTATTTCTGTCATCTATGTATCTGAGGTCATCAGCTGCATCGGGTGACTGGAAAAGAGCAGAAGACAGAAGCATCCACCTCTGTAACAGCAGTGCCAGATAATTCCCCACCTCCAGCCTTCCAACACACTACAGAGAACTTTTTGCCCTCAAAGGCTCTGGTAATAAAGCAGCCAGGGCATGACCCTCAGTGAATTCACATGTTTACCCCCCAACTACCCAACATGGGGGTTGGACCCGATGATCTCTCGAGGTCCCTTCCAACCCCTACAATTGTGTGTGTGATTACACATTAACCTTTTGAGCTGAAGTCAACCAGCCCAGTGTCTGAATTGTGAGATTAGAGGCATGTCAGCGCACCACATTACTCTCCCATTACTTTGCATGGGTAGGGAGGAGGGGATAGAAAGTGACAGGAAAGGCAAAAAGCATAAAGACAATTTAAAAGGAGTAGAAACATGGGAGGGGAGCAATGACATAAGACAGCTACATTTCTCTGAGAGTCTTGGATCCTAATTCTGTCCCTGCACTGTTCCCAGGCCTAGCTTCTTAGGCAAAAACAAAATTTTTCTTTATTCAGGTGTGTACAGAGAACTGACATGGGATAGAAAGTGCTTACATCCCAACGGGTGGCAGAGACAGCTCTGGAAAAATGGCTAAGTGATAGCTATGAAACTGTACCAGTTCCTGCTAACATTAAAGACTTCACAAAATGAAGCCTGTTCCAACAACCAACCAGAGCTGTCTGTAGTTCACCAGGTCAGTGACAACACAATGAAAAAACAACTTTGCTCATGGTCATAAACTTGAGGTGGCTTGAAAATCAGCACTACTCTGGGCACTGGCATAAATGTCCCAAGTACTGCTTACTTCACTCAAGTAGAAAATTTAATCTAGCTGTGTATAGGACTTCAAGGACCGAAAGGTCAAAGTACTCTGTAAAGGTACTGTTTGCATCAAAAATGGCTGCTTTTATTACTTCTAGTATTCTTTCTAAGTTTGTACACAATACTTACACTGAGCTCAACACTTCCGAGCTATACAAATGTTTCAGAAGAGCTTAGTATTCCACAGGTTTAATAATGACAAATTTCTGAAACTTTTGGCCACCATTGATCAAAATCTTCTTTTAGGAGTCTTCTTGTTCAGCTCAAGAACACAAGTAGAAGCTTAGTTGTAGGATAAAGAATGATGGCTCTATTCACTTCTATGGAAAGCATTAAGGAAGTTTCACAGCTGTGAGAAATACTCCCATTTACGTATAAATTTTGCCTATTTTATGCAAGCAGTGAAATTGGTGAGGGTAGGAAAGAGTGGGAGATGATCTCAGTTCATTGAGTGACTTAGAAATAAAGTGAATGCAAGGTAGAAATCATGTTCTTCGTGAACAGCAGAGAGCAGAACATAGGGAGCTGTGTTGACTTTGGCATGTATTGCTGAGGAACATAGTGCAGCCAAATAGCATTGTGCTGATCCAAAGTGACTGACAGTTGTGTGACTATGGCCAGGAAGAAATACAGCCTTTTAATTAACTGCACTGCTGTGAGAGGTCCAGAGGAACTGCCTGATCACTTGGAGGTGTAGTCTTATCACTTAGAGGTAACTTCTCAGCTGCATAAAGACACAGTGCTGCACTATGACCTCAGCAGAGGCTTGGGGAAACTCAGGTAGCACAGGGCTGCCAGTGGGGCTTGAGTTGCCACTCCCACTCTCTACTCACTTACTTGGCACAAAACCTGGACAAGTGTGCACCACAATAGGGAAGGGATTCTTAGAGAAAAAGATCAGTGACTACGAAGGGCTGGGCAATACAACCAGCAAAAGCCGTCAGCCAAGAATATGAATCAAATGTTTAACTGCCTGAGACTCCTCAAACTGGAACTCTGCTAAAGTCAGCCTGGCATTGGGAAAAAGACCTTTTGGGACCTGGAACATTTGTGTCATGGCAGCAGGTTAAAGCCTAACATGCCAGTATTTGCTAGCTCCCCACGCACACTACAAATGTAAATGCAGGTATCTGCCTCATTGTCTTTTCATAAAGCTAAAACAAAAAAAAAATTACAGATGTATAATATCTGCTCAAATCATCTGTCACATGCAATCAGTTAATGACTAAATCAGACAAATGCAAAAATAGGCAGCTCACATGAACGACAAAGCAGCTTAAATGACATGAGTTTTTTTCCCCCCTCAAGGAACCTTGCCAAGGTGCTCATGCCCCAGACTTGGTGTCCTCTTACCACTATTACTTCATAATTAATCTACAGCAGCGTTACAGCATAAGACAATTGTCAACAGCTGCTTCTTGGGCAGGATGCTGGATACATTCCAGTTTGAAGTTAACATTAACTCCAATTTGCAACTTGTTGGCAATTATTTCTAATAGTTTTTTCTTCCCTTTTAGTTCTCATCTTTCACTTAATATTTCATGATCAGTTAAAGTGAAGATGCAGTTACTTTGTATTTGCAAAGGCTTTGACACTAGTTTTAAAACTGTCTGGAGCAACTTTTTAACAGCTTGACTGAAGTCTCCAATAATTTCTCAATTATACAACATGGTCAGTTGTCATTGCCCCATACACAGTGACTCCGAAGAGTACTTCCTCAAGTCATTCAGCCTCTCTGCTGAAGGTCATCACTTCAAGTGCAGGCAATTCTATCACATCAAACCCTAACCCATCCAATAGATGGCAGAAATTCAGCATGCAGTTTATACCTGGATTTCGTAAACAGGTTTGGAGGAAGGAATAGCAGCAAATTCCCGGTAGTCAAACTTCTTTTCAGACATGGACTAGAAGGGACAGCAAATGAGAAGAAACAGAGAAGAGAGTAAGGAGAGAGAAATGGATGGAGAGAGAGCAGCACAGTGAGTGATCTACGCTGAGTTGGAAGCAGAGCGTCATTCTCAGTTATGGACAACAGTGTCTAGATACAGCCTCTGAAAAAAAAGGCAACTCATGGACACAGTCTTTCATCTATTCTGGTGTGAAGACAGGTGCTCCAAGTTGCAGAGAAAGCATATGCTCTAGTAAACTGCACATACAAAACAGGGTTCTTACGTAACCTAGTGTGTATGGGAAAATCAGTGGCAAGATTCCTGGTAGTTCTAGCACAGCTGATATTTCAGTTTGGAGTTGTCTGTATTGTGTGACCTTAGGCAAAGCTAGGTCCTCTTTCTGTGCAGCTGCTCCCACCATTCTGTGGTCTTACTGATTTTGGCAGTTCTCTGCAACAATGTCCTGTTGCATTCATACAGTGCTTAGAAAAAGTAAGATGTTGATTTCAGTTAAAGTTCTCAGTATTGTGCTATTGAAGAGAAAAGGGGGCAAAGTCTCTAAAGTAAAAGGCTTTCTGAACATGGAGATGGCGTAAAAGAACCAAGAGAAGGATGAAACAGTAAAACAGAGAAATGGAAAACAGATGCTACAGAGTAGCTGTAACAAAGGGGGATGCCTCTAGCAATCAGTATGACAGAGCTCCATCCACACTGCCCTCCTCTTCACAGTTCTGTACATCACGCAGCCAGATTCGGATTAAATGTTTAAATAGGGATCCCATTGTCCAAATGCACTATTCACACCCAAGGTGAGTAACTGAGAAACCCCAGGATTACAGGTAAGAGAACAGAAGCAAGCAGAATATGTCATACCAGCCTTCCCGGTGAAGTGACGTTCCTGGGACTGCAATCTGCAAAAGATAACACAAAAACATTATTCAGTGAATGTCTGTATTATATGCAACACATACACACACAAACTCGCACATTCCACTTAGCAGTATTTAAGTGTGATAAAAGACTAGACTCAGGGAAGACACCACAATCTCAGAATAAATGCCTCTCTCCTTTTTAGTCATGATGCTCCTTTCAGTTCTGCTCTGGTTCCCTGGAACCGTAACTCAAATGTATTGGTCTCTCAAGTTTTCTACGTGTCAGGATTATCTCCTATGCTAAGAAGTGTCATGTGCTTAGAAGGCACTTCCAACCTCAGCTGAACGACGAAACTGCTTTCAGCAAATCTGTTTTCAAATAAGTTAATCTACAGAAGCATTAACTTTTTTTCCTCAGAGATACAGATAGCTGTACAGTACCTTCCAGTGGTGTAGGTGATGGGGTAGGAACAGGTGAAGGTGACTCTGCCAGCTGCTCCAGAGTGCTGCGTTTTTTCCCCTCCTTGGATTTGGCAATGACCATTTGGGCTTTAAGAGCATCCTGTTCAAGGGATTTCATCCTGTCTCAGAAAGGAGGAGGGAGGGAGAAAAAGGCATCAGATATTGCCTTCTCTGTAAAAGATAATGCCCTCTTCTGTGCCCAGCAACTGGACCACAGTCAGTAAGCTGAGTGCAGAAAGGCAGATTAAGCACTTTTGGTTCCCTGAGGCAGACAGATTTTCAAAGCAGGAGAGGAGAACAGCTTGGTTTGCTCTCATCAGACTGCTGTCCTGAAACACACATGCTGTCATGTGTGTTTAAGAGACAGAGCTTGGAGCTAAGCATCAACCCAATGAGATGCTGCAGGCCTTCTCAGAGGTGCCATATAGGAAGGAGAGCAACCCAAATTAGGAAAAAAGGAGGGGAATGGCCAGGACTCAGATGAATAGGGTTTGTTTCACTCTCCTCTTTGCTCTCAGTGTGTTGCATCTTAACCCTCTTATGCCATTAGGAGATTATGAAATACCTAAGAAAAAGTAGGTTCAGCCCTCAGAAATGTCTGCTCCCACCCAACCACACAGACCCAGCATCCCCCCTTCATTCTCATTAACTGTTAGTAGTCTGTGGGACCTTAGGGAAATGAATACCAACAACTGCTAAAAATCTTCTCCCTACCCCTAGCAGGCCACAGCTTGGAGCACTGCATTAGGATGTGGGGACACAGACAGGACAGTTGAGCATGCAGCCAGCAGGGTTGGGGCTGTGCACACCTGGATTGGCTTCCTGACCCAGGGATTCTTGAGGCGTGACTCTGCACTGGACTAGACATCTGAGCTGGCCTGGCCCCGGGAGCAGGTGCCCACTGTCGGGACTGGTACAGCTTCCTGGCCAGATCCTGCTCGTACTGTTTAATACTGTCTTCAAGAGTTGAGGATCTGAGGAGGAGGAAGAGGAGGAGGAGGAGGAAGAAGAGAAGGAGGAGGAAAAGGAAGAGGAGATGATGGTGATGAACATTACAGCGGACAAGCACAGGGAAAGAAAGAAGCAGATACATGAACATACCCTGGCAAGGGGAAGTGTGAGTCTGATAATAGGCATAGCCTTGATTAAAACAGGCTCCTATGTATCTGATCCTGCCCAACACCAACTGCTGTAGAAGAAGCAGCAACCTCCAGAGGGCAGTCTGGGATGATGTACCCAGAAGTGTTATCCTTCAGAGTCTAAGTAGGTGGGCCCTCATGCGCTGGGAGGAAAGGACTAGAAACACGCAGCAGACCAGTGGAAATGCCCAGCAGGTAGTTTCAAAGAAGTGTGTGCATGTATGAAGCAGACTGAGGGCATACAGGACATGAGTGTGTGTATGTGCATGCACATTTGATTGCCTCAGTGTACATTTGCATACATATATCTGACCACCTTTAGCATGCACCTTTGACCATGATAAAATGGGATCATGGAATCACAGAATATCCCCATTTGGAAGGAACACATGACAGTCATTGAGCCCAGCTACTGACTCCATACAGGGCAACCTAAGAGTTAAACTATATCTCTAAGAATGTTGTCCAAATGCTTCTTGAACACCACTAACAGGCTTGGGACCATGACCATGTCTCTGGGGAGCCTGTTCCAGTGCCCAACCACCCTCTCAGTGAAGAAGCTTTCCCTAACACCCAGCCTGACCCTCCCGTCGCAGCTCCATGCTGTTCCCTCAGGTCCTGTCGCTGTCACCAGAGAGCAGAGCTCAGCGCCTGCCCCTCCACTCCCCTTGTGAGGAAGCTGCAGGCCACCATGAGGCCTCCCTTCAGTCTCCTCTTCTCTAGGCTGAACGAACCAAGTGACCTCAGCTGCTCCTCATACATCTTCTCCTCTAGTCCTTTAACCATCTTTGTTGCCCTCCTTTGGGCACATTCTATTATTTTTATATCCTTCTTATATTGCAGAGCCCCAAACCACACACACTACTCAAGGTGAGGCCATACCGGTGCAAAACGGGCATGCACATTATGAAGGGTCTATTTGCCGCAGGCCCTGAAACACTGAGATGAGTGCATCCATATGCGCACACTGGGAAACCTGCCAAGATGCATATAGGCCTTGCTGGACTGCTGTTCCCCCTCTATATGTGCCTGTACCTTCTCAGTCACACTCTTCCTATGGCACCACTGTCAGCAATTGTGTGCACTGAGAACACTTATGTAGCATGGTCCTCAGTGTGTTTGTCCCAACAGAGGACAGGGGAGTGGGTGTGTGGGGGTGGGGTGAGGATGGGGGGGGCATCACATGTCCTATCAGGGCACTGATGACACAGGGAGAAAAAGGAAAGCCCAAGATGGTGCGAATTGATGGGGTCACAAGTGACAGCACACAGATCAGAGAACTGGAAAGAAGCAGAAGACAGAAGATTAGAAAGAAAGTAATAAAACCAGTGGCATGCACTTAAAGAAAATACAGATTAGTGAGGCTGAAGCACCATGTGCAGGACAATCCAGTCCTCCCTCCCACACAGCACATGTGGTGCTGCCTGGGGACCTCTGGAAACAAGACATGAGACCCAGCTGCCATCATGTCATTGCACTTGCTCTAGCATTCACAGAAGATGGCTTCTAAGAAGACCAGATCTGTGAGATCTGTGGTAGCAGGGGACAGTCCATCCTTGTCTTACCAAAGGGAGCTCAATATGGTAACTGACTGATTCCTGCTGATGCCAATAAAAGCAAGGACTTAATGCTACCCAAAGAATCAGCCAGACACTTCTCTTGAGAGCTGAATAAAAAACTACACCTTGCTATCAGAAGCAAAGTGAAGCTGAGAAGCTGGTCTGCATAACTTCAAAACAGTTACACGGAATCTAACAGCTCAAAACCAAGGCAGCTCCAAGCAGTTTCTCCTCATGCATTTTCTTACCTCTCCCTTCCCTAGTTCATTTTCTGTGAACAAAACATGCTTAAAAGGCATGAAGATATGTGATCTATCTCCTGCCAAGAGTGGACAAAAACACTATACTCAACACTCACTAACCCTTCCACAGTGTAATGTAAAACTTGACTGTAATCTAAGCAATTTCAACAAATGCCCAGCTGACCCAGAAGCATCAGCAGGTGTATGGTAATGTTATAGGAGCAAATTATGTGATCAGTTAAAAAAAAAAAAAAAAGAAAAAAAGGAAAAAAGAAAAAAAAAGTTGTTTATTCCCAGCATTTTTCAGATTTCTTTATCTGCTAGCAACAGTAACAAGATCATGTAAGAAGACAGACTCCTGAGGCAAGTGATGTACATTCTGTGACATGGTAGAGTCCTTGTAACGTCTATGTTTTCAAACGTTTGAACATGCAATGTCACGTTCCTCCACTTTATATCCACCATAGACAAGGCTTTTATTATAGAATTACCTGGACATGTTAATGTTTAGGCTTAGGAGGAATCGGAGCTAATACAGCCTGCTCCAGCGTATGAGGAAACATGCATGGAAAGTGGTGGCATGAGGGAGATAAAATCATAGAATCAAGCATAGAACCATAGATTGGCTTGGGTTGGAAGCGACCTTAAAGACCATCTAGTTCCAACCCCCCTAATGTGGGTAGGAATGCCACCCACTAGACCAGGTTGCCCAGAGCCTCATCCAGCCTGGTCTTGAACACCTCCATCCACAACTTCTCTGGGCAACCTGTTCCAATGCCTTACCACCCCTGAGTGAAGAATTTCCTTCTAACACTTAATCTAAGTCTCTCCTCTTTTAGTTTAAAACCCTTTTGTCCTATTATTTTCTGCCCAAGCAAAAAGTTGCGTTCCATGTTTTTTATAAGCCTCCTTTAAGTACTGAAAAGCTGAAGTCTCTGTGAAGCCTTCTCTTCTTCAGGCTGAACATCTGCAGCTCCTTCAGCCTGGCTTCATAGGAGAGGTGCTCCAGCCCTCTGATCATCTTCACGGCCCTCCTCTGGACCTGCTTGAACAGATCCACACCCTTCTTGTGCTGGGGGCCCCAGGCCTGGATGCACTGTGGTTTGTAACCACATATTGGTTCTACAACACCTGCCCAGTTTCTAGCCCCATAATAGAATGACAATGCCTCTATTATGGCAGGCATTGTTCATAAACTTTCTTCCATGTGTCAATATTTTTGTAAAAGGGTTATTCCTGCCTTAATGTGAAAATACAGAACTTCCATTTGCAAACAATGCCTCCTGACAAGTCATGACACTGAAGCCATGGGAACTACAACAACTAGAACAGGGGTGTGATGCCAAATACAGCAGAACATTCAGCAAGTCAGAGTAGCAGACAGAATCCCATAGTATCTGGAGCACGAGACAATAGCACAGGAAGGAAACAATCCTACCAGAGCACACTGTGGTGAGATCCTGACTCATCGCTGTACCTGTATGTAGACACCCCCATGTCTGGGGTGCACGTGAAGGAGAGATTGTTGAGTATAGATTCACTCAGATTGGAAGGGACCTCTGGAGGTCATCTGATCCTAAAGCTGCTCAAAGCAGGGCCAGCTTCAAAGGTATAACAAACATGCTACAAGAAGACAGAAATCATTCTCTTCCAAATTAAGGTTTTGTGTAACAGGTAGGCTTTCCAGTGACTTGATCAGCTTTCTGACACTGCAGGGTAGTGCACTGAAATTAAGGCAATGCTCCAGGAAAAAAAAAATAATCTGAGACAGACCAAAGGGATTATCTAAGGCAATGGAACTGGAGCATGCTAAGAAACTTCTTCCTGAAGGACAAGAGCCCTGGTACTGTGAACATTAGTTGAACCCAGCTCAGCAAAACTATAACCAGATAGATCTGTTATATGATCAAGTAACCATGGGAAGATGTGTACCATCAAAACCCTAGATAAGCATAAGTAGTCAGCTCTCATCATTGGTAATTCCACTATACATTTCTTCATCCTCAGAGCCTCAGAAGAAGGCAGCACCATTATCATCCAAATCTAACCACAAACACTGATATTGCTAGGTGGTACAACTCACAGTAATCCCTCCAACATCCTATCTAGCAGGCTGGCAACGATGAGTTGCTAGCAGTCATGTTCTTCTAAAAGTTCTCACTCAACCCCCCAGAAAGACTGCTGCAGTTATCATCTGAGTGCCTGTTACAGGAGCATTCAGGAAAGAAAAATAATTTGTTACAGCAGCAGCTTGACTAATTCTTAAAAGGAATTATATTACACAGTAAGGGTCTGGACTAGCCTCCAATCTAAAGATCTGAGGTAGGAAGACCTCTTTCAAAACAAATTTTTAATCACTCTTTCACAGCTCATGAACAGTTTGTGAGGATAAGAATGTTCTCATCTTGCTCATTTCTTGGCTTCAGTGAGTCTACCAGTTTAGCAACACTGAATATGTGAAATGCTCTTTCTGTTTTTCATTTTGAATGTGTCACCTCACAGCTTTGATAAATACTATCTTTCCCCACGTGTTACAAAAGAGGGGGGGAACTGTGTGCTGAGAGGAAAGAGATACAGTCACCACCACATAAAGCTGTTTGAGTAGTGTATTTTATAAAACTCAGTCTTCATGACTGTATGAGCACTGTTGAACTATGAGACATCTCACTCATGTAGCTGTCAGAAGCAGATGAGCCCAGCCAAGCAGTAGATGCTTTGCACTGTTTGAACAGATTCAAAGTGCAACTACAACCTCTCCCAGCTTATGACATAGGGAGGTTTCTTTGTTTCCCATTTTTAACACCATGGATTCCAGGACATGCAGCAGCTCCCCTTTCCCTGAACTAGCGTAGTGAAGAGAATAGTGACAGTTCATCTGTCTCACCGTGCTGCCCTCCACATTGCTCGTTTCTCTGCCTCCAGAGCACGACGTTCTGCTGGAGAAAGCTCCTTCTCTTGACTGCTCAGGAGCTCAGGACTCTGCATTCGCAATCGCTCCTGGTGCCGCCGTTCAGCTTTGGCTGTCCGCACAGGTGCCACTGGATCCCCGGCTCCAAGATTTAATGGACTCAACCTTGGCAGAGAGAGAAAAGCAGTGAGAAACAGGCAGGCCTGGTTCAGTATAACTCTGTATGCTCTTCTGAAGGTGAAACGTGATGATCAACATCCACAATCAACTGTTCTGTACCACAATTAGGTCCAAGGATATCATCTTGGGAGATGGAAGGAGGACACAAGATTAAACTTCTGCTAAGAAGTTGGTTCCAATCAATTTCCCTTCTCCACAAAATTCTTCCTTTCACACCCTGTATTTGCTAAAAAGTAGGAGTCACCTGCTCTGTCATCTGGCAGTTTCTGCACAAAGGATATTGCTCATCTACTTACCCAGATATAGAGTTGGTTCTCTGTTCAGGCTTCATTGCCTCTTCCAGTGAATTCCTCTGTGAACTGTTGTTCTCATTAACCTCTGAGGACCTAGACCAAAAAAGCATGTCAGCTAACAGTATCGCAGGCTGGCATATCCAATGAGTGTTCAGAATATCCAAGCTCTAGAATGCAGTAATTAGTTCAGTTTGAAGACACAACCCTTAATGCTTATGCAGAACAGCTTTTTCTCCATTGCTGCAAGCATTTCCTTGTTGATTTCATAACTGTTCATGTTCTCTATGTTCAGAATTCATGTTCCTCATTTTGGCCAACCTCTTTTCAGTGGTTTGTGGGGATAGGAAAAGGGGCAATGGCCAAAAAATGGAGCACAGGAAGTTCTGCACCAACATGCGAAAGAACTTCTTCACGGTGAGGGTGACGGAGCACTGGGACAGGCTGCCCAGGGAGGTTGTGGAGTCTCCTTCTCTGGAGATATTCAAGGCTCGTCTGGATGCCTACCTGGGCAACCTGCTCTAGGGAACCTGCTTTGGCAGGGGGGTTGGACCCGATGATCTCTTGAGGTCCCTTCCAACCCCTACAATTCTGTGATTCTGTGATTTGGAAGTCAACCATGCCCCCTCCACTAACACACACACTCTTCAAATGTAATACACTGTGCTTGCTGACAAGTTCTTGCCCTGCCCTAGTCTGGCTCTTTCCAGCTCCCTGTACACAATGGGCAGCCCCATCGTGTACATCGAATGGCTGCTTCCAGCTTTTTTGTTTGCTGATGCTAGATATGCATAAATGTTAACAAAGGACGATCAATCCTCCTGAGTTGTAAGTGAATGCATGTCTGGGCTAGGGACAAATCCTGAGAGATCTCAGAGCCATGATTCTCAGTGCAGCCACTCTATGCACACTCTGCTTGACACACTGAGGATTTATGTTCATAACCAAATTGCTGCATGTCAGGTCAGCTGAACTGTAGGTCACACTGCACTGCTTTCCAGAGGTTAAGCACATGCCCCCAGTCACTGCTGCTCAGCTGGCAGTCAGAAAGCTTATTAAAAGTTTGAGCCCTTATTGTTACTGCTCAAGTTTATTTTTATTAAATTCCAGTTTCTGTTTCAGCATGACAAGAAAAAAAAATTCAAGATGCACACATTCAGCCTATTCCATTACCTCTACTTCGTACAAGCATGAATCAAAAGTCTTATATAAGCAGTTGCCTATTCTTACACAGATAAGCACTGTAAGCTTGAAGCTGAAAACATTCTCAGAGCCTTCCACCGTTAAAATCACTGCTGACTGAGCAAAGCAATCTGATGGAACCAGGTTTACTCTTCTCTAGCCTCCCACATTTCAATATGAAAAAAGTAGGGATAAGTAGGCCTTTGTACCAAACCAAGCAGCTGGTGTGCATTTGGCTGCTGTCCTTCTTTAGAGTTGACGAGTAATAGGCTAAGGTCAGCACAGAAGGTGGAAGGTTCTGAGTGCATTCATCATGTGAGAAGTTGCTCAACAGAGACTGGATAGAAACAATGGAGAGAAATAAGACTCAAAAAAAACCCAAGACGAGTGTTTTCAGCCTCTGTAAAACTGACCCCCCAAAAAAGTGTTTGGGAAAAAAAGAACATCTGTAACAGACTCAGAAGAGAAAGCCATAGAATCATAGAATGGTTTTGGTTGGAAGGGACCTTAAAGATGATCTAATTCCAATCCCCCTGCCATGGGCAGGGACACCTCTCACTAGACCAGGTTGCTCAAAGCCCCACCCAACCCAGCCTTGAGCACTTCCGGGGATGGGGCATCCACAGCTTCTCTGGGCAACCTGTTCCAGGGCCTCACAACCCTCAGATTAAAGAATTTTTCTTATATCTAATCTTAATCTACCTTCTCCTAGTTTAAAGCCATTACTCTTTGTCCTATCACTACACTCCCTGACAAAGAATCCCTCCCCAGCTTTCCTGTAAGCCCCCTTTAGATATTGGAAAGTTGTTATAAAGTCTTTCCGGAGCCTTTTCTTTTCCCAGCTGAACAACCCCAACTCTCTCATCCTGTCTTCACAGGAGATGTGCTCCAGACCCTTGATCATCTTTGTGGCCCTTGTCTGGCCTTGTTCTAATACATTTGTGTCCTTCTTGTGCTGTGGACCACAGGGCTGAACACAACACTCCAGATGGGGTCTCACGAGAGCAGAGCAGAGAATGGTTGAGGTTGGAAAGGACCTCCGGAGATCACCTAGACCAACCCCCCTGCTCAAGCACCTTGGAAGGGACCTTAAAGATCATCTAATTCCAACTCCCTCCCACCCTCACCCCACACAAAATGGGCAGGGACACCTTCCACTAGACCAGGTTCTTCAAAGCCCCATCCAACATGGCCTTAAACACTTCCAGGGATGGGGCATCCACAACCACTGGACAACCTGTTCCACTGCCTCACCACTCACATAGTAAAGAGTTTCTTCCTTATATCTAATCTAAACCTACCCTCTTCTAGTTTAAAGCCATTATTCCTTGTCCTGTCGCTCCACTCCCTGACAAAGAGTGCCTCCCCAGCTTTCCTGTAACCCCCTTTAGGTAGTAGAAGGTTGTTATAAGGTCTTCTCCAGGCTGAACAACCCCAACTCCCTCAGCCTGTCTTTGTAAGAGAGGTGCTCCAGCCCCTTGACCATCTTTGTGGCCCTCCTCTGGACTCATTCGAATACTTCCATGTCCTTCTTATGCTGGGGGTCCCAGCACTGAACACAGCACTCTAGGGTGAGGTCTCATGAGAGCAGAGTAGCAGGAAGAATCACTTCCCTCAACCTGCTTTTGATGTAGCTCAGGATATGGTTGGTTTTCTGGGCTGTGAGCGCACATTGCTGGCTCACGTCGAGCTTCTCATCCACCAGCACCCCCAGGTCCTTCTCCTCAGGGCTGCTCTCAATCCATTCTTCACCCAGCCTGTATTTGTGCTTGGGATTGCCCTGGCCCAGACACAGGACCTTGCACTTGTTCTAATACTTTTGTGTCCTTCTTGTCCTTGCACTTGGCCTTGTTGATTCTCATGAAGTTCACTAGACACACCTCTCGAGCCTGTCAAGGTCCCTCTGGATGGCATTCCTTCCCTCCAGCATGCTGATCACACCACACAGCCTGGTGTCATCAGCAAACTTGTTGAGGGTGCACTCGATCTCTCGTGACGCCCATCTACAAGAAGGGCCGAAGGGTAGACCCGGGGAACTATAGGCATGTTACTTTGACCTCAGTGCCAGGGAAGCTCACGGAGCAGATTATCTTGAGTGTCATCACGTGGCACTTACAGGGCAACCAGGTGATCAGGCCCAGTCAGCATGGGTTTATGAAAGGCAGGTCCTGCTTGACGAACCTGATCTCCTTCTATAACAAAGTGACACACTTAGTGGATGAGGGAAAGGCTGTGGATGTGGTCTACCTTGACTTCAGTAAGGCTTTTGATACCGTTTCCCACAACATCCTCCTCAAGAAACTGGCTGCTCGTGGCTTGGACTGGCGTACGCTTCGTTGGGTTAAAAACTGGCTGGATAGCTGGACCCAAAGAGTTGTGGCGAATGGAGTCAAATCCAGTTGGAGGCCGGTCACTAGTGGAGTCCCCCAGGGCTCAGTACTGGGGCCAGTCCTCTTCAATATCTTTATCGATGATCTGGATGAGGGGATTGAGCGCACCCTCAGTAAGTTTGCAGATGACACCAAGTTAGGGGCATGTGTTGATCTGCTCGAGGGTAGGAAGGCTCTGCAGGAGGATCTGGATAGGCTGGACCGATGGGCTGAGGCCAACTGTATGAAGTTCAACAAGGCCAAGTGCCGGGTCCTGCACCTGGGGCACAACAACCCCAAGCAGAGCTACAGGCTGGGAGATGAGTGGTTGGAAAGCTGCCTGGCAGAGAAGGACCTGGGAGTACTGATTGATAGTTGGCTGAATATGAGCCAGCAGTGTGCTCAGGTGGCCAAGAAGGCCAACAACATCCTGGGCTTGTATAAGAAGCAGTGTGGCCAGCAGGGCTAGGGAAGTGATTGTCCCTGTACTCAGCTCTGGTGAGGCCGCACCTCGAGTACTGTGTTCTGTTTTGGGCCCCTCGCTACAAGAAGGACATGGAGGTGCTCGAGAGAGTCCAGAGAAGGGCAATGAAGCTGGTGAGGGGTCTGGAGAACAAGTCTTACGAGGCTGAGGAGAGGAGAGCGGCTGAGGGAGCTGGGATTGTTCAGCCTGGAGATGAGGAGGCTCAGGGGCGACCTTATTGCTCTCTATAGGTACCTTAAAGGAGGCTGTAGCGAGGTAGGGGTTGGTCTATTCTCCCACGTGCCTGGTGACAGGACAAGGGGGAATGGGCTAAAGTTGCACCAGGGGAGGTTTAGGATGGATATTAGGAAGAACTTCTTTACCGAAAGGACTGTTAGGCATTGGGATGGGCTGCCCAGGGAAGTGGCTGAGTCACCATCCCTGGAGGTCTTTAAGAGACGTTTAGATGTTGAACTTAGTGATATGGTTTAGTGGAGGACTTGTTAGTGTTAGGTCAGAGGTTGGACTAGGTGATCTTGGAGGTCTCTTCCAACCTAGACGATTCTGTGATCTCACTGTCCATGTTGCCAACAAAGATGTTAAATAGTGCTGGTCCCAATACTGACCCCCGAGGAACACCATTTGTTACTGATCTCCACCTGGACACTGAGCCATTGACTGCAACTCTTTCAGTGCGACCATCCAGCCAATTCCTTACCCACTGAGTTGTCCCTCTGTCAAATCCACGTGTGTCCAATTCAGAGACAAGGATATCATGGAGGACAGTGACAAACGCTTTGAATAAGTTCAGGTACATTAAGTCAGATAAGGACAAATCCAAAGGTGGGTGCTGCAGTTTTATTCTAGTTTTATTCTATTTAGTGCAGCCTTATTTTTATTTGAAGTTTTATGAGAAGCCTTTTCTCATTCCCCAGCTCTGTGCCCAAGAATGAGAAAACAACATCAAAACAACATGGAGAACAAGTCCAGGAGAACCAGGAATCAATATCCTAAAAAATCAAAGGTAGGTCCAGCACCAAGGCTTATCACAAGTTAGCTATTACCAAAAATTAATGGCTCTACATACCAAAGCACAGAGCTGAAGAAGGTATTCTTCTGAAAAGAAAGAGCTGGAAAAACAAAACTCCATACTGTGTGGTTTTATGTTGAAGCTGAGGTAATGTCCAGCCCTCTTCCCTGAAAATTACTGATGCTGAGACACCTCTGACACATGTAGGTGGCACTGAGCTAGCAGTCTTGTCTTACCGAGTTCCTGGAGGCTGGATGCTCCTTCCATTTAGCCTCTCAAACTTGTACTCAACTCCTTCAATGATGACACTGGACTGCATGCTCATCTCAGGCACTTGTTTTATCATCTCATCCTCTTCCACTTCTTCTTCCAACAGAAGGGTACGTTTCTGCTGCAGCTTTCGAGCTGTCAAAATAATACAGACTCATCTTACATCACAAGGCACTCACTAAAACCCCACAGGGATGAAGCCTCTGGGCAGGAACTTATGCTCATCATCCCTTCAAGTCTGTGCTCTTCACCATTTCCTTTGTTTCTCCTCCACTCCACTAATGTTTCAGATGTAACAAGCTCTACTGCATTCCCTCGGTCCTGCCCTCCCTAGTCAATAAGCCTCCAATCCTAGAGGTTTATTGTAGTTTAACCCAGCAGGCAGCTAAGCACCACACAGCCATTTACTCACTCCCCACACACAGTGGGATGAGAGAGAATACTAGAATATACAAAAAAAGTGATGCAGAACCACCACTGACTGATGCCCAGACTACCTGAGCAGCAACAACCCCCCCCCCCCCCATTTTATTGTTCCACATGACATCATATGGGATATCCCTTTGGTCAGTTTGGGCCAGCTGCCCTGGCTGTGTCCCCTCGCAGCTTCTTGTGCACCTCCATCCTCCTCACTGGCATGACAGCATAAGATGCTGAAAAGTCCCTTACTAAGTGTAAGCACTGCTCTATGGCAACTAAAGTATTAGTATGTTTAAGCATTATTCTCATCCTAAATCCAAAACACAGCACCATACCAGCTACTAGGAAGAAAATTAACTCTATCAACTCTATCTCAGCCGGAACCAGGACTGGAGTGCTGAGGAACCCCCTCCTCTTGGCACTGAGTCAAAGGGAACCATTAGGCAGGCAGGTAGCTGCACAGGACCCAAGAGGAACAGGGACAAAAGGGGCCTGTGAATAGGCTACTCTCTGCAGGCAGGTGTTCTGACCAATCTACTGTAACTGCAAAGTAATAACGATGCTTGGCCTCTTTTATTAAATGCTTTTAAAATAAGAAAATGCAAATGGAACACTTGTGCAAGTAAGCGTGCCTAATTCAAAACATGACTAGGGATCTTTATGACAAGATTTAGAAATTTCTAAAGCTGTAGTTTGCTGGCAGTGGGAGCACAAAACAGCAGAAATCTTTGGGTAACTGCTAGAATTGCAGAGATCCAGAGGATGTAATTTATGATTTTGAAGTATTTTACTGGGATATTTCTTCCTGAGTAAGCTAAAATTTCATTTATTATCTGGACAATCTTCACTGTGAGATTTCTCTTCCCCAGGTTTTTTTTTTTAATTCTTGTACTCAGAGTTGTCCTGATTAGAGATTGTGTTTTACACAGTAACCGTGGAGCGGCCAATAAACTCATTAAAGTTCACATATGTCAAGCAGTTACCATGCGTTTTTAATAACCACCCACACACTTTTGCAGGTCTTGGATTCCTGGTGTGTGTGCTATCTCATGCCTCCCATAGAGGTAGGATTCACTTAACAGGCCAAATTTCCCTGCACAGATTGAAGCATACCTTCTTCTTCCTTCATCTTCTTCAGGTCATCCTCTCCTACCAAAGAAACACGCTTGGGAGGCTTATCCATCTGCTGCTGCTTAACCTCAACTTCAAAATACTTCTGCCTCTCACGGAAGGATCGCTGTTCGGGGCTGTGCAGTCCACTTGGCATCAGCACCTGTGGGAGATATACCAGCACTGTCCACAGAGTGACCAAGCCAAGTCTCTCTTCCCATACCACCCTGAATGCATGCCCTGTGCGCGCCCACCCCACTCACATGCTCCATACCTACACCCTCCTCCTCCTCCCCAGCCCTTCAGTGTGTGCCCGCACTGGGATCCGGTCTCCACACCCACAGTCCCGAAAGCCTGAATCCTCTTTGAGTCCCTGTCCTAGTTCATGCTCCAGTCACCAGAATTCACCTCTGGGGCAGTTTTGGGTTTCTCTGTGCTGGTCTGACCAGGCAATTCCTAAGGATACAGAGAAGTGGGCACACTCTAAACAGAGGGTTTTCTACCATCACTCCTCTCCCACAACTAAGTGTCAATGATGCAATATAAAACAGCAGCAGTCAGGGACATCAGCTGATGAACTGGTTCACAGAACAGTCACAGAATTAACACAAGGCAAGGCTGCTTCAGACTTCGCAATTCTGAGTAGTGGGCAAAGAGGATTTAAGTTAATTGAGGGATAAACAGAAACAGATGGTGACAAAAGTTTTTGATTTTAAAAGGGCAGAAACTGAAACTTACAGGGAAATCAATGAATCAAACAGGAGCAGAGGGCTTAGCTTAAGATGGAGGTTTAGATTTTCTTTAAATCAAAGATATAACTACGTAAAATTTACTTCTAAGAAGTGGAAATTTCATTATCAGGAAGAAAAGACATTCTTATTTAGCACAATAAAATAACAGAATATTGGAAGAGTAGAATTACAGGGAAAAGAAGAAATTGATCCACAACATCCATCCGTATACCAGAAATCAGAAACTGTAAGGGTAAAATGAGAACTGCCAAGAGTTATTAAAAATCTCACCCCTGCAGATCACTGTTCAAGAATTCTGAATGAAAAGACCCAAGAAACTCAAAGTCTGACAAGCATCTTTTTTTAATTGACTTGTTTGACTAGGTGGACGTTTATGTCTAAAAGATAGCCAATATCTTGTCAGAATCAAGAAGTAGGCAAAAACAATTTGAGAAGCAGAGCCACCAGTCTAATCTAAGCACTGTAAAAAACTCCAGGACAAATATTCAAGGATGAAAATACAACATGAAAATAAATGGAAAAAAGTATAATGGAACAGGTGCAATGAGGATTAATCTAATACCCTCATTTGATAATATAATTTTTTAAACAAAGAACTGCAAAGATCTGTAGTCTTGAGACTACAAACATCAGTTTTGTGACCAATCTTGGTTAACATTTGCATTGCCAAATTAGAATCAGAAACGAAGGAGGCATGAAAAAAGTTGATGAATGACAAAGAAGACCAGAACACAGATTCACAGAAATGCAGAGTTGTCAAAGGTCTCTGCACTTTATTTCATTCATCCACTCCACTAAATGGAGATAAGTACTGTTAAAATTCAAGAAGGTTTGGAATAGCATCCTGGAATGATAGGTTGCTTTGAGGAGGATGAAAAGAATTTAATTTAGTAGTACAAAATACAAGGTGAGCTACTTCAGGATCAATAATTGCTTCCTAAACCATAACACAGCAGCTAGAACTTGAGAAATCATCTGTGTACAAGATGAGTCAAGACATCTAACTCATGAACCTAGTTCATCCTCAACATCACACACAGCATATTTCTTTGGGGTAAACAAATTGCTACCTCCTTCCTACCCTCGCACTTCCCGTGCTCACTTGCAATATTTTATCTTCTGTGTGTTCCACTGTTTGAGCAACATTCACCCCAGTCAGCACTAGTTACCTGTGTCTCGAGCAGAGGGTGTGACAAGGGTACTGCTGCAAAGGTCTTGTATGCTTGCTTGACATTGATGGGAATCTCGTCAGGAGAGGGTGGTGAAGGTGGCTTTGGCTAAAGGGACAAATACAGAATATAACAAGAATCACAGATTTATAAAAAAACACCACCAACAACAAAACAAACAGAAAACGAGGGAAACACTGCAAAATCCTCAGCGTGCAAAGCCTGGAATACAGAAGGGACAGCTACTGCAGCCTTGTACAGCAAGGTGAGCAGTGGACACTATATACAGCAGCACATGTAACATAGCCCCGTTTTATTTCTTGGATGGTGGAGGACTGATACTTCTGGTGGTACAGATCCACATTGACTTCACCAGAATTTTGTGACTGATCTCTTCGCCAAGGCGTCAGACTACTCTCTTGATCCTTAAGGATTTCCAACCAATTCAACTAGAATGCACTTATTTGAATCAATGGGCTTTGGACGCTGGAATACAGCAGATATACAGTTGACTGACCCTTACTTAGAACTGAATTAGCCAATTTTAGTCTACTAAAAATGGAAGATAAGTCCTGGCTTTATCTAGTATTTCTGACTAAATGAGCCTTCCTCGTGGGAAGGGATCTATCAGTCTCATTCTATTTTTATTTTTTTTTCCCAGTGGCTATTGTGCTTCTGTTTCTAAAATGACCAGTCGATAGTTCTGCACACTTCAAGGCTAATGGTCATAGCCTCCTAAACCAGTGGCAACCCACTCAGGGATCAATAATCTGGAGAAGAATAGACTTTGATCTCAAATCTTCCCTTCACTTATTCAGAGAAATGTCTGTAATTTGCTATAATTTCACATAGGTTTCAATAAAAGGGAAGAGCTATATTACAGGTACACAAGTCATTACAATTCTTACCAAGGCAAAGACCAAAATACCTAATCTTTCTCTCCCATCAACATACATCCCAGATAAAAATAGTCTTTGAAAAACAATTATTTTGCAAATCAAAAAACTTACTATCAGCGAGATGATATTGGCTTTTGCTCCAAGATGCAAGACATTGACAGAAAAGGGTTCTGAATGATTTACGCCTCAACAGAATGCAACAGTTCATAAATAAGGATTTAAAACTAACTGCTGTGAGGATTTCAGCCACAATTCAGTTTCAACAATGCAAGATTTTTGAATGGATAAGTGAAGACACAAGGCAGGCTGGTGAGGCTCTTTTATGTTAGAAAACTGAACAGGACACATTGACTATAACTCTACTTGTAGAGTACGGGTTCTTAATCAGGGCATCCAGTCTGATGCAAATTCAAAACCAGCTTTAGCTAAGGCACATGATCTTTAAACTACAAAGACACCACTGGGAGGCTGTGTTCAGCCTACCCACCAGAAAAAGTGGCACTAGAGCAGCCTAGGACAAGCTTAGCAAGAAAGAACTGCAGGCCACTTACAGAGTTCTGGATACTGGAGCACGGCTCAGGTTGCTGGAAGGCATTGGGGCTGTCCCTGTCCTCCGAATTATGTGAAGCAGCATTTTGACGCACTCGAGAAAGAGGCTGAATGACACCTGGTTTGGTCTGCTTGTGTCAATATCACATAGTAGGGGAAAAAGCAGAGGCATAGAGAGAGAGAAGAGAGGTGAGAAGTTTGGGGAGCAAGGCGTCTCTGGCATGCAAGTGAATAAGACAAATCCATGCACCTGAGCTCAATTCTACCCAATTCAAGTAGTTCAATTCAATTGAGCTACTGAAGCAAACACCAAACACCAAGCAATGCCTATGGTACAAGTACTTGTACAGGCAAAGAGATTCAGACAAGTCAAAGTGATAACAAGAACAACAAAGAGAAAGCCCAGGTCACAAGGAAGAATCTACCATAAAAGTGGCAGCTACAATGGTCAGAGGGGTACGGCACAAGTATGTCGGAGCTGGGAGAATGTACGCATCATGAATGGGAAATGCAGTTGGGAAACATCAGTGATAAATGGGTACTGGCAAAAGCCGGAGGTGCAAATGAATAGAGAACCAGCTAGGCCTCCAATTAGAAATGCAGACACAGATAGGAGCAAAGAGTGGACATAAAAGTCTGAGATTTGACCTAGATGCCATCACTGCTGGTTGTTGTGTGGAAGTGAACAAAACATCACATACTAAAGAGATTAGGAGCAGAACTTGAATAAGCCAGCAAAAAACACGAGTGAAAGCTGCAAGTGTAAACAGGAATAAAAACTGCAAGAACATTTGCATCAAGTTATCAAATTAGGAATATTTAAGTGCATTTGTACAAACTTGACGTGTAATGGAGGACTGAAGGAGAGTACAAGAGCCAACATTGAAACTTACACGGCTGAAAGTAAGCACACACAGAAGAAACAGGTAAGCTCTATGCACTGCAGAACGCATAGGGACATTACAACGAAGTCTCATAACAGATGTACTTACTGATTTACTATCATCCTGTGATGCAATGAAATTAATGGAAGCCTGAAAACAGAAATAAAGGTGTAAATGTGAAGACCAAGCCAGAACCCTTTAGCTAACCCTGCTCCATACAAAAAAAAAAAGATATAAAACTCTTTACCCACACCCCTCTCCCCATACCAGAAAAAAATCTTAAGTCCCATATCAACCCCTGAAATACCTTCTTCAGGTGGGGAGCCCATGTCCAGAGCCCTCCCACAAGAGGAACTGCTCCTAGTTCCTCTGTGATGTGAGGAGGCACTCACAGCTCCCTGTGTATCTCCATGCATTGACCCCCACCCTCTCCTCTTCTGCTCCAGCTCAGCTGATCTTGGCCCTTGTTTACATCCCCTGCACTCTGCACTTGCTACTGCACTCGAGCAAAGCCATCAGCACCACAGCTTCTCTGCCAGAAAGCATTCCCAGATGCCATCTCATCAGTATCTAGTGGGAAAAGCCTCTCATGCCTTGGCTGGCTGCTCTGGCCACTGCTCTCTGCATTGAGCGCGCGGTGCACACCAAGACCAAGAGCTGGGGAGCACAGAGCTGGCGGAAGATGAGATGAGCAGCGGTGCCGGGTGAGAGCAGCACAGAGCAGCAGCACACACTGCACACCAACAGGCACTTACAAAGCGGGTCTCCCTGCCTGACAGGTGAGCAGGCCGAGTGGCTGCAGGTGTCTGGAGAGAGGTAACACCAGAGGATCGCCAGGGGAGAAAATGGAGAGAAAATGAAGAGACCATGGTTCCTGCATGAGAGGCTGAGACAAGTACCTTTCCCAGCACAGAGACTGCAGTTACCCAGAGATGTCAGTGCCCCCCGCAGGTCCTTGCTGCCTGCCGTGGAGGAAGCCCCACTGCTGTCCCCTGTACATACGCCCAACCCCACCACAAACAGATCCTTCCTCCCCCTGCCTTGCTTGCTCCCCATCAGAAGCTGGCAGAACTCAAGGCCAGGCAATACCATCACGATGCCAGCCTCTGGAAAAAGGACTTGACTTCTCTGAATAATTCTCTGAGCTCTGAAATAAGCCTGTAAATTCTGGTTTGACTACAAGATGTCAAAAACAATGAATTTACATTAAAAATAGATGGAGACAAAGAATTAGAGATGCCATTTCTTGGAATTTCTACTTTGGAGCAACAACCTGAAGGTCAGTCTCCTGAAATCCCAGAAAACGTGCAAGCCACATGGCTAGTAATTGCCTTATGTCCTTCAGTATCATCCAGGGGACCTGTTCCATTTTGTGTAACATTCACTGTCCAAAGAGAACTAAATCTACCAGATATAATCTTACCTGACATGCAGGAGACTGCTGTACAAGGTTTTGATTCAAAAAGTATTAAATCATGTAATTGTGACAGAAAGCTCATGTACATAACACGGGTGGAGAATACCACTAGCAAGACTAATGCTTCACTAACTGTGACACCAAAACATCTTCAAGAACCTGAGTCATTAATTCGTAACAAAAAGCATCAGGGGTATCACAAAAGCTGCCAATGACACGTTGGAACTAGGGACATTCTAGCCAAATGCTAGTTTAATTCAAAAAAACCCAAACCAAACCAAACCAAGAAAAAACCACCCAAAACAACAAACTCACAGTGATGGTACTCAAACATTGAAACTTTGGAGATGGTGTCTAGAAAGATGTGGACTGTCAGTCTCTGAAGGTGTTCAGAATTTGAGTGGACATGGACCTCAGTAACCTGATCTAATTGGGTCTATTCCAAGCAGAGTCTTAGTCCAGAGGTCCCTTCCACCCTAAATCACTCTGTGAGCAGATACAGGGCCACCCTTTGAGACCTGTGCTTGTTTTTTAACTGAGAGCGGATGTTCTTTAAATTCAGAGTAAATCAATATCACAGAATCATAGAATAGTTTGGGTTGGAAGGGACCTTAAGGATCATCTAACTCCAAGCCCCCTGCCATAGGCAGGGAAGTCACCCACTCGGGTGATCAGGTTGGCCAGGGCCCCATCCAGCCTGGCCTTGAACACCTCCAGGGATGGGGCATCCACAACTTCTCCAGGCAACCTGTTCCGGTGCCTCACTACCTTACAGTGAAGATTTTCCTCCTAATGTCTAGTCTAAATCTATCCTCTTTTAGTTTAAGATCGTTCCCCCTTGTCCTATCATTATCTACCCGAGCAAAGAGTCCTTCTCCATCTTTTTAATAAGACCCCCTTTAAGTTTTGAAAGGCTGCAAGGAGGTGTCCCCAGAGCCTTCTCTTCTCCGGGCTGAACATCCCCAGCTCTCTCAGCCTTTCTTCATATGTGAAGTGCTCTAGTCCTCTAATCATCTCTGGACTCGTTCCAGTATGTCCATGTCCTTCTTGTGCTGGGGGTCCCAGAGCTGAACACAGTACTCCATATGGGGTCTCACAAGAGCATAGTAGAGGGGGAGAATCACCTCCCTCAACCTGCTGGTCATGCTTCTTTTGATGTAGCCCAGGATATGGTTGGCTTTCTGGGCTGCAAGTGCACATTGCTGGCAATATCTAGATTTCTTTCTGATGTAGAATGAGGAGTATCATCTTCACCCCAAGAATACTTCTTGATAAAAAGACCTTAATCTCAAAGAAAACTGGCAGGTAAACTGCCCAAAATACACCTCTGAGGATCTGCTGTCAAAAAAGCAAATAAACATATGGAGCTAAAACAGAATGCATTGAAATACCATTACTTTAACAAATAGTATCTTCTTCCAATCTTACTGTGTATCTGGTGCTCACTTGATATCAAAGGATCTAAGAATCAAGGAAGATGTAAGATAGGCTACGGAGGCAATAGAAGATGGAGTGAGCTATTGCTCACTACAGCTCCACAGTTGTATTCGCTACCCCCAGCCATGTGGTCCTGACCCTTCTCCTTTGTCAGTGTTAATGGTCACCTCACCCCAAGATGATGTGATTCACCTCATTGAGCAGGCTAAAAATTAACAAAGCAAAAAAGTAGATAGCTTTTGTCAAGCTCAGGTTGCTGATATGACTGAGCCAAAGATCTGTTAGCTGCTGGGTCTGAATAGTAGGAGTGCAGTCATACTCCAAAAGGAATGCAACAGATGCAAAATGAGTAAGAACAGAGTACACGGTACCATTTTCAACTCATTACAGCTCTGTATTGGATTTATGTGGTAAGATTTTGGTATGCGGGGGCTGCAGGAGTGACCTCTGCGAGAAGAATCCGGAAGCTGCTCCATGTTAGATAAGGGCCAATTTCAGCCAGCTCCAAAGGGACCCGCTGCTAGCCAGAGTCGAGCCAGTAAGCAATGCTGTTTGCGCCTCCGTGAGAGTAGACTTAAGGAACGGAAAAAACTGCTGCACAACAGCCGGAGTAAGAACCAACCCTGCAGACACCAAGGTGAGTGCAGCAGGAGGGCAGAAGGTGCTCCAGGCAGCAGCAGTTCCCCTGTGGCCTGTGGAGAGGCCCCTGGTGGAGCAGGCTGTCCTCCTGCAGCCCATGGGTCCCACATGGAGCAGATCTCCATGCTGCAGCCCATGGAGGAGCCCCCCGGTGGAGCAGGTGGCTGTGGCCTGGAGGAGGCTGTGGCCTGTGGCGATCCCCTGCCGGAACAGGCCCCGGGCCGGAGCTGCAGCCCGTGGAGAGGAGCCCACGCAGGAGGAGTTGATCTGGGGGGAGATGTTGCCCATGGGGAACCCATTTGGAGTATTTTGCTCCTGATGGATGGAACCCATGGTGCAGACCCATATCAGAGCAGTTCTTGAAGAGCTGCTGCCTGTGGGAAGCCCATGCAGGCTCAGTTCAGGAAGGACAGCATCCCATGGGAGGAACCCCATGCTGGAGCAGGGGAAGAGAGTGACTGTGAAGGAGCGTCAGAGACTAAGTGTTATGGACTGACCACAGTCCCCGATTCCCCATTCCCCTGTGCCACTCAGGGGGATGATGTAAAAGAGGGTGGATGGGGGGAAGGTGTTTGTAGTTTTGTTTGTTTGTTTGTTTCTCACTGCTCTAGCTTGTTAGTAATAGGTAATACATTTCACTAATGTCTCTATGCTGACTGTTTTGCCTGTGACGATAACTGTTGAGTAATCTCTCTGTCCTTATCTCAACCCTTGAGACCTTTCTACTGCATTTTCTCCCCCTTTCCCTTTGAGAAGGGTGAGTGAGAGAGCAGTTATGGTGGAGCTCAGCTGCCCAGCTGAGTAAAACCACCACAACCTCTTAATACAAAATACAGTTACACATAATGCCTGTAAAGGGAAAATTTCAAAATCCACCTTCAAAAAGAGTGGTCTCATTTCAAAAGGCTTAACTTGCGAAACCTACTGCCACAGGATGAAAAGTGAAATCAAAGACTTTGAAAGATTTAAAAGAAAAGATCATAGCTGATATGGGTAAGAAGAGTTTGCAAGGATAAATAATGCTGTCAAACATCAAAAGTTGCATGAAATTAAGACAAAAAAAAAACACCCCACATTTCAGATTGAAAACTAGCCTCTAACCAAAGTGTTTTAGAAAATCATTCCCTAAACATAGGCTAACCTATAATTGTCTGCTGCAGATTTGATTTTCTTCTGAAGAGATGATGTGGGTTGCCAGCAGAGTCACAGACAAAACTAGGGATAAGTCTGGGAGACCAAGTAGCAATGGTTTACAGACATGAGATGATTCTCCAAATCCTGACTTCTCCATTTCTTCTAAAGTACCAATTGACATAATATAATACAGTCTCATGTAAAGCATTGGTGAGGCCACTCTCAAAAAAGATAGACAACTATCATTTTGTAGTCACTCTAGGTACAACCCTGGCTCATTACCCTAAGAATTAAATTAACCCTCAGAGCAATAACTCTCCACTGAGTTTATGACTAGCTAATTATATTCCTAGGTCTCTGAGATATTTTGAAAAAGCAGAGCTCTTTCCCTAGCTCTCTAGATGCCTCCTGTGGTGGATATTTCACCACCACAAAGGTATCACTCTGAAATACAGAAATTAATCTTGGCTTCTTCTGCCTTTCTGCCCTGGTGCTGTCTTTTCCTGGACACATGCCAGTCTGCCCTTCCCCACATTGCCAGTCCTGGGTGCAGTCTCACCTGCTGGTTACTAGGAGAATAGGGGGTTTCCCTCCGGGAAATTCCTGTCCCAGACTCGCTCGCAGGAGCCTGCAAGAGAGAAGACAAAGATAGTTACTGTACAGCAGCAATGTCCATGTATCTCCCTTTGCAGTGACACCAGGAGGCAAGGGAGAACACTGATATCCAGCCTGATGCCAGCTATTGGCCACTTCACCGCAAGAAACTAGAGTTAGCATTGGTCCAATGACAGTTGTTACGTGGCAGAAACTTGCAAAAAGTACTAGAAATAGCAAGGGAATTACATTGAACATTAGAACTCAGATCACATCAAAATGCCTTGCAAGGCCAACTGAATTAGGTTGAAGCTTTCTGCCTTGTAAGACATTCCTGGAATCTTCTCCCTCCAACCTCCTGTTAGCCCTCAACAGGCTGGACCACAGTTTAGACGGACATTGTGTTGTATAGACACCAAGCAACAAAAGCCGCTCCCAACTGAAAGGAGACAAGATTCATCCCCCGCCACATCCACTGTAGACCCTTTATGAGCAGAGGAGCATAGGAAAGACAGGGCTCTCACCCCTCCTGCAGGAGCCTATGACCAGCAATGCTCTGGCTGAGAGCCAGCCTACATCCAGCCCCAACAGCTGCAACAAGACAGCAGAGCCCCCGATAATTACCATACTGTGCACATGAATAAGGAGCATGATTTGAAAAGTATTTTAGATGCCTAAAGATGGAAACAAGTTGTCTGGGATTTAGACAATTGTTTAAGTAAATTTAGGCTTTTGCAATTAATAGCATACTCATGTACTAGTGAATCCTGTTAACTGGATTCAAGTCAGCCTTGGGCAACTGTATTTCTACTGACCAAGCCAGAAGATGTAATCTGAGGTCTATATTGAAGAACAGAAAACATCTGATTCTTCTTAGCACTCTAGTGACAGAGATGTGGCAGTCTCAACACATCTACTTCCATGCCACTGCTACACTCTCACTCACCCTGCTTCTTAGTACCTCTGTCCAACCCCTCCCTTGTGCGACAACACACAGCCTACCAATCCATCAAGGAGGGAGCTGTTCTACAAAAAAAAAATTCTGAAAAGAAAATACTTAAACTCCCAACGCAGCTGACATACAATTCTGGTGTCAGCACACAGGAGGAGAACATACAGACAAGGGGAATCAATCCCTTTCAACAGCAATGTGGAATTAGATTAGCTCAAGCTAACTGTGACGCCCACCTCCAGACTGATGATAGCTGATCTGGCATAAAACCTGCCTTCAAAAAGGGCCAGTGCTCTGTAACCCCTGCTTTTTTGAATCAACTCTGAAGGTGGATATATTTCTATTATGTCCATACCACAGACTTTGAATATACTGAGAGGTTACAGAGATTCCACTGCATGCCTTGTCCTATTCTTAAAATGCCTACACATACGTGAGAAACAAATTGTCACCAAGGAACTAGGCTATAAATATCTAAGAAAACTATAGCTAGGTGTTGTTTTGTTTTGTTTCCTTCTCTCTCTGTGTGTGTGTGTGTGTGTATTGGGTGGGGTATGGTGTTTGCCTAGTGTTCTTTTGCTTCTCTTGCTCTTTGGATCTCCCAAAAGGCTCAGAAAGGAAGAAGGGAAGTGGGTGTGGTGCTAATCCAGAGCACGCAAGTTTCTGGGCCTAGTCCTCCTTGCTCAGCTATTCGTTTGCTGTGCAGCAGTAAAGAAGCTAAATACAAACAGATTTTCCACAGTGAAAAGCAAAGCTCTCCCTTGAAAACTGAAAGCCCAGATATATTGAAACACGTCACTTCAAGGAACAGCATGCTCCTGGGCTGTAGATTAACTATGTCAGCTGCACTGCCTCTTAGCTTTCAGGGGTCTAAAAATGTCTGTGTTTGTTCAGGCCCAGATACAAATGTGTGACACCATTACCCTTCTTCTACAAGCCCTGCCAAATTCCTGCTCTCACAACTACTGTAGACAAGGAACACCATTGTTCCTGATTTTTGCCTGCCCATAGAGACACTGGTGGAGTTGGGGAGGGAGGGCAGAAGAGAAGGTCCTCCCCAGTCCTTACATCACTGCCTCCTCACAAAGAGGGGCTTAGCAGCATGCATACTTGGCAATAACTGGGGTTCATTAGTGGCTGGAGGACAATTCACTGACTGTCAGTGAATGACTGCCACTGCACACAGAAGCACGTATGTTAGATGGGACCAGCCCCTGCACAGGCCTCGTGCTGCCTGGCATCTGGGGCCCAGTGCATGCGCAGTGGTTTAGTAGGAGGCAGGTGGCTTTAACTGTGTGATTGCATGCCACACACAGCATGCCATGGGACTGCTTGCCTTGAAGTAAAGGTTGGTCTTCAGCACTCCCTCCCTGCCATAGCCCAGGGGTGGGCCCCCCAGACAAGCCTTGCCTGCTGCCTTCCCCTTTCGGTTAGCCACCACAAAGGGGTTCTCACTGAAGAGGATTGGCTGAGAGTCGATCATACACTCTTGCTCTGGCGTCTTTGGCATCTGGTCCTGGGACAGGGGACAACCTGTGGAATCCTGCTTGTCTAGCTGGGGCTTTTCTGCCCCACTTGCACACTGGTTGGGTGATGCAGGGTCCTGGGGAAGGCCAGGCACACGTCTGTTGATCAGGCCTGCAGCTGTTTCTGGGGAGGAGTCCCGGCTATCCTGGGCCACTGGTGGAGACAGCATAGTGCAGTCACCCTCCATTCTGGAGCTGGCCCTATTATACTGAACAAGCTGCGAGGAAACAAAATGATATGAAAGACATGAAGAGAATAAAGGAGAGGAGGCAGAAAATAGAGAGCAGCTGCTGACGCTGAAGGATAGGGGAGAGAAGAATTTCAGTACTACTTCCCATACTACCATCCCCTCCCTCTCTTCTACTCTATCACCGATCTTGTGATCCTTAATACAATTTCCAGGAGACGACTTGTTCTCACAGCATGTAATACATACACCAAGTAATCAACAGGCACATGCATACTCCCTGCATTTTTCCAGCTCTCATACATATTCCAGCTTGCATTTCAGCAGCTCAACAACACTGCTGCTCCTTAGCTAAAGTGACCGCCAAAACCTGCACAAGCACAGTCTTCCACCTCACCACAGCACATTCTCAGCTCCACCATTACATAGCCAAACATCACCTGTCTCACCCCAGCACACTTCCAAGTAGCTCCAGCACTATCTTACAGAATAACATCTCGCATCTTGCTCCAGTGCACTTCCATACAGTCACACAATAACACCATACTGCTCACCCCATGCAGATCCATCATATCTGCATGCACAATCATTCTTTTATGGTCCCATTTCATCAATATGCATATCAACTGCTAGTACCAGAGAGCTAAATAATAGCTAACAGAGCACTGATCTCTTTCAGCACTCTTATTGAAGGCAGAACTGAAACAGAGTTCCAGTTCTGCCTAGGATCAACTGTACCCATCCAAGATGAAGCACTGACCTTTCCTCTTCTAATACTATAAAAGAGTGCTTGTTACCCCAGCCAAAGCCTTCTTCAGGGAAGCAGAGATAATCACAGAACAATGTTCCAAACTCCTTCTGTCCAACTGCCTGCCTGCTGTGGAGCAGAAAGACCCCTTCTGCTTAGAGCACATTCTCCAGTTCCTGTGTCATGGCAGCAGTCACAAAAATAGCTCTCAAGGGCTGGGTGGGCTGGTGACTACAATGGCAGCTGAGAGGCTCAGGAATTTCTGAGGCCCTCCCCCAGCCCCTCAATCCCAACCCAACCTAATGCAGTAGATGGCAGAGCCCTGGCTCATATCAGATTTCTTCAGACAATGAAGCCTGTGCTACCCTTAGAAATACTGTTATTGTAGCTATGTCACTTTCCAATGTAAGACTGCTATCAAAAAAATCACACACCCCCAACCAAAAATCCAACCTTATTTTCCCAAAGTGCCATAATCTACACTAGCAGAGCTGTAGTACACACAAAGTTACACCAGGCAAAAAGCATTTTCAGGAACATTGTTTGTTTGTTTGCTTGTGGATGCAGTAATGAAAACACTACTAGCAATCCACCACTGCAAGGTGGGTTTGCTGGTCCTACAGGCAGACCACTCTGGCACTACTGCCACTTTCCCTTGCCAAACAGGAGAGTACAAATACTGATCAATGTGTATTCCTGGTGAATCCCACAATCACCAAGGCCTACCTTGCTCACACAAAGGGAAAAAAGATAAACGACACTTTTATGGCACTGTGGAGGTGGTCATCTCACCAAGACTGCATGAGGTCTGTTAAACCTCAAAGCCCTGTTTTGTTCACAGACATGACTGGAACTGAGCTTCACACATTCCTCCTTTAATCTCCAGCACTACCGCTGCAGCACTGTATTCTAGTGCAGGATGCCCTGCTCCCTCCTCTCCACAGTGGACTATTTTTATCAAACAAGTAACAATTTCTGTTTTGGGTAAGCAAAGATTTTGGCAATGCAGTGTGCCGTGGAGCTGTCATTCCACAGTCCAGCAGAGAGGACAATAATGTTTTACCATGCATCCTCCATGGAAAATGCATTTGCAGTTCTGATCTATCACTTTGCCCTAACCTGAAATCTCACTGCTACAAAGAAAGAATCAATGACTAGAAATTGAAGAGATTCAGACTAGATAGTACAGACTATTAATTAAATAACAATGGTGACCTGTTACTGACAGATGTAAAGTCTTCTCCATTCTTTTAGTCCAGAAAGCAAAATAAGAGTTTCAATGTTTTGTTGTGGCTAGACACAATCTTTCATGGGTATAGTTTTCATGCCTGTAATATGCAGAAAAATGAGAGACTACAACAGCTCCTTTATTAAAGTGATGGTATTATCCTGAATTTCTAGTGCACTGGGTGCTCTGCAAGACATGGAGTTACTGAGAAGCTGGCATGGCCAGAGGGCATCACTGAGAAGAATATTCTTATGCAGCTTTCAACTGAACATCTATAGTTGGGATTTTAAAGCCATACAAACACAAAAGGCATTCAGCACAGTAAGCCTTTGTAACTCTTAGTCACAAAATGACCGATACACAGCAATACGGACTAATCCAAGATGGACAACCGTCTGCCCTTTCTTTAGGCACAGTTCTTGGGGCATCCCCACGAGAAATTCCACCTGCAAACTACAGCAAAGATATAGCAGAGGTCTGCACCTACTCCTGCTCAACAGTGTGAAGAACAGCAGGCCCTGCACTCCCTTGCAGGGCATTACACAGCAACAGAAGATATGTAAGATGCTGTTTAGGAAATAGTACTTGGTGAGAGAGTTGGGCTAAGTATAGGAAGAAAAAGAAACACACCATGGGAATAGGGCAATAGTATTAGCCCTCTTAATCCAGGCAGGCTATCTGCAGATAGACAACCTGATAACTGAACTGCAGGGATTTCTGCTGGCTGGACTGATCCATGCTTGAATCTTCCAGTCAGTCATCAAATAGGCTAGGTGCAGTTACTGAAGGAAAGCCAGAACCTTGCTGCCCTTGAAGCCCATATCTCACAGTCTGAGCAGATATATTTTTTTCAAACAAAGCAAAGACAAGGCTGTGCAAAAGACAGCTGGAAGAAGATAAACATAGGCACTAATTGGCCCTTCCCCTGAGATGGGACATTTATAGATGCTGCCCTTACACCCTGGCATTCCAATGTGTCCGGCTGCACATTCCAGTGCCCAGCATTCCTGGGCTGACACAGACCGCTAAGGCACAAGCTCCCAAATGCTGCTCTGCTCTGGAAGACACAGGCTGTTCAGCAGGAGGCAGCTGCTTGCATGGGGCTGGCTATCTCCATGCTTCCAGCTACAAAGTTTCATTAAGAGATGCTACAAATACTTTAAACCTTTTCCTGATAAAAGTTTTCTGTGTGAACAGCCAAGAGAGAAAACTCAAAGCTGGGGAGCATGGGGTGGAACAATATGAGTCAAAGCTGGTGGCAAAGAAGATCTCTAATCAGTGTGAAAGTAGAAAAGCAAGAGGGCCTGAAATCAACGAGAGGACAGACGAACAGGAGAGAAGACCTGTCTGGATGGAATGAATGGAGACAAGTAAATGTAAAAGAGATGATCCTGAAACAGTGGAATGGGAACACAGAAAACACCAGGTCTGGTGACACTGGAAAGACAAGAGATACTTAGTCTCTGATGGTATCAGCAAAGGGGTGGTCTTGCTGCAACAGCAGGAAAGGAATAGAGGTTAACACTGAGGATGTGTCTCTGAAGGAGCAGGCAGAAACACAGTAGAATAGGTATGATACAGGGAGGACAAAACAAGACCAAAGGAAACACAGATGGAGAGGTGAGCTGAGACTTTGAACAACACAGGAAAGATGGATGACAGTAATTTGTGAAATCTGTGAAATCTGAATTTTCTCTTTGCTGAGTTGCTACTGTATACCAGGGACTGAAATGCAGAGAGGTGGAAGTATCCACGGCTGTGATAATGTAATCACTTCTACATTGCCTTTTGCAGTTCTAGATGGGTCTTGACTTTGCTTTAATACATTTGCTATCAGTGTTCTGCATCCCTTTTTTTCTCTGCACACAATACTGTTGTCCTCTGTGTCCAGCGTAATCTTCCCCTCCCTATTCTGCAGCTTTCAGTACTTGCCTCCTTCTATGACAACTCCCCACACACTCCCATTCACACACATTCTTTTCTCCTGTTGAGCTGTTCTTTCTGCCTTGTTTGAGACACCTTCTTCTTTGTCTCACCAACTACAGAGGCCGCTTCCCTTTCCAAAATGGAAAGCAACCCGTCTCTCTGCTCTCTCCTCTTTTGCTCATTCTAATCTTTCTGTTACAGCTCCCTCCTGTTTCAGTGTTGGAAGTCTACTACAGTTCTGCTGAGAGTACCATCATCTCTCACACCAGTGCACAAGGTGAGGGCAGGTAAGGGCATGATCACAGCTTCTCCCATGCAGGGACCCACAACTCAACAGCCCCTCACTTACAGTGCGATTGACTCTCTGTAAGCCACTGCTGGGCAAAGCAGCCAGGGTCCGATAGTCCAGTCTCAAAGGTTCACTCGTGATATTCTGGAGAGGGGCAAAGGGGGGAGCAAAAACAAACAAACAAACAAAAACAACACAAACACCAGGAAGAGATCAGGCCAAAAGTCAACTAAATCAACTACAGAGCAGCAATTGAAAGGAAACCACCCCTAGTGATAACCAAGGCCTTATTTCCAAACTATGCAGGAAGTTCCCATGCTTGGAAGTGAACCTGGAAGTGTTCCAAACACAACCATAGGGAAACATGATAGATGCTGGCCTTGAGAAAAACTGCAGAAATCATGCCACAATGGGCCTTTGGTCATTCACTGGTGCACAGATCCTCACCATTTCTCCTGCCCCAGTGTGCACACATCCATTCCCTTACAGGAGGAGAAAAGCATATTATATACACACTTTTTTTTTTTTTTTTAATAGTATCCAGAAAGACTTCCAGTCTGGAGATGGAGGTATTTGAGAAAGTGGTATCTTTTCTCTACCTTAACTCAAACTCATTGTATACTTTTGTTTACTTTCCAGTTGAATTTGTCTGGCTTTCAAATTTTAGCCACTGTTTTTCAGCATTACTTTCTCAATCACATTAAAGACTTCTTCATTCCTGGTATCTTCTCTTATATCCTGAAGTCAAGTCTTTTTGGGGGGTTAGGGGTGAGGGGAGAACACAAATTGAGGGGAATGAGTGCTTCTACTTTTAGACATTTTTCTAGCCTTTAAATCCAGTTGTGGCATTTTTCTATGACTCTCCAACCCTCCCACCATGCTCCTCACCTCCGCCGCCTCCTCCTCAAGTTGCTGTGTGGCTGCCTCCCGCTCCCTACGCATCCACTCCTTCCATGAGACAGGACAGAGTCAGAGCAGCATCCAAGCAGTGCAGGCAAAGAGAGAGGGAAAGAGGTCACCATGCTGGGCAATAATTTGAGGGGAAAACAGAGAGGCATGAACAGAACAGGGCTGGCACCAGGATGGGACAAGCAGAAATCCAGCACGTGAGTTGGGCCCACGGAAAAGAGAAGTTGGCATTCTGCATGAGCTGGGTTACTGCCAGCAAAACGGATGGAAACAGACACCTCACACAATACAAGCCAGGGTGTCACCAGAGGAGGGAAAGAGGGCAGATGTCTCTAAGATCCTCAGCAGGGCCAATCCTAGGGAGAAGGAAGGGGAGCTAAAGCTGCCCACACAGCACAAACCGCACCATCACTGAAGGATAGGAGAAGACTGCTTATTGCTAGAAGAGACATCTTGACAGAGCACAGATTGGGGAAGCTTGGAGGGAATGGAAAAACAAATCTAAAGAGCACAGGCCTTTCCTTTCCATCAAGGAAAAAGACCTAAAAAAATCACATGCTTGTTAATAGCATCACAACCAAAAGGCTATAGAAAGACAGAAATTGTAGGCAGGGCTTAAAACCAGCTGGTTAGCACAGCACAGGAATATCATGAAAGAGTCACCAGTGACTAATCTCATACACCCTACTAGAGCCTTGCCTTAAAGTTGCAAGAAGAAGGTAATAATATGCGTTATTTGTCATAATAGAAGAATGATATCTGTGCATTTTGCGACTTTTCCCCCAGAAGCTATGCTGCAGAGTGAGGGCTGCGGACAAAAGGAGCAGAATTTGTCCATTCTATTGCGTATTCCAACCCTCTCAACTGTTCCCAAACAGCAGCACCCAGATGGTCCAGAAATCCCAAGGCTGGAAATACATCTGAGAAATGCAGAGGGAGCCACCTGAAAATTCTGATACGCACCCAGCTCGCCTCTTCGAAAACCTCTGTGCATTACCACTAGCAAATAATCAATGCCCCACATCACACCTCCAATCTCCAGACAATAATGAGAGACATGAGAAGACAATAATGCTCTGGTGGATCACAGGACTCACTGAGGTATTTAGGGATACTTATGCTAAAGTCTACACTAGAGCTGGTTACACATATTTTGGACAAGTATTATCTGTGATACTGGATATTCAAACTGACAGTAATCTTTCAAGTTCAAATTTTTCATAAAAAGCAATCATAATACCATCAGCACTTTTTAAAATGAGACAGCCAAGGCTACCCACTCAATCATAAAAGCTTTTCTGTCTTTTGGTGGTTATTTGTTTGTTTGTTTGTCTTGACAGTTTCTGGGTGTATTTTTAAGTAATCTCAGCATAAATTTTGGAAAAGCCTTTACCTACCTAAGACTGAACTAATGCAACCTGCTTAGACAGAGCCACATGGTTTTGAAGCAGGACTGGCTCTTGGTTTATCCGGAGGTTTTAGAAATGTGGGTAATGACTTCTAACATCTGAAGGCTATTAGAGAGCTTTCAGATCCATATGCTACCAATTTAAAACTGGTAGGAATATTCTTTGCTGCAACAGTAACACTACAAAAATAGGTTTTCTGAAATCACAACATACCACTCTACTTTCCTTCCTAGGCAAGGAAGGAGAATTTTATAAGAAAAAAATAAATCTTATCTAAGTTGGCTCTGCTCTGAGCAGAGAGCTGAACCAAAAGACCTGTAGAGGTCCCTTTCTGCCTGAATTACTCTATAATTCTATATGGTCCACTGGAAAACTTTCCCTATATGTATAGGTCTCAAACACCATCAGAACACTTTGCAGATCCTTAAGACAGACAACCCTTGTCCAACTCTTGCACATGGTGATGTCAATCTAACCAACCTTTATGCCATCAAAGATGAAAAAAGTTTCAAAAGGGAATCTGTAACTTGCTGAACCCCTTTTGTCTCTCTACTCCAGTCTTTCATAAAGTCACATTCCTGCATAGCCCATACCAGTCAAGGACCAGAGGTTAGGGTAGGATTATATAAATATAAAATACATATATTTAATGATTACACACTGCATGACTGAAAGGTCATAAGACTGTTTTCTTGTTCATTGTTCCGTACTATTACAGCCTGTGCCCATTATTGTTTTTTCCAAAAAATAAAAAAATAAAATCTCAAGTGTTAACTGAACTAGAAAGATAATCTCCATCCAGAACTGCCAACAAAACTGCACTCTTGGGGTATAGCAAATGTAAAAACAAAAACAAAAACCACACAAAAAAATCAGGTTTAGTGAAGTCCATCCAGCTGAGGAATTACAACTACAGATAGAACCTATGGAAATATTAAAGTAGATCTAAATTGGAAACCTGAAAAAATGCCTGCAACATGTACACACATTAATCTGCCAGGAGAACAGATTTACAACTGACAGTACTGAAGAATTTAATTTTCCAGAAGGATCTGACTGAATAAATTACAGTTTTAAGAAGGATAACTAGAAAACCTAAGTACTTGAGGGGCTTGTCTCTACTAATCTATTTCTGTGAAAGACTGAAATAATGGGTAGAAATACAAAATTCTCATGACCAATCAGAAAAATGGCCATGTAAACTGAGGAGCACAAACTTCTGATTGATTAACAGGGTCAATTCTTCAAGCTCAGTGCAACTTTGAGCTGTGTGTTCTCATCTTTGTTCAGAAAAGCTCTGTCAGATCATGGAGTGCTGTATACACAGAACTTATTAAAGTGGGACTTCCAAGATAACAGGTTATTTTCCTCAAAGTTGCAGCTTTGAGAAAACCTTGGTCAGAAAGTACCTGCAGGTAACAAAGACAAACTCCACAAATAACAGTAAGTACCATCAAAGAAGTACGTAGGAAGGTATGGCAAAGCCAAAAAGCAACTACAGTAACTGAGAGGTGCACTATGGAGAGAGATGGCCCAAAGTTCCCCATGGCAATCACATTTAGGTAGAGGTAGTCTGTGGCATTTTCCTTAGGGCTCACAGACTTGGCAGAACTGCTGTCAAGAACAGATTCCACTACATGAAAAGTCTCTCACCACTTTCTCCATTTCTTCTCTCTCCCACTGAGTTGCTTCTCTCACCATTTCCATCTCCTAGGAGAGACCAAAATTAGAGCCACTTCACCCAGTGCTCTCTCCTCACATGGAGCACCTGCAGCCTCATGAAGATTTCAGAGTCAAGTCCTAGTGCATTCCTGATGAAAGTGCTGGGAACTGCTGATCCCATAAAAAGGAAGTCCATTATCCATTATACTGCAGATTCCATGCACTGAGGGATATACTTGAGATTTTTGGAAACGTTTTCCACTCTACATCATTCTCCCAGCTGTAGCCAGAATACTCACCTTTTGTAGGATCTCCAGTTCTTCAGGGCTTAAATCACGATCAATAGATGAGATACTTTCTAGGCTATTCTTCCGCCCAATACCAGCAGCAAAAGGGTTTGCAATAATTCCTGGAGACATCTACAAAGTAAAAAGGGAATAAACATGGTGAAAGCCCATAGTATACCATACAAAAAATTCTACATCCTGGGCTACTAGATGTAGAGTACTAAGATGCTCCTAGGCAAGTCAGAACTGTTTCACAACTTAAAACCTTATTTCAATGGTCAGTTACGCAAGGAAATTGAGGGCTAAGAAAGAAGAATCTGAATTGAAACAGGTACAGAAAGGGGTAAGGTTACCAAGAACTGAGCACATAATCTAGTGAAGGATTAAAAAAAAGCTTACTTGCTAAGCCTCAAAAATTTGATAAGACACAGGCTTGCTATGGGTATTTTCCTGTGGGGAAAGGTGATCTCCAATAGACAGATAGAAATTTACTTTAAAAGTAACATCAGTCAGTACAAGAAAAAATGGGCATAAAATATACCGGATACAATTAGTTTGAAAACTACATTTTCAGTCAGTGCAGTGATATAGTGAAACAGCTCTGTAACCAGCAGAAGATATACAGCCTTGGGAGACTACTGATTTACGAACCAGCAACCACTTCCAGTTCATACAGCAGGAGACCAAACTTTGAAATCTGGGAACTCAAAAAAAAAAATCTACAGCAAAAGGCTGGAAAATCTAGCAATCTTCTTTGCAGAATAGGTGGGATCCTTACAGGATCCTTACAGGTCACTACAAGGGCACCCTGCACTTCACTCTTTACCTCAATGGCAGCTGCAGCCTTGGGATCAAATCCATCACACACCAGCACCAAGAGTGTGTCACCCACACTTCGCAGTATCTGTACTGCTTCTGTATGTGTCATTCCCAGCAAACTCTGATGATTCACCTCCAGGATCCGCATTCCCACCTTCAGACGGCCATCCCGAGCAGCAGCCCCAGAGGAGCTCACCTACAAGGAATGTGCAGAATCAAGATTTTACATCAGGAGTTAAGATGGTCAGGAGACCATCAGGAAGAATCACAGAATCACAGAATATCCTGAATTGGAAGGGACCCACAAGGATGATCAAGTCCAGCTCCTGGCTCCACACAGGTCTACTCAAAAATTACAATTCAGACCATATGACTAAAAGCATAGTCCAAACGCTTCTTAAACTTTGACAGGCTTGGTGCCATGACTATATCCCTGGGGAGCCTGTTCCAGTGTGCGACAACCCTCTTGGTGAAGAACCTTTTCCTGATATCCAGCCTGAACCTCCCCTGTTGCAGCTTGACTCCATTCCCTCGGGTCCTATCACTGGTCACCAGAGAAAAGAGATCAGCACCTGCCTTCTTCTGTGAAGAAGATGAGGCTGGGCCATCAGAGGAACAGGAAGATGAAGATGAGGATATCCAAAAACGATCAATAACTATCTGATAGGCTATGACTGTATCACACACTGATTGGTAAGAGGGTCCATCCAGATGACTGAAAAGCCCCTGTAACTGAGAATTCTAGAAATTCTGTGCAACTATAAGCCACGCTAATGTAGTCCCAAAGCTGGGAAAAAAAAAAACAAGAAAACCTTGAAGAAAATAGGAAGGCCTGTAGCATGTGTAGTCTTTCTATAGCTGGTGTAGTCTTTTAGCTGAAAGAAAGAGACAGGTAGCCTTGAGCTAGCAGAAGCAAGGAAGATAAGCGATAAAAGGTAAAAAAACAAGAAGGAGAAAAACAGCCCCAGACTGACCTATAGTAATCTTTTGCTCATTAAGGATCATTAGCATATTAAAATTACATCTATCAAAATGCTAATGTATGCTAATGTGGGATTTAGTGTGCCCCCCCCGCTGTTCCTCTGTAATGCGCGAACTCAGTGGAGATAAGTTAGGTGAGCTGTAATAGCCAATCAAAAGTAGCCAAAGATAGAGCTTTCACAAGTTTGCTGTGTATAAATCACAGTGATTCGAGTCAGAGGTGTACTTGCTTTGCGAAAGATCGCCAAGCACCTGACTTTGCAGAGTTATATAATTAATTATTTGATTAAAAGACCTTCGTGTGGATTCCGACTGTGTACTTATTGGCGTGCCACACTGGGCATGAACCTATGGACAACACTAAGTGTAAGAAATTGTACATAACAAGCTATGATGGTTGTTAACTTTTTTTTTTTTTTAATGAAATCGTAAATCTCTAATTATAATCACAGCCCTGTGGCCAGTCCTCATTCTGCCAAGAATCCCTAAAGAAGCTGCCTGTCCTCCACAGAGTTGGGTGACAGCAGCCAATTACTACAAAGGATTAACTGGCAGCTATGGAGTGTCCACTGTCCAGCAAGGACTCTTTAGAGTAGGGGCAGAGTTTCCACCCTAACATATGAGCTAGAAAGGGAAACAGTGACACTAATATGAACATCCAAAGCAAGAAAGGGATGTGAAATTACACTCTTCGTCACTATGCTCCCTTGGTAAGAAAGAAGATGCAGTACTTTTTGACAAAGGTCAGGAGAAGCATAAGCTTATATATAGTATTTTGTTGAAAATAAAATGTGTGTTACTTCCTGGAGAAAAGCAACATGACAAATGAGTACGCACACAAGCAGTCACAACGAAAAGGGAAAAATTACACACATGGTGCACTGCACATGAGGTACAGTCAGGAATTAATTCATAATGCTTTCAATGAAAGGAGGAAAATGAATGCATGTTTCAGTGGGCAGAAAGGCCACGAGCACTTGGGGGAAGCAGTAGGAATTGAGGAGAAAAAGAAAGTGTGGGTTTGTGTAATGGAAAAAGAACAAAAGAAAGAGTGCAAGGCAAAATAAAGGTAAACATAGGAAATGAGAAAACAAATTTTACAGCTGTTGTAGAGGAGGAAATATGAAAGGAAACACATGCACATGCTTCAGTGGATGGAGAAAAAACTAAAAACTAAAGGAGAATTAGTGTACCCAGTGAAAAGTGGAGAGAGCACACGAAGCAAATTCCCACAAGGAATCACCTTTCTCCCTATCAGTCCTTGCATGCAACCAAGTTGCAGAATTCGTGATCCGGTACCTTAGAAATGAAGATGCCTTCATCAGTGGGATCAAATGGATTTCCAGCATGACCTTTTGCTCCACCCCGGATGCTGATGCCCAGCTTCTCTCCTGGAGCCTTTTCAATGCATATTTCCTGCAAATACAGAAACAGTCTTCCTTGTTTCTGGGTTAAGTTCAGGCTGGGATTATTGAGGAAAAAGTTTCGGTAATTGGCCATATTCTAAACATAGTGAAAGGAACCTGAATTGGTTTCACTCATTTGGCACAGTTGATTCTTTTTTATGTGGCTCTGCCCTTTCTGTATTTCTGTCTCCCGTTCAAGACCAGTCTTTGTGAAATCTGGGAATGATCAATTATGATCACAGTATCATCATGGTCCTGGCAAGAGACCCTCCACAGCCCTCAACCGTGTATGTACTTACATGAGAATGGATTCCTCCACAAAGGAATTACAGAATCATAGAATGATTTAGGTTGGAAGAGACATTAAATACCACCTAGTTCCAACCCCCCTGCCATGAACAGGGACACTTTCCACTAGATCAGATTGCTCATCCAGCCTGGCCTTGAGCACTTCCAGGGGTGGGGCATCCACAACTTCTCTGGACAACCTGTTCCAGTGCCTCATCACCCTCACCATGAAGAATTTCTTCCTAATATCTAATCTAAATCTATCCTATTTTAGTTTTAAACAGTTATCCCTTGTCCTATCACTATACTCTCAGACGAAAGAGTCCCTCCTCTTCTTTTCTGTAGGCCCCCTTTAAGTACTGGAAGGTTGTTTTAAGGTCTCCCCAGAGCCTCTCTTCTCCAGGCTGAACAACCACAACTCCATCAGCCTATCTTCATATAAAAGGTGTTCCAGCCTTCTGATCATCCTTGTGGCCTTCCTCTGGATCCAGAATCTTTAGCCAGAAGTTTGGTTGCATCCTAGACCCAGACTTCCAACTAGATAAGAAATTGCCTTCAGAGTTGAGCCTTCTATCAAGAAGGGAGTGCAGTTTACCCCAGTGCTATTACTCAGAACCTACCTGCATACCAGGTGGTGGTGGATCGCGTCTTACTAACACAGTCAGCTCCTGGGTGTTGGAGAGTAGGGCATTCACTGCTTCCTGGTGGGTAGCATGGCGCAGGTCAATACTATTCACTTCCAGAATCCTGTCCCCTACACGGAGTCCACTGCGAGATGCCAACCCACGGGGAATGACCTACAAAGAATCGTTAATATTACAACTAGAAAAGAAAATTCCATCTCTCCTTGGAGATACACTGATAAAGCCTGTGGACACGCTTGAAAAACAGATGAACAGTAAGTAAGTGTTACGACTTCAGCAGGAGGAAGCTGTAAGGCCCAATTTTTATCATGTCCCTATGCTATCCTCCAACATCTTAAGGCATGTTTTGACTTCCACAGATAAAGTTCCCCAAGAGGTATTGTATCTGTGAAGAAGCTGCTCAGGTGCATTACTGTGTTACTGACTTTCAGAAAGCCTCCATAAAAAGGTCAGTTCTATCCTCTATGCGCAGTGTACATGCACGTACATGTACTCCCACTCAAACTCTTTCTCATTTGGAGACTTCTGAAGCATTGGAAAAAAGTGCTAAATCACCAGTACCTTGGAAGGCAAGACAGTAGCCAGAGAGATACAAACTCAGCCTTAATGTCACAAAAGTTGAGCTGATGTTGCAAAGATTGAGAAAATGCCTTGAAAATTGTCCATACATCAAGACAGCAAGGAGGCTGTGACACAAGCAGAAAGGACAGATTTTCAGTCATTTGGCAAAACTTGATACAACTGGTACTGCTTATAGTACCATTTATTTGCTACTGGACAATGTTCAAATGGCATTTCCACTTTTGTTGTTAAGACCAGAAGTAGTCAACTAACCCACTGGATGATTATCACAGGTCATTATGCACCACTGCCTTCTGCTCAGAAGAAAACTGTGTTTTAACAGTTATCTCCCAGATGAATATCTAACCTCAATTTGAAGGTGTTCAGGGCTGCAGAAACTATGACCATCTTCGAAAATTTTCCCAGTGAATAATTATTCTTGCTACTTCAAACCTCTCTTCAGTTTTCAGCCCAATATTGTCTGACCTTTTTTTTTTCCCCAAGGTACAGTTTAGTTCTTTTTCATTAGGAAAAAGAACCCCTCAGTACTTCACAATTTCCTCCCTTCCTTATATGACTTTTTTTTCCAGTTTTGAAAAATCTTTGTAGCTTTGAATAATCTTTGTCACTTTTATTTCCTCTTCTCCATCTAAAATCTTTTGAAATTGCAGGTATTTCGACTGACTATGGATTTTGGTTTTGGCTTAGCCAGCACTGCCTTCAGTTGAGTTTTGGTTCCCTTCACTGTCCCTTATTACATATCTGAGTATCACTTGGATGACTGTTTTACAGTGGGAACTCACATTACAGTCCATTTATTATGCTGCTCTTATGCTTTTCAAAGTTACTGCTTTCCAGAAAAAAATAGTGTAAAAGGGAAAACTGGTCTGCACCAACTATATCTAGATGCAAAACCTCATGCTGAGTTACATTAAAGTGTATTTCTTTGAAGAGGAAAAAGTGATCGACTTCAATCTTTCCTCCTCATCATGAATTGCAATTGCAGTATATTTTTGTTCAGTTTCTTGGCTGCAATTTGAGATTTACGTTCACACAGTTGCTAAGGCTGAATAGCATCAGGTCTGGTACAAATGCTTGTAAAATCCACCTGGGAGCCCTCCCATTCACTGACATCCTACCTCTTGAAAACTGCGACCAAGTTTGGAGTCCATTAATATGTTCTGTAATGTTATTACATGGTGCTAACTTTCAATTAGGTGATAATATAGTAATCATCTTGTAGGACTTTTTTTTTTTTTAATATTGTACTAACTCTGGCTGGGATGGAGTTAACTTTTCCCACATCAGCCCATTACAGCAGTGTGCTTTGCACTTGTAGCTAGAACAGCACTGATCCCACACCAATGCTTTGGCTATTGCTGAGCAGTGCTGGCACAGCATTAAGACTCTCTCCAACCCGACTCCAAAGGCCAGTAGCCTTTGGGGTGGGCAAGAAGTGGGAAGGGGACATCGCCAGGACAGCAGACCTAAATCGACCAAAGGAATATTCCATAGCATATGATGTCATGCTCAGCAATAAAAGCTGAGGGGGATGAAGGGAGACGAATGAGGGGTACTCACATTATGAAAGCATTTGTCTTCTGGAGCAACTAGTACATGTATTGAGGCCCTGCTTTCCAGGAAGTGGCTGAGCATTGCTTGCTGACGGGAAATAGAGAATAATCTTTTTTCCTTTTGCTTTTGTGCACAGACTTTGCTTTTCTTTCATTAAACTGCTTCTATCTCAAAAACCCACAACAAGTATCAAGCTACTTCACCAATGAAAAATTTAAAACTGGCACAAAATGAAGTAAGATTTGCTCTAAAATGTCATTCAATGTGTTATGGTCTCACATAAGCTTTTTAACCTGCGTAAGACGTTTGTCATCTTTTCACTATTTTGCTCTGTCTGATGCCAGACTAAACAGGAAATAACTTTCTCACAGGAATTTTGAAAGAACTCAAATGCTTAACTGCAGCACTATTAGCAAAAGTGCATCATCTACCATTATAAATGGTAGACGTCACTACCATTTACTGTACCAGGACTGATAGTGTCAGTACAACTCAAGTCTACAAAGAAGTGCTCTAGAGGGTTATCTTGAGAGCTACAGACCAACAAACCTAACTTCTATTCCTTGTAAAATTATAGAGTCAAGAAAGAGTAAAATCTGTGAGCACATGGATAGGTAGCATTTGTTGGCTAAGAGTTCTAATACTCTCACATCAAAATCCTTCATCTTAACCTCAATAATTAAATAACTCAGGATCATTCACTGCTAGGCTGCCCACACAGGACTTTACCTTTGAAATGAAGACACCTGGTTCATGAATCCCAAATGGATGGCTTGAATGGTCACTGCCTCCTACGATACTGAGTCCCAGGGGACCACCTGCTTTTACAAGGTGTATTTCCTTGAAGGAATAAGAGGTAGAGTTACAGAGAATAAAGGATATCACATAAGGACCACAAACACTGGAAAACATGGAGTCAGGGATGTTCTGTGTGAGTGAGCACAAAGTAATCTCCCACAGGACAAGAGGGTTACCCATTACTTTTCAGTGCTCCAACAACCCAGTGAGCCAGCCCTCATCGCACTACCACTTTTTCATATGAAAAAGTACGAAGATTACACTATACCATGTTCTAACAGACAGGCTCACCTCAATGGGATATTGATCCTCCAGGCTTTTAGACAGATGGTTCCTTTGCAGTTCCTTGCAGGAAGGTGTCTCCTCAGGTGGGCTCTCCCCATGGCTGGGAGGCGGTGGTGGGGAGTGCATGCGCACTCGTGGCACGCCTGGTGAGTCTCCCTCGCTGAGCTGCTCTGCACCCTCTCTCTCTACCAGCAGCACGATGGTGGGGGAGGATGCGGTAAGCAGCGCTACTGCCTGATCATGCCTGGCTTCTGTCATGTCTACCCCATTGATCTAGAACAACCCGCAAACTCAGTGTCAGACCATCACACAAGTACACCCTGTCATTTTAAGCCCTTAGCAAAGCACCCTAAGGGACCCCATTCTGTGAAAACCTGCCCCTTCCCAAAAGTCTGTAACCAAAGCACTCTGTAACTTACCCCACTTCTTCCTATCTGGCAAAAGGACATGGGCACCTGCTCATTCCCAGCTGACCACCATCCTCTTTCCAGACAGACTACCAACCCCTTTCACCTTCCCCTCCAAACCTCCAGGCCCTATCAGCATCAGTGATGCTCCAGAGGACTACAAACACCAAGTATGATGATGCTGTACCTCCTGGAGTGCTACAAAGCTATTGTCAAGACTATGCCCTTGTTCCTTCATTATCAGGAAAGTATCTACGACTCCTTTTTGGCTTTGCATTCCAGCTTTCTTACTTGGCCATGACAAAAGAAACCCAAGAGGTTGCATTAAAGGAATGGGTTCAAAGATCTTAATATGGGAGGAAGGCAAAAAGCAGTGATTCCCAGAAGTGATGTCACAGTACACTAATGCACCATGGCATCAGCTACCTTTGAACTAGGGCATTTGCCCATATCAACCACTCTCAGAGCTCAGACATAGGCACTGAAGAGCTGAAGGACACAATCTGATGTGTGCTAGCTACTGGGCCACTGTTCCCTCATGCTGGGCAAAGTTAAGGCAGTCTTGGGAGGATAGTCCTGTGTTGTCAGTTTTAAGCCATAAAAAGTACCACAGGTATAAAAAGATTTGGAAGCAACAAGAAACAGACTCAGCTAGTCAACAGTGACTGTCTGGCTGACACAAAAAGACAAATAGAAGTATTTTGGACAAGAAGACATTATCCAATATGCTATGCCAAATAATATCAAGAATACAAATATAGTCTTGCTACGGTATTGGTGAAAGAGACAATGCTCTGGACACAGAGATGCTTCCAGTACATACACGGAAGCAGCAATGTCATTTGTACAAAGCACTGAAGAGACCTCATCTGAAAAAATGTATACTATTCTCATACTTCACACTAACGAAATAAGGAAATCTAACATAGGTTATCAAAATGCACAGAGAAATGCTTGTGGGACAAGAAGGGGAACAGAGAGCCTTTCCTACAAAAATAAGATACAAAGTAGCTTGACTAGAAAATCAAAGGAACGGGAAGGATGTGACTGTTCTCCAAGAGGAAGGCTATTCTGTACAAGGGACAGAGCATCAAGAGGAGAGCTACGTTAAAGAATGCTGCCAGAAGCATCAAACTTGCCATGACATCATTAACATTGAAAATTGAAAGGTTTCTAGTCCATAGTTTTTGGAATAGCTTTCCAAAATGAATAACAATGACATGAAAATAATAGCTGTTAAGATGGAGTTTGATCAGCTTATGAAATAATAACATGACTTTTTAACAGCCACAGCAACTGGATTTTGTAGCCTGATTCCTCACTGTCTAATTCCTAGAAATATTGTAACTATTCCCAGGCTCTTTTCAAGAAAGCAGTTTCTGGGCAAAGTTGACTGTGCACTGTCTGACAAGGCTTTGTCCAGAAACTTCATAAACACTACCACCACCCTCAACCAATCTGCACTATCTGATCCACAGTCAAGTGTGCTTACTCTGCTTATGACACGGAAGCTTCAGCCTACAGTGGGGTTTTTGTCAGACTATCAGCAATATTACCCTGCTCACTAGTTATCTTCTGACTATCACATAAAAAGCAGACGAGACAACCCTACACTCCTAGTTGTGACACGGTCAGGAAACTCTCAGCCCCACAGCCTGTCCTCTGATACTCAGACATCTGTCCCAAAGGGACATCTTTGGCACCAACTACAGAGGCCTAACAAGGATGTGAAGATGTGCCAGCCTGCACATACATGCAGGAAGAGGCTCTAGGGAGGATGCAAAAGTACCTGGGTAACGGCTATTCAGCATAAAAGGCAATAAGCAGGAAAGATAATAAATTAAACAGAGAGATGCACAAACCTAATGAAAAGCAGGTGACAGAGACAAGTCTCAAGACACTCATGGATGGATCATTAAACCACTCAAAAGGTAACATTGAAGAAGTGTGACCAAAAACTTGGTAATGAAGATTATTACGGGTTGTCGGAACAGCTCTCACAGGAAAAAGCAAACTCACTACAGGAAGTTTTAAAAGGGATTGTGAGAATGTGCAAAATTTATGATGGGATGTTTAGAGGGAGAATCACACATAGGGAAAGGGAGGGGCCAAGGAGCGGTGAAGAAGGAGTATGGGAACACAGAGAAGGTAGAGAACAAGAGAGGCTGATCACAGGCAAGCAGGCTGCTGGACAGTATGCTTGTCTGGGCAAGCCCTGTGCCTGATCACCACAGTCTGCTCTACCTTTTTATCATATCCTGTTCCTATTTACTGTGTGAATTTGTTCTTTATTCTGCATATGTACTAGCGCAAGACCCACTAGTAAAACTCATGCTGACCTAGCCAGCAAGTAGGAACCCAGTATCTAGAAAAACCCAGCAGCTGGCCCAGAGACTGAATAAAAGGCCCAGGGTCTGACCAAAGAGCTTTGAAGAACTTGATGCTTGGGCCAGAAACTGAAGAGACCTGCAAATGTGAATTTGCATGGTGGTTAAGTGAGGGAGTGCACGTGTATGTTCCGCAAGCAAACCTTAAACCTGATTAGTCATTGGGTAGAAACAGGGTTAAGCCATTTGTGTTGTTCATGCCCTATGAGAATCATTCATCTTTATATGGAAGCCTGAAAAAGTACTTCCTCCTTTCCTGTCTGTGCAAATCCATGGCCAGTTGTGCCTGTAGGGCTGGACCTGGGAATGGGGAAAAGCAGCTGCCTCACATCTAGTGGACTGGTAAGGAAGAATCCTCTTAGGTCCTCCTGTCTGAGGGATGCAGCAATTTTTAACGAGGATGACATGCAGATGCGGCTTGGCCCTTAGGCTTTTATCACCAGATGAAGGCCCTACATGTTTCACAGAGAGACCTGCAGTAGCAGCATGCACCCTTGACTTCATGCATTCCACTCTGAAAAGTGAGCTCTGTTATTCTTCCACCACTGATGAGAATGGTCAGAGCACAAGTATACAGTAGTGCTTCCCCAGACTCCAACGAATGAGGTCACAAGAACTCCCTGAGTCAGAGGTATGTCATATACAACAGCTCTTGACAGCATTTTCCGCATGAGCTTCTCTATTGCCTGGCAATCATGATACCTTCTCAGCTCTTGGACAGCTAGTTTTCAGTGGCCCTTATTGCTGTGTCTCTACATAAGAAGAGAACAAGGGCAACAGGAGCAGCTGAGCTATCAGAAAGCACAGAGGAAGGGAAAGAGTATCATCTGTCCATGCCACAGGGAGCTATAGATCTCTAGCAAATTTCTTAGTGATCAGACTGCTCTTTAGGACCCTCACATATCACTTGGTACCACTACTGTTCTCAGTCTCCCCCAGATTAAGTATTCTTCCTTCTACTCCCAGTTCTATCCCCCCCAAATAGCTGCCCTTAGCCACTGCTCCCAGTCCTGCACCCTCCCTGCTAGATTCCCATCCAATGACTCAAACTCTCCAACATTCCCCCATGCAGCTCCCTGTCCCGTTTGCTTTCTGCCCCATCTTCCACTACCAAGATGACTCTCAAGATGCCTGTCACAATTGTGTCAGGGTGCTATTCATAAGAGACACTAGAATATGAGGAAGGCTGGAGAGTTAGTAATCAATCACCGGTGAGTTTTGTGGGGTGTTAACTTTGAAGAGAGATCTAGGCTGGGCTCTTCAATCCATGTACTCAAAGCTCCCTGAAGAATGTAAAAGGAGCTATCCTGGTCCTTCCCTGTAGAGAAGTCCAGGATGATATAGAGCACAGGGGAAGAATATGAAGCTGTGCTGTATTTCTTCTCCCAAGAAAACAAAAAATCTTTGGCAAAGTGATACAGAAGCATGACTAGGAGACCATGGCTTTGGCAAACAGGCTTCTGCCTGCTGGACCTGTGAAACCACCTGTATCTTAACCAGGGCCCTCTTGCTTTCCCCATAGGGGAACACGAGCAACTTACACAGCATATCCTGTGGATCATGATGTCCTGAAAAGCCCTCCAATAAAAATGGGCCATCAATGCTTCAGAAGAGTTGTGGTAAAGACAGAATTTGTGTGATGCTGTGTGGGCAAGCGTTCTGAAGTGAACAGGCACTCCTTCAACATCCAGTATCACTGGGCCAGGACAGTTCCACAGGTCTGACCTAGCAGCAGATTTGGCCAGAGACAGGGCAAAACTCACACAGCTTGCTCATGAGTCTCTTAGAATGAGCAGAACATCTCAAGGACAACTATCACCAAGAAGATAGGAGAGGCCTCAGGATTTAACACTACCACCACCATGTGGATACTGTGAACCCCACAAGCAGGAAAGGCAGAACAGCAGCTGCTACCAGGAGGCACACCTGCTGGAGTTGCTACAGTTAGACACTTGCTGGAAGGTGCAGAAGTTATGTGAATAGTCTAGACTGGGTAAGGATTCTCCTGAAAGATAATAATTTGTACCTGATTTCTTAAGTGATCACAAGATCTGAGCTGCAACTGATGCTCAACACCACAGCTTTTATGACTGCACATAGTTCAGCACAGGAAATATCCTTGAGAGCAGAAGACCATGTTCGTGGATATATTCCTTACCTATGCAATAACACTGCACATATTGTTGCAGTGAGGTGTGTCAGAGGACTAAGGACAGCAAAACCTTCATCCACATCAAAATCTAACAGTGCTCCTGAGTTCTGTAAGCCTTGGGCTCATACAAAGCAGTCTGAAGACACTGCAAGCTATTACTAGGGAATTAGATCTGCTTTCCTATGAAGATGCCCATGGATATAAATATAGCTGCTAATGGAGGGGTAAATGGGGTTTGACTTCTGACTCCATTCTGAGATCTTGTGTTTCCTTCTTGCCACAGGTAGAGCCAATTAACACCACATGATGGTCTGTGTGCCTGTAATCACGCCTCTCAGTCATGCCTCTGTACCAGTGGAGCATCAAAAGATGAGCAAAACCGAAATAATTTAGGTTATGGGGAGGGACTCTTTTATCAGGGAGTGTAGTGATAGGAGAAAGGGTAACTGCTTTAAAATAAAAGAGGGTATTTGGATTAGATATTAGGAAGAAATTCTTCATGATGAGTGAGGGTGGTGAGGTAGTGGAACAGGTTGCCTAGAGAAGTTATGGATGCCCCCATCCCTGGAAGTGCTCAAGGCTGGGCTGGATGGGGCTTTGGGCAACCCGATCCACTGAAAGAAGACCCTGTCCATGGCAGGGGGGGTGGAACTAGGTGGTCTTTAAGGTCCCTTCCAACCTTCCAAACCGTTCTATGATTCTGCTAATCTGTCTGGCAACAGTCGGGGTCAATGCTTGGTTTTGGGAGGCGGTGGGGAGCCCTAGCAAGGACAGAGAGATGCTGTACCATGGTGTTCAAGTCTCTTGTCAAGATATACCTGTCAGACCTGGGCTAAAGCTCCACTAAAATTTTGTGCCAGAGCAAATACAACACAGCCCCCAGCCTAGGGATAGAGCAGACAGAAGCCAGCACTGACAAGGCTGTATCAGTGTTTACTCACACCAGCTCTGTGGTAACACATGCTCTTACCACAACAGCTGGATCAGAAACCCACCACCAGCACCAGGATGCAGGAGCTTTCACATGGAGGCAGCATGCGAGCTTGGGAAGAGGGTCAGGAGACTCAGCAGACTCTCCCCCACAGGAGGGAGAGGAGGTGACACATTAGGCAGACTTGAGGTTAGAGGCAGCAGTGAGATCCACATCACTGGCACAAACAGGAAGGGAAACTGGGGCCAGAGTTTGAAATGAAAGCAGGGGGAAGCACTCCAATGTGCCCTGCCCAGCTCCACACTGCCATCAGGCAGCCTCCCTCCTCTTCAGCCTATACTGACCCCTGCCACCCTGCAGGGAGCAGCTGTCCACTGTGCCTCAGAACATCCCTTCCCACACATCCTGCTATGGCACAGCTCTCCAAGGCTGTCCTACAAGGCTCTGGAGGGACACCAGGCTAGGGCAGTGCTGTCGTATCACCCATATTACCTCTCTCTAGTACAGCCCTGACTACTGCGTACTGTCCCTGTGGGGACATGCTCACATGCTCCACTCAGGGAAAGGAGGAGACATTAACTGTACCCACTGCCAGTCACAGGCTGCTAAAAGACAGGGAGAGAACCAGCAATATTAAGTGCTCTCACAGAAGACGATGGAGATGAAAAAAAGACCCTCAAAATCCAGGTTCAAAGACAGGAACACATCTCCTGTCTGAGGAAGGGCAGGGAGCTGCATTTGTGCCTGCTGTCCCAAGAGCAGCGAGTCAGACCCCTTCCAGACCCTCCTGCCCTTCCCTGCATACCCGCACTCACCGAGATGACCCGGTCTCCTACATGCAGGATCCCGTCCCTATGGGCTGCACCACCCTCTGCAATTCGTGAGATAAAGATCCCCTGAAAGACAATCAGAAAGGTCAGAGCAGCCTTGTACCTCCCCTCACCAGAGCTTTGCTTTCCAGAATCGCTCCCTGACACCAGGCAGGTCTCAGCTCTTTCCCCTTTGCAGAGCCCTCCCCTGCCCTGGCACTTCCCCTTCATTCCTCACTCAGCACAAACCCTCTTCTGCTTCTGGAGCCATCTGCAGCAAAGTCTTCATGTGGCCAAGAGCCCAGAATATGTCAGGAGGACACTGGCAGGATTAAATGTCACTGGCAGGAATTGTGAGCCTCAGCCCCGCCTCTTTTGAACTTCTCTCTTTCCCTGACTTAAGAGTAGATTCTGGCTCTCAGCGAGACACAGACTGCCTGGCTCAGCAGCTCAGAGTTCCTGGGCAGAGTTCCTATGCTGCCTCAAGCAATGTAAGGAAGACCCCGTGCTGCTCCCTCATGATGTGCCTAGAGTTGGGATTGAGCATCTTCCCTCCCAAGGAATCATTACTAACCGTGTCACCAGCCCGGTAGGGTGTGGAACCTTTGCCACCAGCAATGCTGAAGCCCAGACCCTTCTCATTGCGCATAAGGCAGGTGGAGTATCTCTCCGTGGGAGGTGCCCCCTCAGGCCGCTCTGGGAAGCGTAGGCCACCTCGCCTCTCACGAGGGCTGTAGTCATCCTCAGGGCGAAGCGGTGTGACGGTGATGGCATTCTCTGGCTCCACCATCCGCTCCCGCAGGACTGTCATGGAGACAGAGCTTCCTGATCCACGCAGAGCTTCCACTGCCACATGATGCTCAGCACAATGCAAGGATACGCCATTCACCTGGGGACAAAAAGAGCCAGGCACAACCCTCCCTTTGTGGGGAGATCTTCCAACAGCCTACAAAGACAGCTCCAGTCTTAGCAGTCAGTGTCCAACAAAAACACAGCTCATCTCCTAGCGCTGCAACCCTGTTCCAAGAGGGACACGACAGACCTCACCTGCTACCCCACAAGGGAGCTTCCCTGTACCCGCAAAGCACGTGCTGCCTAAATACATAATACAATGGCTAGTGGGTGGGGCTCAAAGGGTTGTACTGAATGGGGTAAAATCATCTTAGCAGCCAGTCACTAGTGGGGTTCCACAGGGCTCCATTTTAGGGCCAGATCCCTTTAATGTTTTTATAAACAATCTGAATGCAGGACTCAAATGCATACTAAGCAAGTTTGCAGACAACACTGAATTAGGAAGAACTGGTGACTCCCTTGAGGGTAGAGAGGCCTTGCAGAGAGGTCTGGACAAATTAGAAGGCTGGACAGTCACCAACTTCAAGAAATTTAGCAAAAGCAAGTGCTGGATTCTGCACCTGAGATGGGGCAACCCTGCATATATGGACAGACTGGGGGATGAGAGGCTGGAGAGCAGCCCCACAGGAATAGATCTGGGGGTTCTGGTTGACAGCAAGTTGAGTATGAGTCAACAGTGTGCCCTGGCAGCCAAAAGGGCCAATTGATCCTGAGGTGCATCAGGCACGGCATTGCTAGCCAACTGAGGGAAGTGATTGTCTTACTCTACTCTGAGGTAGTGCGGCATCACCTTGAGTACTGTGTACAGTTTTGGGTGCCACAATATAAGAAGGACATAAAACTATTAGAGAGTGTCCAAATGAGGGTGACACATCTAGAGGGGAAGACGTATGAGGAGCAGCTGAGGTCACCTGGATTGTTCAGCCCCGAGAACAGACTGAGGGGAGGTCTCATCGCAGCCTGCAGCTTCCTCACGAGGGGAGTGGAGGGGCAGGCGCTGAGCTCTTCTCTCTGGTGACAGCGACAGGACCCGAGGGAATGGCATGGAGGTGGGACAGGGGAGTGTCAGGCTGGATATTAGGAACAGACTCTTCACTGAGAGGGTGGCTGGGCACTGGAACAGGTTCCCCAGGGACATGGTCATGGCCCCAAGCCTGCTGGAGTTTAAGAGGCTTTGAACAATGCTCTCAGAAATATGGTTTGATTTTTGGGTGCTCCTGTGTGGACCCGGGAATTGGACTTGATGATCCTTGTGGGCCCCTTCCAACACAAAATTTTCTATGGTTATGCAATACATCTCCAAGGTAGCCCCTGCCAAGCATAGGAAAGGCCCTTTCTGTGAAGGGGAATTCTCTTCCACAGGAAGCCTCATCCTCCCCATCACCTCTACCATCCCCATGAGGCAGCAAACCCCAGGCAGCTAACTAAAAGATAAATGGCAACGTTAATTAAACAACCTACTCTTTGAGCTAGGGCAGGTTTTGTTTTCTCCTTGTGCAGCTCCTGATGCTTAATTTGGCTTACAGACTAGTGCAATGCACTTATGCATCAACCCACACCTCTCCATCCACTCTCTAGTCATTAGAAATATTAGCTAGGTTCTTACCTCCAGAAGCTTGTCCCCAACACGAACCCCTGCACGAGCTGCAGGTCCCTCTTCTGACACACGGGAAATAAAGATGCCCTGGAAAAACACTCTATGTTAAAAGAAGTGGAGTCCATTCCTCAACCATGTAAAGTGTGGAAGGAAAGTAGTCCACCCCATTCAACTTAAGGGAAAGGGGAAATCCCTTGCCAATCCCATACCCTGGCTGTGGGGACAAGACATCCACATCACTCTGTTCAGGAGTTGGTGGAAAGGGGAAAAAAATTCCCGTTCCAGGGCTACCCCACATGTGACAAAAAGGAAAAGGGAAGGAAACGATAATCCTTTTCCAGTAGGATGAGAACAGCACAGCTGATGCTATCACGTGTGGAAGACAACCCTATACTTTTCTCCTTTTGAGTCCTGTACATCAGGACACAAGTGGGAAAGAAACTGCTGCTCTCATTGCTGCTCTTGGTGGTCAGTAGCCTGAATGTTTGAGAAGTTGTGCTCCAGCCCCCTGCTCCTTGGCAGGTCAAGGGTTGCTCTCCACCTTGCTCTGTGAAAGCCCAGTCCAACCGCCACAAAGCTCTTACATATGGAAATCCAATGTCCATCTACAGAGAACTAGTCCCTGAAAAGTGGGTGCTTCAATAATTATGCAGTCCAAGGTCTTACCTCATCGTCACCCTTATAGGGGGTGGAGCCCTTGCCCCCTGCGATGCTGATGCCCAGCCCCCCTGTCTGCCGCACGATTGTCAATGTCAACTGGAAGCAGAATGAACACAGGTTACAGGTCAGTGCAGGCATAGAAGATGCCAAAAACATCTTGAAGAGCAAGAGATGACTACTTCAGAGAATAAGCACAAGAGTATAGACTTTATCTGCATGCATCTGCTCATGTATTTGTGTAAGCTGTGGTGTCGATGCCTCAAAGGTACCAAAGTTGCGATACATATAAACAAACCAGTTTTCACAGTTGAGTTCTGAACTATATCTCAAGACCAAACGTTAGTTTGCCTGTATTGAACACACTGGAATGAGATGTCCACCACAAAGTAAACTGAGAAAGAGTGGGATAGGACTGGATAAGAAAACAGGGATAGTGTTCATATCACAGCCCAGATCTACCACATAGCTCTCTTTGAGGTGCAATTCCATACAGCTACTGTGAGATTAAGGATCACCCTAATGTAACATGCAGTAACAAGAATGGCACATGTTCCAGAATACACTGGGACACATACTTGGCTTTACTCTGTTGATGGAAATCAATGTGTGATTCTGGAAAAGCCATCTGTCTTGTTCAGTGGCTCCTTCCTCTTCTCCCCTCTCCACGTGCAGGCTCAGAAATGTAGTTGTGCAATCCAGAAGCCTCTTCTTCCTATCTCCCATTTCCACATACCAAATTAAGGCCCCTTCCAATAGCAAAACTCTCCTCAAACTTGAACTGAAATTGCCTATATTCAGGACATTAGCATGAACTATTTGTGTTGCCCCAAGTCATGAGAAGGAAGGTAAGGAGCATGTGGTAGGAAACGGAAAGGAATGGGATAGGCAGGGCTCCCTCGGGGATCTGTCAGGGCCAAGGACCAAGGAGCTGGTGATGCAAGTGATGGAAATGTACACAGACTTCTGGAGAGAATCCAATTTACTGTCCTCCAGACAGTAAATTGATTCCAGCTTCTCTGGAAACAAAGTCCAGAACAGAGAGCGGCTGCTGCAGAGGTTTCTAGCTTCAACATCAGATCCGCTTGGCTTTGGCCAGGCCACAAGGCAGTCAACAAAGGAAGCAGGAGAGCCTTTCCTTAATGCCCTCCCTTCAGATTTTTCTTCATTTTCTACAGTGACAAAAGCAACAGCTTGCGGGGCCTTCACATTCTACTAAGATCAAAAACCCCAGGAAACGCAGAATTAGACTGAGGATCTTTGCTATTTCCTTTGTGCCCAGTCAATGGTGTAGTAGAAAGGTGCCAGAATCTTCACAAGCTAACCCTGAATTCTAGACAGACCATACATACATTGTCTGTAGTGCAAGACCTAGAGACTGAGTTAAATCCAAGTACTGAAAGACACGGATTATTCAGATGAGACAAAAATGTGGTGGGCATAAAATAGCATTGTATATCATCGATAGCACACTTTAAAACCACTTATACATTACATAAACTCTTCTTGTGTGAAAAAGTCTATTAGGATCTAAGTGAAAATACTCATTTTATTCTCCAGTCTCACTGGATTTTGATAATGCTATAAAGGCTTTTATCTAATTTGATTAAGAATTGTCAATTTGTCTACGGAAAACTTGGTTTCCATATGTAGATTAAAGAGAATTCTAATAACAGGATCCAGATATTTCTGAGTAAGATAGCTGATGATTTTGCTCAGTGACTGAATATGACAAGATTACTGTTTTTGACTTGCTTTTGACAATGAACAAGGAATATATGATGTCACTGGTTGAAGTCACTTTCAGTTTCACGCTAAGTTGATTGTTGAAACTAACTGAAAGATAAACCACAAAACAACGGATTTCACAAATTCACAGAAACCAGACCAAAAATATCAGGAAATCTGCCAGAAAAGTCAACTGTGCTGAGGGTTAAGAACCGCAGGTCTATCAATGTAAATTGAAAAAACAAAACGCCAATGAGGAACCAAGTGTAACTAAATTTAAAGACACTGCTGGAATAACAGCAAATGGGGTTGCATGGGACATAAATATATTTAGGCTAGAAAGAAGATTTCCAACTCCCAAAGCAAATAAGTTCTCCCATAAAATATTGTGGTAAGAAACCAAACTGGTGAATGTTTGTTTGAAGTCTATGGAAAGACTATGAAATTAATATGTACCTGACAAAAAAGAAACCTTACAAAAAAGGTTCCAGTAGCCTATACGTGTCTTTTAGTTTTACATTCAGTGCTAAGATGATGATGGAGGGTCTAGAACGGAAGATGTATGAAGAGCAGTTGAAGTCACTTAGTTTGTTCAGTGCAGATCAGAAGAGGCTGAGGGGAGGCCTCATGGCAGCCTGCAGCTTCCTCACGAGGGGAGTGGAGACGCAGGCGCTGAGCTCCGCTCTCTGGTGACAGCGACAGGACCCGAGGGAACGGCGTGGAGCTGGGACAGGGGAGGGTCAGGCTGGATATTAGGAACAGGTTCTTAACTGAGAGAGTGGTTGGGCTCTGGAACAGGTTCCCCAGGGACATGGTCATGGCCCCAAGCCTGCTGGAGTTTGAGAAGCCTTTGGACAATGCTATCACACATATGGTCTGACTTCTGGGTGCTCCTGCGTAGAGCCAGGAATTGGACTTGATGATCCTTGTGGGTTCTTTCTAAGTTGGGATATTCTATGACTTTATTTCATACAATGGCTAAGACACTGCTTTTTGCACTGAAATACGAAATTACGCCTTCCTAAAAGTGTAACTGTCCTAGAGCTGCTTCGACTTTCATTCAAGAAAACATTTGTCCTAACAGCAGGGGATGGCACTGTTACCACCCCTGCACACTCTTGTCAACGACTTTTCTGTGTATTTATTTCTCTTCTTGCATTTATGCTCTTAGAATCACAGATCCACCCACCACCCAACAGTGGTTCATCTCAGGCTTAACAACAGATCTGTGATATTCCCCACCTAGAAACATGCTGCTCATCTGATTCTGGTTCCTTACAGCAGCAGAACAGGCAAATGTTCATTAAGTGGGCAACATGTCTGGATCAATTCCTCTGTGGAAATGTGCTGCTGGGACAGGAGTAAAGTGAGAAAATGGCAAAGACCACCACTTCAGCCTGAAGTTGGCATTTCCCTGAACTGGAGACTAGGAAAAAAAAACATTTATCAGACTGATTGCACCAAAGTAAAAAACCAACAGATACACTTCCCTCCCCTCTCCTCTACCTCCCTCAGTCTCATCTGTGTTTCTGCCTCTAAGTCTCTGGGGAACACACTCAAACAAAGGCAAGAGTGAGTAGGGCTGATTGATAGGGCTTTAAACTAGATTTGAAGGAGGAAAGGGACAGAACTGGGCCTGCCAGTGATAAGCTATGGGACTGCATGCCAAAAATTGAGGGACTGTGTGCTAGCAAGACCCTTCAGTCTGCCCCACGAGGGGCTAGGTTCAATGAAGCACATCTGAAATGTTTCTACACAATTGCACGCAGCATGAAAAACAAGCAAGAGAAGCTAGAAGCCCTGGTCCAGTTCCAGAGTTATGACATCGTTGTCATAAGTGAAACCTGTTGGGAAGAGGTCTGTGACTGGTGTGTTATAATGGACGGTTACAGGCTCTTCAGAAAGAATAGGCAGGGCAGGCAAAGTGGGAGGGTGGCACTCTATGTAATGGAAGCACTGGACTATACAGAGCTTGCGGTTGGCAACAATGCAGTTGATAGGCTCTGGGTAAGGATTAACAGACAAATATAAAGGAGATGTCATTGTAAGAGTCTACTACAGACCACCTGGCCAGGATGACAATGACACTGATGAATTATCCCTTAAGGAACTGAGAGAGACTTCTAGATTGGCTGTCCTTGTCCTTATGGGGGACTTCAGGACTTCAACCTGCCAGATGTCAACTGGGAACATCACATAGCTGAGACAAAAAGGTCCAGGAGATTCCTGAAGCACCTTGATGGGCTAAAGTTGCGCCAGGGGAGGTTTAGGTTGGATATTAGGAAGAACTTCTTTACTGAAAGGGTTGTTAGGCATTGGAATGGGCTGCCCAGGGAAGTGGTTCAGTCACCATTCCTGGAGGTCTTTAAAAGACATTTAGATGTAGAACTTAGTGATATGGTTTAGTAGAGGACTTAGTGTTAGGTCAGAGGTTGGACTAGGTGATCTTGGAGGTCTCTTCCAACCTAGATGATTCTGTGATTGATGATAACTTAGTACTTGTACTAAGAGAGCTGACTAAGAAAGGTACCCTCTAGGACCTGTTGCTTGTAAACAGGGAGGGTCTTGTGGATGAAGTTGCAATAGGTGGTCGCCTTGGCCATAGTGACCACGAAGTAGCCGAGTTTAAAATCTTTGGCGATAGGAGGAAAACTGCCACCAAACTTCAACCTTGGACTGGGGGAAAGCAGACTTCAGACAGCTCAGGGAACTAGTTAGTGAGGTCCCCTGGAAAGTGCTTTTAAACACACTGGGGTCCAACGTTACTAGTCATTTTTTAAGTAGCACCTCCTAAGAGCACAGGAACAGGGAATTCCAAAATGTTGGAAGTCAAGCAGGAGGGACAGGCTGGCCTGGCTGAGCATGGATCTCCTTCAAGTGCTTAGGCAGAAAAAGAAAGTATACGGTCACCAGAAACAAGGTTGGGTGACATGGGAGAACCACACAGAATCACAGAATGGTTGAAGTTGGAAGGGACCTCTGGAGATCATCTAGTTCAACGTTGCTGCTGAACACGATCACCTAGGGCACATTACACAGGATCGCACTCAGGCGGGTTTTGAATATCTCCTAAGAAGGAGGTTCCACAACCTCTCTGAGCAACCTGTTCCAGTGCTCTGTTCACCCTTACAGTAAAGAAATGTATCCTCATATTCATCCAGAACTTCCTGTGTTTCAGTTTGTGCCCGTTGCATCTTGTCTTGTCACTGGGCTCCACCGAAAAGAGTCCAGCGCCATCCTCTTGACACGCTCCCTTCAGATAGTTGTACGCATTGATCAGATCCCCTTCACAGTCTCCTCTTCTCCAGGCTAAGCAGGCCCAGCTCCCTCAGCCTGTCCTCGTGCAATAGGTGCTCCACTCCCCTAATCATCTTTGTAGCCCTCCTGGACTCACTCCAGGAGCTCCATGTCCCTCTTGTACTGGGGAGCCCAGAACTGGACACAATACTCCAGGAGAGGTATCACCAGCGCTAAGTAGAAGGGCAGGATCACCTCCCTTGACTTGATGGCAACACTCTTCCTAATGCACCCCAGGATACTGTTGGCCTTCTTGGCCACAAGGGCACATTGCTGGCTCATGGTTAACCTGCTGTCCACCAGGACTCCCAGGTTCTTCTCTGCAGGCCTGCTCTCCAGCAGGTCAGCTCCCAGCCTTTACAGGTGCATAGAGTTACTCTGCCCGAGGTGCAGACCCTGCATTTGCCTTTGCTGAACTTCATGAGGTCCCTTACTGCCCAGTGCTCCAGCTTGTCCAGGTATGGATGGCAGCACAGACCTCTGCGGGGTTACAGGGATTCTGCTCACCTTTGTAGGGAGAGAATTTGTGCGGGCAAGGCTCAATTAGAGTTGAAGCTGGAGAGCATTGTGTGGGACAATAAAAAAGGGTTTTTTAAGTATGTTAACAGGAAAAGGAGGACCAGAGCAAACATTGGTCTGATACTTGATGAGGACGGTCACCTAACAAACAGGGACATAAACAAAGCAGAGATGTTTAATGCATTTTTCACCTCTGTCTTCAACACCAGTGATGGGCTCTGGGACCCCAGCTGCCCTGAATGGGAGGACCGTGACTGCAGGAACGATAAACTCCCAGTCAACCCCAAACTTGTGCGGGATTTGCTGCTCCACCTGGGTACATATAAGTCCATGGGGCCTGAAGGAATTAATCCCAGGGTACTGAGAGAGCTGGCTGATGTCATTGCAGGACCTCTCTCAATTATTTTTTAATGGTCTTAGGAATCTGGAGAGGTCCCAATTGACTGGAAGCTGGCAAATGTGGTCCCAATTTTCAAGAAGGGCACGAAAAAAGATCCTGGCAATTACAGGCCTGTAAGTCTCACTCAGTGCCTGGTAAAATTATGGAGAAGATTATTCTAGGAGTTATTGAAAAACACCTGAAGGACAACACAGACAGTGGTTGTAGCCAACATGAATTCACAAATTTCCTTTTACGATAAGATCACCCATCCAGATGACCAAAGGAAGCTGGTCAATGTAATCTTTCTGGATTTCAGTAAAGCTTTCAATACTGTCTCTCACAGTATCTTTCTGGACAAAACGACCAGAATACAGTTAGATAAGAGCATAATAAGATGGGTGAACAATTGGCTGACAGGTTGGGCCCAAAGGGTTCTTGTAAGTGAGGTTGCATTAGGATGGCAACCTGTCAGTAGTGGGGTTCCCCAGGGCTCCATTTTAGGATGATTCCTCTTCAATGTTTTCATAAACAATTTGGATGTAGGACTTGAAGGTGTTTTGAGCAAGGTCACTGGTGATACAAAATGGGGTGGAGCTGTTGACTTTGTCGAGGGTGGTGAGACCTTGCAAAGAGATCACAGAATCATAGAATATCCTGAGTTGGAAGGGCCCCAGAAGGATCATCAAGTCCAACTTCTGGCTCCACATAGGTCTACCCAAAAATCAGAATTCAGACCTTATCACTGACAGCATAGTCTAAACACTTCTGAAACTCCGGCAGACTTGGTGCTGTGACTACGTATTTGTCCAGATCTACGATCTGGACAAATTAGAGAGCTAGGCAGTCACCAACAATATGAAGTTTAATAAGAGCAAGTGCCGGGTCCTGCAGCTGGGAAGGGGCAGCCCTGGCTATACACACAGACTGAGGACAAGATGTTGGAGAGCAACTGCACAGAAAGAGATCTGGGGCTTTTGGTTGACAGCAAGCTGAATATGAGCCAGCAGTGTGCCCTGGCAGCCAGGAGTGCCAACCGTATCCTGGGATACATCAAGCACAGCATTGCTAGCCGGTCAAGGGAAGAGATTGTCCCTTTATACTCTGCGTTGGTGCGGCCTCACCTCAAGTACTGTGTGCAGTTTTGGGCGTCACAGTATAAGAAAGACATAAAACTATTAGAGAGTGTCCAAAGGAAGGCTACAAAGATGGTGAAAGGTCTGGAGGGGAAGACATACGAGGAGTGGCTGAAGTCACTTGGATTGTTCAGCCTGGAGAAGACTGAAGGGAGACCTCACAGTGGTCTACAGCTTCCTCACAAGGGGGAGCGGAGGGGCAGGTGCTGATCTCTTCTCTCTGATGACCAGCAATAGGACCCAAGGAAACATCTTGAAGCTGTGACAGGGGCATTTCAGGCTGGATATTAGGAACAGGCTCTTCACTGAGAGGGTGGTCAGGCACTGGAACAGGCTCCCCAGGGAAGAGGTCACGGCACCAAACCTGCTGGAATTCAAGAGGCATTTGGGCAACGCTCTCAAACACATGGTCAGATATTTTGTGTGGTCCTTTGAGAACCTAGGAGTTGGACTCAATGATCCTTGAGTCCCTTCCAACTTGGAATATTCTCTGATTCTAAAGACTGGTTTGAGTCTAACCTATTTTTCATAGATTTTTGATATAGCTATCTTTTAACAGATTCTCTTGATCCTGTGAGATTTTCCAAATTACACTGAGTAAATGTATACCTTTCTAGAGAAACTAGAAGCATTGCGCATATGGTCAGGCTTACTTTTCTCTAGCAGCTGGGGATATCTGAATATTGCCCAACAGACTTGGAATAGTATTTAGTGCTGTGTCCTACAAACTGCCAACCAAGGATTTTTGCAACTTGTTCTTGGCAGGGGCACAGCAGATACAGAGGCAGAAATCTAGACATTTACAGGGTTAAACAGACCAAGTATGGAACTGCTGCTCTTCAGAGCCTGCTGAAAGACCAAGTTGTTCCTCCAGACATACGCAAAGGAGTGAGGGTTTAAGGGCTTTATTTCCGGAAGGCAGCAAGTTTCTGCATGCATAGACATCTTTTTATAGCATGCTATACATTTAGAGGCAGTGTCTGATCCCTGGATTTACTCCACTTGAAACTTTAGATGAGACTGGGTTGTCAACAGTGACTTGGAAAAGGCAAATATTCAATAACTACTTCTGATCTGTACTTAGAAATAAGATAATGCATACATATCATGTAAGTCACATTTCACTCCAACAGGAGCTAGAGAATCCATTAAATACCATCAAAATGAATAATCACTTAAAAATTAGAAGAACTAGATAACCTGTACCCAAGAGTCCTAACAATTGACCAAGGTCTCCAATATACTTACAGAGTACTTATAAAATTCTGGAAACTTGATACCCTGAAATAGCATTTACGTTGTGCTGTTAAATTAAGATATTAAAAGATGATGCCTACAACTACCAGTCAGTCATCCTAGCACCATTTCCAGAAAAGAAACAGAAGAACTAGTATGCATGTCCCTTACTGAGCAGACAGAAATAACATTCATATCAAGCAGCTGAATATTATGAAAATTAGGTCTTTCAAACAAGCAAAAAAACCTACACCATTATTCCATTCCTTGACAAGATTCTAAACTTGGCTGACAGATTAATAGTATAAATCTAATAAGCAGGCTTTTGTAAAACATGAAACTTCTTATCACAAGACATTCTCACTGACATCATAGGATGCTGGGTTTAGTTTTACATTATACAAACTAAGAACTAACTGAAATAAAGAAGAACCATGAAGTAGGGTTCTGCAGAGATCTTTATCAGGCCTGATGTTATTTTGAATCCCTGACAGAAAAAAATGTTAATTGTTCTGTTTGAGAGGAGCATAGCATCCTTCCAGTATGGGAGAGGATGGGATAAATTTTTTTTTTTATTTTATTTTATTTTTTTTATCTTTTTCATGACATTAATGACTTTATAGGAAAAGATTATTCCATGCTTGTAGCAACAAAGGAATTAGGGATCACAGAATGGCTTGGGTTGGTAGGGACCTTGAAGAGATCATCCAATTCCAACCCCTCTGCCATGGGCTGGGACACCTTCCACTAGACCAGATTGCCATTGGATACCCAATGAATTTTCAGCAGCAGTCTTAAAAGAAAACCTTTTCAATGCAAAAGTACAATTAAATTGCACAATTTACTGCCAGTGAATACTGTAGAATAAAAGTGTATCAATGGGATTGGAGAGCTGAGACAAATTCATGGACAGCAGCTCCACTGTATCTAGTACAATGGTATGAACAGTTCAGAAATCCTTAATAACATATTACAAGAACCTGGGAAAATACCAGTGAAAGGATCACAATGCCTCACTAAAAACTGCACTTCATAATTCCCAAATAAAGACCTGCATACCCACCAAGAGAGGTGTCTTTACACAGATATCACATTCAACCCTGTGTCCGTTTCCAGGAACACCCCAGCAAAATAGAAAGTAGTTACAGAAGAGACACATAACAGTTCAGAAGCCAGAGGCACTGACTCACCAGGAAAGATTAGAAGAGCTAAATCTGTCTGGCTTCAGTAAACAGTAACTCATGAGGACATAGGGACAGGCTGAAAATATCAGTGAGCAAATGGAAGGTAAGACATCACTGCATGAGATGTTGAGAACTAAATTAAAAATGAACAATGGAAAAAGGAACACGAAGGAAAAATCCTGCCCTGGCAGAAGAGCCGATCTGAAGATTTTCTGGCTCTGATTTTGCTTATTCCTCCTCTATAACGTTTTGTTAGTTACAAGGGGAATGGATACCTGGCAAGGCAGAGATGGCAGTGTACTAATGACTGACAGTAGCATGAAGAGCAGACAGGACAGGTGACCTGCAATGCTAAATGCTCAGGTGTACTCCTACAGACCCCCTTCTCCAAAGAGGCTCCAAGACAATGGATGACATGACATTAAGTGAGGATGATGGAAAGAATGCAATATATTAAATGTACCTCTTGATGATGACTTTTGAACCATATAAACCTCTGGGTTCATATAGATATAGTTAGTTCCTCCATTAATTCCAGAAATAGGGATTTAAGGAGCTAGTCCTTCCTCCTCATCACAATAGGCACACAGGTTTCCTACAGCCATGGAAACATCAACAGCAAAAGAGAGGTTCCTGAAAGAACTGGACTGGCTAAACCATGGTACACAACAGGACAGAGTCCTTCTGAAAATGAAAACACTCAACTGCATAGATAAACAAAATCAGTATTGGACAAAGATAAAATCATAGAATGGCAGCTGATTCCCTGCCAAATACAGAAGCATAGAATGGCTTGGGTTGGAAGGGACCTTAAGGATCATCTAATTCCAAGCCCCCTGCCATAGGCAGGGAAGTCACCCACTCAGGTGATCAGGTAGGCCAAGGCCCCCATCCAGCCTGGTCTTGAACACCTCCAGGGATGGGGCAAGTGAAGAATTTCCTCCTAATGTCTAGTCTAAATCTATCCTCTTTTAGTTTAAGATCGTTCCCCCTTGTCCTATCATTATCTACCCAAGCAAAGAGTCCTTCTCCATCTTTTTTATGACCCCTTTAATTACTGAAAGGCTGCAAGGAGGTGTCCCCGGAGCCTTCTCTTCTCCAGGCTGAACATCCCCAGCTCTCTCAGCCTTTCTTCATAGAAGAGGTACTCCAGCCCTCTTCTGATCATCTTTGTTGCCCTCCTCTGGACTCGCTTTCTTGTGCTGGGTGCCCCAAACCTGGATGCAGTACTCCAGGTGGGGCCTCATGAGGGCAGAGCAGAGGGGAACAATCACCTCCCTCCCCTGCTGGTCACACCTCTTTTGATGGAGCTCAGGACACAGTTGGCCTTCTGGGCTGCAAGCACACACTGCTAGCTTATGTTGAGCCTTTTGTCCACCAGAACCCCCAAGTCCTTCTCCACAGGGCTGCTCTCAGTGAGTTCTTCTCCCAGTGTGTATTCATCTGGGATTGTCCCAACCCAGGTACAAAGACACAGAGCATTGAACCATTCCCAGAACTAGAACAAAAACCTAGACATGGAAATCCTGCAGACTGAGCTAGAATGACTGATACTGAAATGCATTATATTTTTTCCCCTCTTTAGCAGTAATGGATTTTCATTCCTATTCTTATTGATGCTCTTTTGTGCTAAAATGATTGGTATAGTCATTCATTTTGTATAATTCTGACTAAAAATTTTCACATTGAAACTCCTTTGCAGCCCAGAAATTTCTTATTGTTTTAAAGGTCCATTTTAGGAATATGGAATTAAAACGGCAGTATGTAATTAAATGACAGAATACCGGGAAATTTATGAAACTCTTCTAAAATTTGTTTCATTGACTAGCCTCACACCAAGAATTGCTTCATTTCCATTCTGTGCTGCTAAGGACAGCACACTAGAAAAGTGTTTGTCCAAAGTGACAACGAGTTAAAAGGAAAATTCTTGCACTAAACCTGACATCGCTCATTTTAAAACATACAATCAGAGATATGCTTAAGAGATAATATTAGCAGTCTGGAGAACAAAAACTCACTGAGAACCTTGACACTGAATGGAGGAATAAAAACAAGGTAGCTAAAGAGAATTCCTATTCATAAACAGAATCTGCCACACCCTAAGTGGAAGAAAAACTATGGAATACAGTGTAACGAAGACTGAATAAACTCTGTTATCTTATCAACAGTCAACAAGTTTGAGTTCAAGTAGAACAGGTGCACGAAAGGGCAGTGAGAAAGACAAGATATAGAGAATAAATCATAGAAGAGAAGACCAAAAGAATCTTCTTTTAATCTAGCAAAATGAAGGCTGGAAGGAGTTGTGACTGACATCCATAAAAATGCACAAAGGATAAAGGGTCAGACAGCAGAAAAGATTTTTCAGGAAAAGAATATAATGAAAACAATGAATAAACAAATGCAAGTTTAGTTCGAAATCAAGTTCTCCAGTCATTCAAGAAGTAGAAATCTGGAACAGCCTCCCAGTAGAAGAAACCTGAGTGTGCATGTATGTATTGGGAAAGTGGAAAACACAATCTATATTAAATAAAATGTTTGACTGAGTTGTGAAATACAGTACAAACTCAGTGATCTAAATGATGTGGCACAGTATACCCTCAGCAAGTTTGCAGACAACACTAATCTGGGAGGAGTGGTGGACACACCAGAGGATCCTGCTGCTGTCCAGAGGGACCTCGAGAGGCTGGAGAAATGGGCTGATAGGAACCTCATGGAGTTGAGCAAGAAGTGCAAACTCAGCACTTGGGGAGGAAGAACCCCGGGCACCCGGGCATGCTGGGGGCCACCCGCCTGGAAAGCAGCTTGGCGGAAAAGACCCTGGAGCCAGCAGTGTGCCCTTGTCACTAAGAGACTAAGGGTATCCTTGGCTGCATTAGGCAAAGCATTGCCAGCAGGTCAAGGGAGGTGATCCTGCCCCTATGCTCAGCACTGGCGAGGTCACATCTGGAGGGCTGGGTCCAGTTCTGGGCTTCCCAGTACAAGAGAGAAATGGGCATACTGGAGAGAGTCCAGCAAAGGCCTACAAATACGAGGAAGGGCCTGCAGCACCTCTCCTGTGAGGAGAGCCTGAGAGAGCTGAGACTGTTGAGCCTGGAGAAGAGGAGGCTCAGGGGAATCTTACCAATGTCTAGAAACACCTGAAGGGAGGGTGCAAAGAGGATGGAGCCATGCTCTTGTCAGTGGTGCCCGGTTGCCAGCACAAGAGACAATGGGCACAAACTGGAACACAAGAGATTCCCTCTGATTGCCAAGAAACATTTTGTTGTGCAGGTGACAGAGCACTGGCACAGGTTGCCCAGAGAGGCTGTGGAGTCTCGCCCCGTGGAGATCTTCAAAACCCACCCGGACATGGTCCTGGGCAACCTGGTCTAGGTGACCCTGACTGAGCAGGGGGAATGGGGACCAGATAACCTCCAGAGGTCCCTTCCAATCTCAAGCATTCTGGGATTCTGCTGCTAGTTGGTGATGGTAGGAGACTTGACTTCAGGATTTCTTCCAAATCTATGTCATCCTTAAATTTAGCTAATTGCTTCTGGATTGAATATAGGTTGTTTTTGGTTAAAGTGTATCTTCCGTAAATGTCAACCTATCATCATTTTTTTCTCATTTCAGTTCCTGGATCTAAGCTGGAAATTACATTCTTCATTACAAGGTCTCAAAACTATTCAACAAGTTCTCTTTTCTGCTATTGACACAGTCAGAAAATGCAATTTGTTTTTCCAGTAGAGAACAATTTTTAAAGGCTTGCAAATGCCCCATTTATTTCTAGAGGCATTTTTGAAATTACTAGTTTTTTTTATGTAATGCTGGTCCTAAGCAATGTGACCTGTATCTGTTGTATACATCCTGTTTTCTTGTTTCAAATGGGAGGATCAGATTTGCAGTGTAGTGTTTTGTTTAAACAAGGTGTCTTTTCTCTCTTTGTTAAAACCCACTTCTCTATTGCTTTTTTTTTTTTTGAGAAAGGAACTAAATGAGTGAAAAGGAAACTGCAGGTAGCTCTTCACGTGAGTGAGAAATCATTCTACAGTTTACTACTCAGTCCTTAAGAAATCTCCATAGGAGACAAGATTTGCACTTGACAGCAATATATTATGATGAATGAGCTGCAATCAGACAAGTAATCTGTCATTTTATAGGTGAATCATATTCAAACTGTGACTTAATAGACCTGAATGAGAAATCGTACATCTAAGAGGGGAAGATTACCGTCTCTACATCCAAACTGTTATAGGGCGATAGCATAAGAAAGAATACTGAGGGACCTTTCATCTCACTAGGAAAAGGTTAAAAAAAATGTATTGCAAGAAATCAAAAGCCAAAAAAAATTTGAACAGAAGTTACATCACATTTTCCTTGCTCAATGGGATGATTAAATATTTTAAAAAACTTTTCAAAGTTCAACCCCACTTAAAACTGGATGCTTCAGGACCACGCTGTGTTGTCACAGTCTGCCTCTGGCAAACAACAATTGTTGTGCCAAGCATGAAGCCTGCATTCAAACACAAATGGTAACATTTCTGAGCAATTTCCACAGGATAAGACTGCTTTAACGAGAAGACTTGACTTGCTTCTGACTCCAGAGCAACAAGATCTGGCATCTGAGCAGAGGAAGCTGACAGGATCTTTTCCACCCTCCAGCAAGGAAGTCAAGAACCTTCAACCTCTAAGATCAGCCTAGCTTTTTCACAGGGATGGAAATCACCAAAATATCCTCTTTATACAATCTAGTACAGCTGTGAGAACGTCATGTCAGAAGAAGCAAAAATGTATAAAACTCTTCAATCAGCACAAGCTTGCCCATGCAGGGCACTTCATGACTCATATTTTCAGGTTCTCTGTAAAAGACAAGTTAACACTGGGCAAACACAGAAGGATGACACCAGCCGTTACTGCAGACAAAGCAGCATTGCTCACTTAAGCAGAACTTGGGACCTCCTTTGCATTGTTGTCATCTTCAATTTGCACAGCAGTTCTTTCTGGACTATTTCTTCGAAAATTCTCTCAAACTAAGCAGATTTCAGGTAAAAACTCATGCCTTCAAATAGGAGCTTGATATACTATTTTTCTCTTCCAGAAGCCTCCTTTACAACCCAGATACAGCCGTTTCTATAGTAGAGATGGAGACTACGACAAAACATTGGGAACTAACTCAGCAGTAGAATCCAGATATCAATAAGTCCTGTGCTTTTACGAAGTTATTTCTTCCCCTGCAGCAGAGTACCACTTACCCTAACAGGCAAAGGAACTCTGGAAGTACCAGCTGCATGCACAGCGCTAGGCTCCCTACTGTGTTACAGTGATGTCAGAAGTCACGCAGATGTCTCCAGCTCTACTCTGGTGAGGCCAGTCTTTGTGTTAACTCTAAACCATAATCCTGAAACAACATCAGTAGTTTCCTCTCTGTAAGAGCTGCATAAAATTATACAAGGAATGTGATAGCAACATTATGAACTTACTCTGTGCTGAACAAGAGACACCAGGGATTCCACTCTGCAATGGCCTTGCTCAGGGAAATAGCCCATTGGTTTAGCTATAACAGACTGGTTTAGCTATAACAGATTCTTCTCAAGTATATGAAATCATCCCTGGAAACAGTAGGTAGATTGTATTTCTGGTATCAGTCACTTCCCAAGCTGATTCTCTACTCAGACACTATGTAGTCTTTAAGGCCCTAAATATTTCTCCTGTTGCCCTACTCATTGAGAGGTACATGTTTCCTAGAACATCACAGTTGATGTTCTAGGAAAAGATGGCAAGGGATGCACTCTGCAAAAAGATGCACTCTGAGCATGAGTGAGGTGTCCCACCAGGACAGTGCACAAATCCAGCTCTCACAGAACTGTCAGCTTGAGTCCCACAGTTTGCTTTCACTGATGCTTTTGGAGACTAACTCTTCCATACGGGCTGCTGTCCTGATTTGTGCTCAGCATGACTCCACTAAAATGACAGATTATCACTGACTGGAGAGATCAGCAACTATCCACTGAGCTGACTGCTCTCCATGAGCTGTAGGACAATCAACTGCTTCCCAAAGCTGTATTGCTCTAGGGTGACTTTGGCCATCACCTCCACCCATTTTGTGGATCTCCAAAATGTTTGTCCTTGGGAGCTGCACCACCATCTCACATCCTACATGGCACTACCACACTAGTCTTTTACAGTGAGGCAACAGATGTGTATAAAGAAGGAAACGATACTGCAGGGACTTCAGAGCAACTTGGGGCATCTAACCAGCTACCCTCCCCAGTTGACTCAAAGTTGTTCTGAGCACTTTGATCAGATGTAGGTGGAACATGGGCAGGACAAAAGGAAGAGGCAGGCAGACTGTGTCCAATACAAGGCTGAGGTTTCTTGGACTACTGCGCGTGAGGAGCAAGAAGACTGCATATGGAATTCGAGGTCTAGCAGCTAGAAAGGAGGACCAAGAGCAGTGTGTTGCTAATCGAGGGACCAGGAAGCACTTGTAGTGAGTTTTTTGTCTCTTTACTGATGGTAGAAGAGTTATACAAAGAGAAATGCAAGAAATGTGAACGTGTTTTCGAAAGATCTACAGATAAGGAGATTGAAAAATCTTCAGAGCACACCAACACACCATGTATAAGCCAGATCACATTTCAATGGGAGTATGTGCCACCTCCTTCCCAGAAAGTCTTACTCCAAAACCAAGAAAGAAAAGCCTCCATTTCACACCTGAGGAAGGAGCACAGAGGCAAGTTCACAGAGACAAATAGGCCAGCACTCACAAGTAATACATGGGTACGAATGTACTGTTCCAAGGAAAGTATCTTTCATGCAAGCAGTTAGTACTGACAACAGCTTCTGCCTCTTACCAGGGGCAGTAGCACTCTGCCTCCAAGAGTTCTCTGGAAACACCACCTGCAGAAAGCCCACTAACACAAAGGATAAGGCAAGCCTACTGAAAACTTGTAAACAAATTCAGGAAGTTAAAGTCAGAGGATGAGCTATGGCAGCATGACAAAGGACTTTAAGCTTGGGTGCAGAACACCATACATATGACAGGGACCTTACAGCCCCCCTAATGCCACCTGCTCCTTTCTGATATCCCAAAGTGCTGCATGTGAAGACTTTGCATGAGGGGATGCATGAGATGCAAGAATCATTAGCTCCAGTCCACCTTTCTCATGCAATTGCAGTGTCCTGAGGTTGATTATCCTCCCTACCCCAAAGGGTCATACACAGCATTCAGCGGATTCTTGAGGCCTCTACTCCTGAGTTACCACCACTCCTGAATGTATGCATTTATTTTCTTCCACCTTCTTTTTCCTCAGTGCACAGCAAATAGGAACTTTCCACCTGTGCGCCCTTTGGTTTTTCACATTTCTTCCATCTCATTCCTGATCTGCAGCAGCCATTCTCACCTCAGGTATGGAAAGTAGGGAAAGGAGGTAAAAGCAGGGGAGGAAACAATCATTGTGTTTTTACAATCAGTCAGGTCCAGAAGCCACTTGACCCAGATAGATCAGAGTTTCCCCTACAACAATGGGTGAGCCTGGGAAGCAAATCAAGCAGATTGAATGATTTTTGGCAGAGAGAGAACAGTAGGAGTGGTACAGACCTCTTCCTCCTCAATGCGAGCAGGTTCAATCAGCAGATTATTGGCTTGATCAAACGACACCCCCTGTTAGGACAGGAACCAGCAAAGAGGCATGCGGATTAGTGGAGCATAAACCAAACCCACCACCACTACCACCACCACCCAACACACAAACGCACACCACTCTGATAGGTCTGGCCACACAGCACCAGAGCAGACCCCACTCATACCACTGCTGATTACCACCTACCAGCAAGTACCTGCGACAGGGCTGCGACCATGGCTCACAACATGCAGAGTGTCAGCATTCTTTGGCCTAGCTAACTGGAAACCACATCTTAAAGGCCATATTTTGTCTGTGTTGACACACTGAGGCTGTGACCATCAAGCTCACAAGCTAAACACCATTAGCTGGTTTTACCCACTCTGTACCAAGTCTTTCAGTGAGGGAGGAAGGATTAATCAACATAGAAGAAAACTGCAAAGGGCCCTCTGGTGCCACCTAGCTGCCGCACAGGAATGAAGCTATCCCAAATCAAACTTCACTGGTCCCCCCTGTGAAGGGAAATGCCTCCGGTGGAAGTAAGTGTCAGATGCTCAGTCATCCTGCTCCCAGATACAGGAAATCTTAGAATTTCTATTGAAAACCAACTGTCTTTGGGGGGAAAAAAAAAAAAAAAGAAAAAAAGAAAAAAGAAGAAAAACAAAACAAAACAAAACAAAAAGAAGAAAAGCAACTCTGATTTAAGGACTTGGCCTCCTGCACACCTTGTCCTACCTTCTTACTTAATGCATGTATACCGCATTCCTCACTTGAAACTCTGTGGGGACATTGCTACCCACATTCCTACTTCTGGAAGACAGCTCAGGAGGCAAGCTAACAAACCTGCCTTCATGGAGCAAGCATTCAACCCAGCCCCAAGAAAAGGAGAATTGCGATTTCCAGGCAGAAGGTTTAGCCTCTAATAAGGACAACTTTTTTAACAGCGATACCAAACCCATGACCTCAACACCTATGTAGTCTTCACAGGTTTTGCCAATGGGTCAGTGTGTCCTTGGCTTTGAGTCCCAGACTAAAATAAATGAGCCTTTTGGGTCAGGGCATTTCACATGTACGGCAAGTCTTAAATACAGGTGATCTAGGATGGCTTCACACACTCTTATAAGCAGCAGCAACAACGCATTTTCACTCTGAAGAACTTTGCAAATGGTAAGGAAACTGCATGTCTCATCCCTAGGGATCAAATATCAGCTCAGATACATCAAGGCAAGCATCCACTGAAGGAAAGGCTCCAATGGAAACTTCAGTGCAAGAACTTTCCCTGTGCAATCTGAACTCCAGCGTGGGGTTGAAAAGATCCCAATAGTCTGGAGTATGTGCAGTAACAACAAGAATAGGTTTTACTCCAGCATATTACACTAGTTCAGAGACCTACATCTCTCCCATAAGATTTGCTGGTGTCATACTCTATATAACGTAGATTCAGCTGCATCCTAACCCCTGCCCGTTAAGTACACCTCACAAAATCATCAATTTCAGTACCAATTTCAGTAAGAACTGGTCTGACCTCAGGCAATATCCCTCATAAGTATATTCCTATTCTATTGTGAGCATCTTCCTCAACCAAGAATCTGGATGTCCCTGATGAAACATGGTGATTCACCTGAGTAGAGCCAAGAACCTTTTAACTCATCAGCCCCGACCATGACCAGAAAGGCTCATTGTGGCCCCATGGCAATGGCAGAACGCCATAACACAGGCTCCCTCAAGTCCCTATACACATTTCATCAGACTGCACCTGTGCTGGGCAGGCACTGGGTAGAACCAATGAGAATGGCATGCTCCTAGCTGCTCTCACTACCACTCCTCTTCAGGACCTGAACTGTGGCAGAAAAGCAACTGTTAGCAGTCTGAACATAAGGCTGAGGAGATTAGATCCATCCAGGGACATGGCTCATCCTGTAGCAAATGAGGTGCAACAACCAGCAAGCAAGGAGGTCATTTTTTCAAAGGAATGAAAAAACCCGTCAGTGATGGGACAAAAGAACTGTTCTTGCAGCACAGATCACAACATCGCACATAAGGGGAGCGTGCAAGCATTTGGACATAGCATGAGAAGTCAGACATAAGCAACATGGCACAGCTCTTGGACAATTGTATAAGCCCCAGAAAGAACTTCAGTTCTCCTGCCCTCAGCATGTTTCTCCTGAAGTGCTGGAGCCTCTTGAGAACATTTTCATTGGTACTGCATCAACCTGGCTGGTAGTTCAAAGCAGCAGAAGGGTGGTCTGGCACCCCTCTGACCTTTCCCCCTCCCCTCAAGACCTTACCTTCACTGATGGCTGAGCAGATAAAGCTCCATTTTTTCTGTCATCCTCATCCCATGCTTCCTCTTGATCCTCAGGCTCCACATTGTTATTGCGGCTTCCCAGCTCCTCTTCCTCTTTTGGGACTCCATCACTGTTCAGCCCCTGTAGGAGTGCCACCACTGCCTCTGGCTTGGGCAGTTTAGTTATCTTAAAGTGTTTCTTATAATGGGGTGTGTCCTTGCGGATAAGCCTCTGTTTCTCCACTGGGAATGGTCGCTCTTCATCTTCATCCTCATCTTCACTCCTTATTAGTGTGTCCTCAGCAAAGTGTACAGTGGGCTGCAATGGCAAAGCCCCAGAAAGGCTGTGAGCCTCAGATAACAGCCATAGCTGCAGGCAGCACATAAATCTGCTGTCCCTCTACTACCAACACAGGTAAAGTCAGCATTTCTGCTTTAATGCTAAGGAAGATTAAGGAATACTCAAATTTCCCCATACTTGTTTTCACCCCATCCCCCATATCAACTCCTTCACCTAGACACATCTGTCAGCTTCATGGACTGAGGGCACTCAGACCTGTAACCCTGATTTTTGCACAGTCCCTGCCTCATTCCCATGCTATCTTTCCTAGTCTTTGATGGACCCTGCTCCCCTGGGCTCCCTGAATCTCTACTTGCAGTTAGCTTCCAGGGCCTTTACTTGCCTCCAGCAATGCCTAAATCACACTCTGTAAATCCATTTATCATTTTCTCTGAAACTTTCAAATCCTTCCACTTTTTAACATGACCCTGATGCAGTTCCTAGATTCCTACCTCATTGTATTCCACTTCTACATCTTCCTCCTCTTGGACAGCTGCTTCTTTATGCTCCTCTTCAGCTTTTGGCTTTACTACCTTCTCCGGCTCCTGCATCTCAGACAGCTGCCCATTTGGCCAGCTCCTTTGTCCCTCCTCTCCCTGCTCCTCTCCCCTGAAGTCAGCAGAGGCGGTGCTGTTAGAAAGGTGTGAGTCCTCACTGCGATTTGATGTGGCACTCAGTCTTTTCTCCTGGGAAGATGATAGATTACAAAAATCAAGACGGAAACCAAAGTAGGAAATGGATCAGTATAATTTGATTGGTGCAGGGTGGGGTATGGTCCACTGCCAACAGAACCAGCTTTTTCAAGTTGCCCACTACCTTCCTAGCTCTACCCCTATTTCACCATCTATGTGGGCATTTATTGTCAGTATCACACCTGGGCAGCAAGGCAACATCCCCCAGTACTCTATTCCCATCAATCTTTATTCAGTATATCAGAGCCTTCTTTTTCTCTCCCTGTTTTGTGACAGAAGTGGCACTGAGGCACACAATCCCCGTTATGGCCTTTTCTGCATCTTGTGCCATCTCAGTGGCCCCAGCAGATACCACAAGGTAGGTTCTAATTCATGAAATGCAGACAATCCATGCTCGGTCCGTTCCCACGTTTCCCAAAAGTTAAGTTCCTTCTGCCCAGCTTACAAACACTGCCTCTCCATTCCCCACATCTGCTACATGTTCTGTATGGTTATCCATTTCTTAGTGAACAGCACTCACTTCTGACTTAGGTGAATTCAGGTCTGTGCCAGGTTTTGCAGCATGTACCTCATTGCGCCGAACTTCAATCACTTTCTTCATAACCTTCAGCTCACTGGGATGAGGGGTTGCTCTGCGCTGTAGGCCCTAGCAAAGAAAAAGCATGCATGCAGAGCATGAGATTTAACAGTCAGAGGAATACGTGTCATGCCTCAAGATTGAATCAATTCAAATGACATGTTTTATCAGACCACTAGAGCCCCAGGTGGACACGAACTAAATGTCACAATCTGATCTGGACTTCTCTGCTATTACAGCGTGCAGCTGGGAAGAGGAGAGAAATGGAAGATGACACTTATCAGATCCATCTCACAGACATTAACCTCCTCTCCATCTGACACAGGGTCTGGAAGAAATTATAAACACGGGAAGTTTTTATTTGTGTTTGTCTTAGTAAATGCCAATCAGCCAACACAGAATCCCCCTAAAGGAACGCTCAGGTAGATTTTCTTCTTAATCTGCCTGGTGCTTCTTAATATGCCTGACAAGCTTGTGTGTCAGCAGAACTTATGATGCTTAGCTAGGTCCATCCAAGCTAAAAGTCAAGAAAAACAGTATTATAAAATTAATAAGTGTTAAAAGAAAGAAGAAAAAAATAAAAACACCCAAACCCTAACCAGTAAACCTCCAAACACCAGCAGGAAAATTATCTCCATGCTGGAAGGACAGATACATTTTTTACATTTCATTAGAAGGAATCAGATCTCTAGATAATGTCTCTCCACAAGATAAAAAGGAAGAAGTTCAGCAGGAGATTTAAACCAATAGAATACCTGCTGAAAAGTGAAACTTCTATCCTCCCCTTTGCATCTGCAATTAAAGTAAAATGATCTGCCATATTTTTTGAGGCTGCCTGTCTACAACTATAATGTTTAGCTACCTTAGTAGCACTACAGTCCACAGCACAGGCTTACTTCTGGCTCCAGGCTGGAAGATTGCCTAGCACAAGTTTGGGTGTACAGCTTTTCCCTGTGGAGGGCACCAACTAAAATCCAGTCCTGACACTGCTGTGACCATTAGGATCTCTAGACTACCTGATTGATCTGCGGGCAGTTTAGCAATCATAACTCAGTTCCTGTGGGACAGCCACCAAACTGTAAGTCTGCATAAATGCTCTCAAGGAAATAAATCTTTTATACCTTTTTGTCCTCTTAGGACACCTAATGCCCTCCTTACTGCAAAAATTTAGTACAAACCTACAGCAATATCATAGGAGCTGTGAGATGGGAACACCATAATTGTTCCTTGTCCTAGGAAAAAACTGTAGATTGTGCCCATGCTTCCATAGGCAGATAGCAAGCCACCAGAAAACTCCTTACCCGTCTCTCAGCTCCAGACTCCTCTTCATCATCCACTTTGGGTTCATCCAGAAACTGAATCACACTGACTCTGTTTAAATTGGTGTCTGTCCAGCTCTCATCCACACTGTTCTGCAAAAGATTCTCTGGGAAGAAAAATAACAGACTGGGAGCTACTTTCTGAACATTCAGGGATGTGGTCTTAGATGAAAGACAGTTCTCAACTCATTAGGGCACTTTTGTCTCATCTGCCCACGGCATCAAGCTGCAGAGGCTTTGAAGACATAGGATCTAGCCTCCACATGTTGTCACCTCTTGTATGTCTCCTACCAGATCCACGGCAGCCTCTACAAAAGGTACTGAAGGTTTCAGCTCTAGCATATCTTACCCAAGAACTAACAAAAAAGGTAGGATTAAGGCACGAATCAGAAGTACTAACACAAAAACATCAACACGACAGGAAGCAAACCTTACAGACTATGAACTCCTCAGTCAGTAAATATAAGCAGAAGATTTGAAGACTAGGCTGCAGCTTTTTCACCACATGGTAGAGAAGCAATTTGTCAGTTTTAGCAATCTGCCTTGGAAATCAACAGCAGCCAGTCAGGAGCTTAGGTGCACTACAGCTACCACAGTAACCAAGAACAGTCCAGCCAAGCAGAGAAGGTTCACGTTCTCTTCCCTACATCACTCTCTGCAGGACACAGTACTGCAGACAGCATTCATAATGTAGTCTCTCACCTAGGCTAGGAGAAGGCTGCTGGGGAAGCAGGTAACAAGTGAGAACTTTTTCTCCTGTCTTTTCATCATCCTCTGTTTGGAATTTCAGCATGGGCTGGGACTGATTTTCTGCCAGCCACAGGGCTTTCAGGTTAAGATTCGTCAAAGCAAACGGCAAGTTTTGTAGTCTGCAAGAGGAAAGAAGAACTGTTGGTTAAACTTATTTAGTAATGACGGCAATTCCACTCAGCTCCAGACTGCCTCATCTGCATTAAAGAAGGACAGAGTCTAGCCACTAAGGGAATCCCTCACTTCTGTACACACAGAAGCAGCTGGCTCAAGCTGCATGCGGCTCTGCCACAGCCAGGGACTGGTCTCTGCAAACCACAAGGAACCTGAATCAGTTTTTAGCAGGTGACAACTCCTATCATTTCGCATGTGGAAAATGGTGAACTCTGGAGAGGGGTTTGGAAACCAAAAAGATGCTGCTTTAATGCACTACTGTACAGACGATGTTCCAAACAGAAGCTCTGGTCAGCTTTCAACGGCTACAAAAATACCAGCCTCAGCTAACAGAACTGCAGCTAAAATCTGCAGAAGCTTTCAGACCAGATCACAAGTGTTTGCACACTGTGGTTATTTTTTCCTGTTTGTTTGTTTTAAATGGAAGTTTTTGAACTAGTCTACCTGCAGACTCTATTTTGTAAATAGCAAAGCCCCAAATCACACTGCTGTATGTGACATGGCACCTGGTAGAAATTTCATCTTCCCACAGTCAGAGTATGGAAACACCCACTGAATCACATGCAAACCAGGAAAGAAAATGTCTCCATCCCTGCATGAACTGCAGACCTGTAGTAGGCTACAAACAGTTGATTGCTGAGTGGTTCAAAGCACAGCTCAGGCTGTGCTTTGTACAGGTCCACTGATCAGACTGAATTGTACTCTGTAGATGCTGACAGTCCCATTGAGACACCTAAGCAGCATAGAAAACACTGGTAAAACCATAGCCACATTGGCAAAACAATGGAGAAATTGAGCTGTCACTGGCCGGAGAGAAAACCTGAAGAAAAAGAGCCAGGTGTGCCCAGTGTCACTCTCAGATACACGGAATCAAGCAAATAAAATTATGTTTGTATTTGCACAGAACTGACAGTGAGCCCAACACCCACTTCAGACCACTGCCAGGGGCTGAAGGCAGAACACTCTTGGCACGGGAAACAGATAGAGCCAAAAGCCACCCTAAAGCTTACATGTTACGATGAAGACGGTGCATGTTGAGTTGGGGGTGTCAATGAGAGCAGGAGGAGGAGAAGGTGTTCTTCTACTGAACTGGGAAAAGCATAAGGCTCAGACACCAGTTACCTGAGGATTGATGACATACAACTACAAAATTTGGAGGCATTAATACAGTGGACCAGGGATTTCCCTGGGTCTTTGTTTCACACATGGAAAAACATCCCCATGCATCCGTATCAATTCTACCCTATGCTTTGCAGGCAAAAAGCTTGAGAGACACAACCTCTTTCCAGAGCTTTAAGCAACCTCTCTAAACTGCTGATCCCATGATCAGCACAGATCCAGAGTCTCCCAAAACACACCATGGCCCAGCCCATAGTGCTTCTTCCCAGCAGCTTCCTTAGGAATACACCTACAAGACTGTTTACCCCTCTTGCTGCTAACCTGTTCCCAGCCACATCAAGGACGTGAAGCTCGGTGGTGTTGGCAAGCTCTGCTGGCAGGAGGGACAGGCGATTGTCTCGCAAGGACAGCACATTCAGATTGGCACAGCCTCCAATCTCAGCTGGAAGGGATGTTAGTCGGTTCCGATCCACATTCAGGTTCGTCAGCTTGGTCAGCTTCCCAAGGGACTTTGGTAAGGCCTAGGAAGGACATGATTCAGTAGCTGCTAAAGATAAGACAGCAGAATGGGCATAAAATCCTCTATTGGATGGGAAAAAAAAAGCTGCCTTCTGTCCAAACAGAGATGAGATTTCAGTATAGTTTCCACAACCTCAGGATAGGTTTTCCCTCAGGTTCACAGGCTGTTACACGCCACCTATTTATCTCAGCACAGCACACACAGAACACCACTGGTCAAGACATTTCTCCTGTTCACCTGTCCATTTCCAATATTGGTGTATTAACGAATAAATTGTGAGCAGTTTGGATAAGGGAGATTTTAAACTACGCTACACCATGGCCCCTTGCCAAATATAGCTCTTCTTGTAGACCTTCTCCCATGAGACTGGATGCATTTCGGCATTGATCCGTCCTGGTTATCCTAGATAATTTTTCTGAGAAAAAATACCAAGAAAGCAGCTTCCACCAGGGTCTTCAAGAGTCTCTGGGCTAGGTGAACCTCTGTGCTGAAAGGAAGCTAAGAGGACAGCAGCTGGAACACACTAAAGAACCTGCCTCAGAGGTGAGAAGATAGGATAAGATCCCTGACATGTAGCTACTGAACAGCACAGGAGAGGAGGATTGACTGCTGGTGTACTTACTGTCAACATGTTCTCTGTCAAGATGAGTTCCGACAGATTTTCACAGTCCCCAATTGACTCTGTCACCTCTGTCAGCCGATTCTGGTCCACCTTGAGGATGGAGAGCTGCTTCAGCTGACCTGGCCAGGGCAACAAGCTAGGTGTGAACTAAGCCACAGAGATAATGACACTGTCCCATGTTTGCCTGCCTGAAATGCCTCCCATCAGGGATTACCTAACCTAACAATATAGGCACTATCCTTCTTCCCAACCATGCCTGTTCACAGGTTTCATCTATGCATGATGCAGATCAAGAACCTGAACACATCCTGTAGAGTTCTGCTCACCAGCATCATCTGCTGCTTCTGCACTCACCTACAGAAACTACGTCCATCAAGCCTTAATACTCTGTTACATACTGTCTTGCCTGAAGCCTCCCCACAGGAGCACTTCTGGGGCAGTTCAAGCCCTGCTCTGCTCCCCATCCCACAATACTCACCAATCCCATCTGGAATGCATTCCAACAGGTTCTGTGACAGAAGCAAGTCTGTCAGTGCTACTAGCCCGCTGACCTCATTGGGCAACTGCTCTAGTTTGTTCTCTGACACATCCAGACAGACCAAACGGCGGAGATTACCCAGCTCCTAGGATCAGAAAGGAGACACTGTGGTTCAAGGGAGCAGTACAGGGAGGGAGCAAAGCAGCGAAGCAATGGACTGAACAAGTACTCACTGGAGGCAGGGCTGAGAGTTGGTTCCGGTCTAACCAAAGCTCGCGCAAGTTTGGTAGCGCTCCCAGAGTATCTGGCTGTAACAGAGCAGGACAGTAGCAGTGTCAGTCCTTTCCAGGGGAGAAACTGCTCTAGGATATTCCAAATCACACTAAAGGTCTGCAAAACTAGATACTGTTACCGCTTTCACACCTCCTAAAACCACTCATCAAATGGTTTATGAAACTAATGTGTTGGTGTGCCACAATACTGCAGCAAATATGTTTGGAAGTGTCTGGGCTAGCATACTGGCTGCAGAAGCTCCCAACAGGAAACATGGAAGACAACAGCAAGGACTGTCCAGTAGCAAGCAAGACAAGAACCAAACAAGGTTTTGGAAATGCTGGCCCCACAGTAGAAATGTGTCTTTCTCTCCCTCCTCCCAGACATGAATAAAAGCTTGTGGTTAACACTGGCAATCCCAACATGACATAGCAGCGCTATCAGCTATGGTAGACGTGTTCATAGCATTGCTCCTTTTGTTACCTATAAACACAACACACACTGATGAACATTTGGTTTAGGAGTTAAAGCACCACTCAAGTGCAGTTCAAGTGTCAGCCAACTGTTCTCACAAGCAGGGTGCAGCTTTGTGCACAGGAAGCTGCAAAATCTTGTTTGTCTCCCATTTTAGTTGGCTTTCTGCCAAAAAGCATTTCAGAACATTAAGAACAGGATTCAGTAACAACTTGATCCACAACTGCAAAGTTAAAGAATATCACTGGATTTCCCCCAATGTCAAGATGAGCTGTAATTCAGTATTATGCACTGGCTCTCAGCATGCTTAGGCATAGAGCCCTCCATGGAGGCACCCCGATCCAGAGGGTACACACCACATGCTGGGCTGACGTAACTGTCAGGAACAACATGGAATGGTCCTGTACTTCCTAGAGGAGAAATTAAATTACGAAGGAAAAGGCAGAAAGTCAGCCCAGCAGAAGTGAAAAACAACAGCTGGTGGCAGTGTAACACAGCAGAGAAAGAAAGTACCAGACAGAATCTCATTGGAAAGGAAAGATCCTTAAGCAGCTAGATAGCAACAAAGAACGTCTCAGAGCAAAAGGGCTTGGAAAAAGCAGAACAAAATGTGTATGAGGATAGTAGAAAGTGAGACAGGGCCAAAACACAAAGAAAACATTATACTGGGAACAATGACTAAGCCATCCTGGGCAGATCAGAATCTTCCCAAACAACCCGAGGGTCTATTTCTTTGCATTTCAGACAAAAAAAAAAACCACTTCCACAAAGGTACAGGTGCTACCCCTACCAACCACCCATATTCCCTCCCCACCATCCCTCACCTACCAGTACTTCCAGGTCATTGCCACCAAGATCCAACTGTTCTAACTTGACAAGGAATGAGAGTGAACTGCAAGATACAGGGAATAGAAAGGGGAAAATAGAAAAAGTGAAAGAAAGAAAGAAAAAAAGAAGGAAAGAAAGAAAGGAGGGTTAGCATCAGGGACACACATCTCACAAATAACATAATTTTGACTAATTCCTAAAACTGGTGGGGCAATCCTGCCCCTTTTCACACTCCCTCTGAGCCAAGCAGTTTAGGAGAGCTGGTACCCTTCCCCAGGCCAGACCATGTGCACCAGGGAATTGGGTTCATTAGCACCATCAGTCCCAAAGTGGTCAGTTTCCACTCTGATACCAATTTGCCCTCTCCCCCTCCCACTATAAAAAATACTCTTTGAGCAAAAACATGATAGATGACAAGCCACACCTTAACATTGATGCCAATTTTTGTTGCAAGGATGGGGACCTGAGCACAGAGTTATAAATAACAGGAATCAGCAGAGGACAATACGTATGTGGGAGGCAAGGGGAGAATAGCTGCAGGGAGAGGCAGGAATGACAAATTTAAGAGCCCCAATCTCCCCAAATGGGATGGACAAGCTGTTTAAGACAAAAGGAAAGACAACACTGGCATGATGCCTCAGAAAAGGTTAAGATGTACAGACAAGAAGCTCACTAGGCAAGATACCGCAAGAAACCTACACAGGAATTGTGCTACAAAGCCTGCCAACACTGGTGGTCCCAAGGATGCACCCCACTATCCAAACACATTATGAACCTCTGATGAAAAGTCAACACCACAACACCAGGATTCAGTTCTTCTGAGTTGGTCCAGGTGTCCACAAGTTTTCAGCTTTCAGCCCCACCCCACCAACTTCAACACCCACTCTCCCAAACAGGGGTTGCTGCCTCTTGCTTTACGCTAAGGCAGAATTCCCATTTAAAGCCTGCCTATGTCCCCAGAATGGATGGTCTTCAGTGCTTATTTTTTTCTTTATAGGGAAACGTTCTCATAAAGAAATCACTGCATTTGTTTGTAAATACAGCTATGCATCTCAACACCACCCAAACTCAGGAAGTTGGAGGCTGGAAACCTGTGAGAAAAGAAAAAACAAAAAGAAAAAACCAAATAGATCTGTGTTGCCTGGAGCAGGCTATAAAAATATTGGGACTACACAGGAAGAACAAGTACTCACCTTCTGAAGTGGTAGATTTTGAGAAATTATATTCACTCAATCAAAGGTCTATCAACACTATTGTCAGAAGGATTCTATTGTACAGCAGTATCTCATTATGACTGTACATTTGTTCTTTGACTTCTCTGAAGGGTGGAGCAGCCGTGACTCTCCCTTAGCATCTTCAGTTTGAATTCCCAAAATAGGGAAAAGTGAGCCATGGAATTCATGTTGATACACGAGGTCTTACAACATGCTTCAAGTACAGATCTCTCTATACCATTCCATGAGAATACATCAATGTGAGCCACGCTTCCCAACTGATTGGCAAGCTGTGCCCCACCTACGTGGAAGAGATGAGGAGTGATAACCAGTTGTACAAGATGAACTCTTTCAGAAGTCAGTTGACAGAAAGCCAACCACTGAATTTAAGTTTTAACAAGTCAAGGTCACTGCAAGCTGGATCTTTTAAGACACTGAATGACTACAGCAAAAACTGGAAGGACACTGTCACAAATGCAGAGTACCTAAGCCTGTCTATCTACTGCGCTCAGTAAACTTGCAAAATGAAAACACCATCCATTTTTATAAGTCATTCTACTCTTTGGCAAGATCACTTGGACTTGTTTAGACCCATTATTGGGCACAGTTTGTAACCACACTAAGAACAGATCTCATGTTTGACTGATAGACCTGACAAAAATTGCCTTGGTCTTTTAAGGCTCTTTCTACTTTTGGAAATCATCCTGTCAATTGGGAAAAATGAAAAGAAGCTGGAATTGCACTGCAGGATGAATATTAAGTATGGACTTAACTCTCAGAGAAAAATCCCCAAACTCAGAACATGCTACAAGCATCATTCTAGGCAGTACAGAGGCTTCACTCAGGGAAACAAGGGAACACTGGGCATGAGAGATCTCCCCAGAAACCATGAGTCTGTTCACAGACTGAATTCTCAAAATTCATTTACTTGCTGATTCCTAGATGGTGAAAAGCCACTCATTCTTCGCTGCAGTTTAAAAGCCAGCTCTGGATGTAGCTATTGCTCCTCTTTGCTTATGTAGTTTATCATAGTGGTGGCATCTGCCTGCGTGAACACAGAACACACGAAACAGACAGCAGCGGGTCCCAATACCAGGGCCCAAACTTCTCTGTCTTGTCTGTTCTCAGCCTGACATGAGGAGCTTCAGCTCTTGCTTTCTCCCTTGTGGCTATGTTCCACGTGGGGCCACCTCAGCTGTCCTCTTAACATCACCTTTCTGTGACAGTGCTTCAATGCTCTCGACTTCTGTGCGCAAAAGATCCAGCAACTTTGGCATCAGAGACAAGATGACAGTGTTAGTTTGAACTGTGTGTCTATCACTGTGTAGTCACCAGGTATGAAGGCTGGGAGGTGACCAGTGCAGACTGTCAGCTCCCTTTTGGAAATGTCTTGTCTAAAGGGTCAAAACTGACACATTAATTCTACAACCAGATAAACCCTGTACTTGCAAAGCCCAGAGGAAAATAACCATCTGTAAGAAGACGTGCATGAGTCACAGCAACGTCCTGCAGTGAGGGAGGCACAGCTACCACAGAAGAAACAAAACTAAAGCCTGAACTGCTTACTGATACTGCTTATTATCAAAGCCCTGCTTGAACACCACATCATTAGAAGCCTCTTTTGCCCACTTATTTAAATAAAGCAGGGGAGCATGGAGGAAAACATAGGTAGCCAGACTGAATGCTTGCCATGAATAATAAGAGGACACTAAGGAAGGGTGACAATAGTTGCTTACTTCACGCAGTCACTGGGGAGTTTGTGTAGCCCCAAAACTTACTGCTACTCAAAAAAGTCAGGTGGAATCCCTTCCAATGTATATTCAAGGAAGACCGGGGTTGTAACCAACTGGATGGATAAGCAGGCAGAAAACAAGCTGACAGTGCTAATGAAACCTCAGAGAAAACTCAGCAGACAATTCTTATGGGCTCCAGATCAAAGATTGATGTACAGCTTTATAAATTCTCCACATTCTATTTATTTGATAGCATCAGCTGCATCAAACAGATCTTCTGCCAGAAAGTTAGCTCTATTCCTAACTCTCTGAAACATTTAATGTAACTTACCTTTTCTACCTTGATGGCTTATTCCTTTGCCAGCTTATTTTTTACCCATTGCAGAAAAGCCAGTTATCCCACCCATTCCCACAAACTGCTCAACCAGGACAATCAGAAAGAAAATAAACATAAGAAGCAAAATATACTGTAGACATATTCAAATTACTAACTTCATTGTATACAGAGTTCTTCCAACACCCACATCAGTACGTATTTCTCTTTTTCCAAACAATCGTCATTTGTTCCACCTCTCAAGGAAAAAAGGTTCCCACAATCTCCAGCAGCTTTTGTGTGGAACCCTGTCTATTCCAAATCATTTGACACAGAAGCTGAGGATAGACTCTAAATATTTTTCCCTGCTCTTGAGACCTGTACTCTCTATCTCTCTCCCTCCTCAACACAATCTACAGAAAACCAGCATGATGCAGCTAACTTATTCAAAGGTTTGAGCCCTCCCAATCAAAGTGCTAAATCTTGTACTATAGAAAAAGCAAGCCCATGAGTCTGAACTATCAGGCAGGAGACTCCTGAAGCCACCAGATACTCACGTTGGTAGAGTCTTTAGCAGGTTCTCACGTAGTTCCAAAGTCACCAGGTTTGCTAAACTGTAAGAGAAAAGGGAGTGAGAAAGCCAAATTCATTCAATAGGGCTTCAGAGATACCAAGGAGATGTTCATATCCCTTGCCTTGTGACGGTATCTCATGTCCTGCACAAATGCATATGCTTAAGTATGTACACACAAATGGAGATGAGGGAAAGGGGGAAATATATCTTAAGTTACTTGTAATGATGGTGACACCTTATTGCAAAATCAGAGGGCTACAACACAGTGTCCAAATTTGGGGCAAGATAACACGATATCACATAAAGGACTGTCTGCCCAAAAAGATAAAAATCCCTCACATGTAGAAAGCCAAATCCCATGGGAGGGGCACTGCAGCTCATGGACAAAGCACCACGAGATTTCCCCCTTGGTTATTTGCTAGAAGCATGAGTCACTTCAACATCACAGGACAGACCAAACCTGTTTGGAAACGGGCACTCATAAAAGGAGAGAAGATAGAGGATTTGAGAGACCTGGATTTACGCCTTGCCTGTGCCACTGACTGTGGAAGAGTAGAAGCAGCTGAGTCCAGGAAAGAAACTTTTAAAACGGTTGCCTTTCAATAAGAATAATGCTTAGAGGTGCTCAGATAGCATATTCAGTACAGCAGCAAGCTGTAGCTGGGAGAGCACGCTCTTGCCCAACAAGTCCTGCTAGCACTGCCACCCCCAATAGCACAGTGCTCCTACCCTGGCCCTCCCCTCCTTTCTGAGGAACAGGGGCATACTCACTTTCCAATGTCATTAGGGAGGCTCTGCAGGGACACATCATTCAGGGCCAAATGGCCCAGGCTCCGCAACTGTGTGAAACCCTCAGGAAGTCTGTGAAAACATGACAGAATAAAGTGCCATCAATTCCGCATGCAAAACCAGTGCTGAACTCACTCAAATCCCGCAAAAGCCAGTCTTATTCCAATTGGTATAAACAGGTACAAATGAGACAGGCAGGAACCAATTCTGACCCCAGCTCCTGACCCATTTCCAAGACACAATACTCCTTGCAACAAAGTCACTACATGTCCAAGTATGCACACTTGTCTCTGCAGTATTTAAGCATGAACCACAGACTAAGTTACATTATGCAATCATTTATTTAAACCTGGAAGGAGGGAGGGCTACTAAGAAATCCAAATACCCAGTTAAGGATAGTGCTGCAGAGGACACTGCTGAATTCCCCAGGACCAAGTAGTATAATCACAACAGCTCCAAAGTACAATAGAGCAGGGAAGAGACCCACAAAGCAGAGAAATCCTTCTTTCTTGATGAATTCTGGGCCACAAAAAGACTGACAAATAACTTGTAGGGTAAGAAATGCTCCTCATTCCTGTGGCATGGGGATTCTCAAAGACTGAAAAGTTTCTCCCATTCTGACAGCGTTTGGCACCACAAGAGGGAAGCAGAGAGTTAAATCTATTTAAAGGGTGACAGGCAGCACTTGCCCAGGAACACAAGAGCAGCAGGCATCTGGCATCAGGCTGGCATCTCCAGGGACCCTTGCAGACAATACATAAGACATCAGTGCCTTAAAGTATAGCTCGTTGAGGCAGAGAAGCCACACCTAAATTCCCAGATCATTATGCATTAAGAGCTTTAGAAAGAGAATACTAGAGAAGGCAGATCCCTGTTCCTGGACATAGTTCTGGGCATTGTGTTACTAGGGAAACTGATCAAACAGGTTCAAAGAACGGCCACCCTAGATTATAAGCGAGAAGACAGAGAGCAAAAAGGACTGAGAGAGCAAAGGATAGCATGCAAGGCCTTCAGTACTCCTTCGTAACACAACCAGTCTCCATCCGTTCTGTTTTGTGCAGCATGGTGAAGGAGTAGGGAAAGAGTGACAAACTTATTCCAAGAGGACAGAAGTCTCTCACACCAGTGTCATCAGTATGAATAAAGCCTCAGAAGTCCAAACTTATGAGAACCCTGCAGAAGAGAGAGGCCACGCCAACTTTCCCCTATGCTGAGTGTTCCACACGTCAGGAGAGCAGACAGCTGCAGGTCTTTGCAAAAGCAGGGTGATCCTAGGCCTTAACTTCAAGGGAAGATGATTACAAGATGAAGACCAGAGAAAGCTAGGGAGGATGAGGAACTTCAACTCTCATTCTCAGCTGTACAAAAAGGCTGCATACACCTTCCTACCTGGAGAGGGGATTCCCGCTGAAGTCTGCGATCTCCAAGGATTTGCAGAATTTGATGCTTTCAGGAATTTCTGGAATGTCTGGAAAAAAGACATGAAAGAAAAAGAGGCTTGAGAAGAATCTATCATATGGAAAATGGGACACCAGGTACTGGTGGCAACCTGAGACACAGTAAGACAACAAATTTTCACAGCTCCGGACCCATGACAGATCACTCTGCAGGACTGTGAACTGTTCTGACTCTCAGAACAGAAATGCACAGGGAAGTGCAGTATGCAAAGAAGCAGGACTGTGGGACATCTATTCCCCCACTGAGCTCTGACCTTACCGTTACGGGAGATGTCCAGTTCCACCAGCTGCATGAAGTTGGCAACCTCAGGGGGAAGTCTCTGTATTTCATTGTCGCTCAGGCCCAGTTTGCGCAGGTTCAGAAGCCTAAAGAAAGGCTAGGACAGGAAGAGAACAAAACTGGGTCACCAGCAGTTCTGTGGAAAATGTGTCGTCTCACCTCAGGGCAAAATTGAACATCCAACCTTGGAGACAAATGCCATCTCCTCTCAATCTCTCTCCTCCTGAGGGCCCCAAAGTGCAGTCACTGCACAGATGAGAACCCCAATTAAGGTCTACAAGAGACAAGGGTGAAAACCTGAATTTAATGAGTTTAGCTTAATGATTTATTTAATATCTCTATTATCCCACTGCCCTTCTCCTTCCTGTGTAGGATGCAAAATGAACAGGTACCTTACGAAACACAGAACATCCATCCTAGGCATTCACATACTCCCATCATGAGGAAGTCACAACAAAGTAGCTCACAAACAGACCTGACAATGTTTATGAGTATGGTTCAGAGAAGCCAACAAAGGAGAAACATAAGAGGACTTTCAGACTGAAGTCCTGTCCCTGCTGTCATAAACATTCCTGCTGTCCAGTACATCTTGTCAAGACATCAGTCTCAGGTTCCTACAACAATAGGGAGAACATTTGTGCCACTTGTACTAGAAAAGGAATGAGCAAACTACCTGTAGGGCCCAAGTAACCAAGAATTAGAGAAGGAAAGCAAATTCCTTTCTAGAAACATCAGTCATAGAAATGTTGACTCAAAGGGACCTCTAGAGGTGTGCTAGTCCAATAACATCCAATTTCTTCACACCTACTCTTGTTCTCAGAAGTGAATTACATTACCTATAAGAAGTAAATTAGAACATTCAACCGTCATCCTCTTTTAGACATAAACAGCCTCTCAGTATGTTTACTAAACATAACATACTATAATTATTAACTTGACAAATCTTGCAGCTGCTTCTAGCTATTGTTGGTCATAGGATATAGGACAGGATGGAAACCAAGGCTGTGGCGTTTGCTGTATTTCCTGGATTGTTTTAGAATGGCTGGGAATAACAAACAAACATTATTAACCTGATGCAGAAAGAGACAGTTTCAAGATGCTTACCCATAACCTACAAATAGATCGAGGCAGACTGTTACACGTGTAATAACACTGAAGCAAGACTGATTATGTGTTTGGGTTCTGCCACATCACAGATGAGTACTCTAAGTTATCTCTAACAGCTTTTGAGTTTTAGATGACCAAACCTTAAAAGGTAATAACTCAACCCATGATGAAAAAGAAAATTGAAAAGAAGCTTGGTAAAAACTCATGTCTATGAAGTGACAAGGACAAGCCACTTCTAATCCATGTAATCACCTTGTTTGTGCTAAACCAGACGCAGAAACGTAGTTACACTAAGCAAGAGAAAATGCAATCTCAAACTTATTTACAGTTCAGAAAACAGGTTCAGAGAGTCAGGGCTGCCTACACAGCCTCACTGAGAAGGACCAAACAAGAATTTGAGGTCAGAACCTTCTTTCTCAGTTACCTTTCCAGTAATCCATCTGCATAAAAGGCTGCTGAAACAGACTTGCCCTGGGAACAGCTAAGGGGGTATTGAAATTCATTCAGTTTGGGGTGGGAGGGCACCCACAGCTATCACTCATAACACTGCAAAACACAATAACACAAGCCAGACAAGGGACGGGGAAGGCAGTAAAGGTGATGCAAAACGTGACTGTGAAAAGATACACAGACAATGAAGAGAGCTGCTCACCCCACCAGACGGGCTAACAAGTTCTATGCACCTGGTTTGAGAGCTTCTGTGCTGTAGACCCAAACCTCTGCTGTTTCCCATAGAGGTGTCTCAGCCCGGAAGCACTGCTGGGCGCGTGTGCAGTGTGAGGGACTGCCCAACACGGCCGCTGCTACACCGAGGTTGTCATGCTTCCACATCACCCCCCCCACAAAGAGCAAGAAATGCTCAGGCTGAACAGCACCAATACTGAACACTGTACTGCTTTAGGACATCGGGAGTATGAAAAGCTTTATCAGGAGAAGAGTAAATTCGGTTTGACTTTGAGCAGCATGAGCTCTTCGTAATTCAGTTTATCTAATGTAAAATCAGTTTAAGAAAAAAGGAAGTAGGTGAAAGTCTAAATGACAGCAAAGCCTCAAGCCCGAGCAGGACATTTAGAGACTTGATTTGCTATTGTTTCTTAGATCCTTCTCCTAATTTTAGAATGTAAGGAAATTCCAGGCAAGACATTGTGTTGACCTGCTAGAGTCTGCAAGTTAGAAAATAACAAAGGGAACGGAACATCTATAGTCCAAACTTCTAGTGCTTCTGGCTACAGATTTTAAACAGTCTCAAATTAGATGTGCAGACTTTAAAAAAAAAAAAAAGAATTTACTAAATAAAATCATGCTATACATTGCACTGCAGGATACATGGGAAGTATTTATTGACACAGTAGGGATTTAAAAATAGTCATCTGTGGAGGGAACTGCTAGCTGTGAACAACGACTTCTCTTTCGCCTACAGTTAAGTCACTTTCTTAGCTAGGCCATCCAAAAAAAAGCACTTGTTAAAAAAAACACTTCTTTGGCACAGCAGTTGTATCCATGCAGTTTATCGCAATCTAACAAAACAAACTGCTTAACAGGCATTTTACTAGCATAGCTATGTTATGGAAAATAATCAGAACCTACATGCACACAGACATGCTTTTGAAGCTAAGTGCAGACCAAGCCTCAGAATTAGGCTGCTGTGACAATCTCAATTCTTCACACTCAATTAACTTCACTTCTGGGAGTCATCTACTAAACACAACATTGCAAGATACCTTGTTTTGTATATTGTTTTACACCTATTAAACAACCTATATATAATCCTATATTTTTACACCTATTAAACAACCTGGTTTTTTTCCTGACACAGCCTTTTTTTTTTGGTGACCAAATAAACTCAAAACTTCACAGTACTGACAGACCATTATCAGATATGTGCAGAAATTTCCATTCAGCAAACACCAAAACATCAGAGTAGTACATCCCGCTCCTTAAAAGTCAGTTAAGCTGGACTTAAAAAAAAAAATATATATATATATATATAGATAGATAGATAGATGTGACAAAAATTCAAATTAGTTAGAAGTCATCAGGGGAAATCACAAAAGACAGGTGTAGAATTAGTGTTCTTGTGCAAGAATTAAGATTTTTTATTTGCAAGAGAAGAAAGTTAAACAGGACCCAAGTGACCCGCCATGTCCAGTCTGACTAGAAAGAACATGTTTTTAATTCTGTTAGGTAACAGCTACTTAGTCCTCACTGTTAACCCCTTACCAACAGGACTGTGTCAGTGAAATGCTGGCAGCTGAAGCACAGATGCACCAAGTCTGTATTTTCCCTTTACAGACTGCTTTGTTCAATACTGTTTTCACTAACAGCACAAAGAGTTTTGCCAGGACAGCTTATCGGTGATTCCATAACTGGTGTAGTACTGACTTATGTGTCATTACAGTAAAAATGCGTAAGTAGATAGACGAGCACTGCTGAAACAAACATACGCTGGTTGTTCAGCTGCTGTTCAGGGGTGAGTCTTTCTGCAGGAGGAAACAAAAGTGCGCTTCCCATTTACACTAGCAAAGCTTTTAGGAAAACTATCAAGCAGTCAAGTTTGCTCTTATCTCTACTAAGACTGTAAATTTAGTATGATGTAATGCATGACAACATGATGTAATCAAGAACTGAGAAGACCACAAACGCTAGATCTAGCATGATGCATGCAATTTTCAATTCACTATTTTGGAAACTGGATACTTCAACTTGTAACTCCAACAGCCAGAGTTACAAAACGTGACCGCACAACAGAATCACTTGTGACACTGGAAGAACAAATTAATTTTAAGATTGTTACTGGAACTAAGAGTGAAAGCCCAAGCAAATGTCTCTTTGGAGACCAGTAATTATCCCTTTTTCTAATCACTGTTAATCATGTTTCACACAGCTGGCAAAAAAAAAATCACAAATTTAGCACCATACTGTATGTCTCTATTGAAACACATACAACTTCAAGATTTTCTGAGCACCAAAACACACACACACACAGAAAAACCACCAAAGCTGCATGATTTAGATCCTTCCAACTAGAGTGATATAATATCGAAACCACAAGTTTCGATAGAAGAGAAAAACGAATGACAAACTTTCACAGTTTACTAGCAAACCAGAAGCCCAAAGACCACACAGAGCCAACATGGATTAGTGAAACAAGACTCTGATGCAGAGGAATTCAGCCAGCTCAGAGTACGATGGAGATTACGACACATAAAAAAGAGGCCCGACACAAAGATGTGAGGGTACAATATATATATTAATATATTAACAGTGTAGCTGGGTAACTGGGTGGGAGGAAAGGCTTTTGTGAATCAGAATATATTACTAAGACATTTTATTGTTGAAGTAAGTGAATGACTACAGGATGCCTAAGATGGAAAGCAACTACAAAATTGTCTTGCAAATACAATTCAGGTGGCGTAAATTTTTAGAATATCCAGAGCAGTGCTACTGCAACATAACAGACTGAAAATACATAAGCCGTCGCTCTCATTAATGTACTGACAGGCTGAAAATTAGTGAAAAGTATAAAGAGCCTCTAGAGCACTTTAAGATGAAAGATAAATAACTTCACTGCTCAAAATTATAACATTGCAAAAAATACAGAAAAATGTGAAATACAGGCTCTGCAGCATGTTTTCAGCAGTGACATCCTCGTTCAGGAGCCCCTCTAAAGACAAAATCAGGCAAACACTTGAAAAGTCACTCGAGTTTATCTATGATTCTGAAATAAAATTTGATTACTTCAATCTCTTACAAAACAAGACAAACTAGATCCATGGGTTTTTCAGTCCAAAGGGACAATGAAGTAATATCCCCTTAATCCCTTGTACCTCACAGACTTTTATCACAGAATCATGAAATCATTCAGGTTGGAAGGAACCTCGGGAGGTCTCTAGTCCAATCTCTTGCTCCAAGGGTCAACTATGAAGTTGGACCAGGTTGCTCAGGCCTTTGTCTAGTCAAGTCTTCAAAACCTCCAACGACGGAGGATCAAAAAATTCTCTAGACCCCTGCACCTGCCACTTAATTATCCTCACTGCGCCTCCCTGTACCAGTCAGAACCTCCTAGTCCAACAATACCCCATGCCTCTCCTACTCCTGCCAGGCACCACCGGGCTCCATCACCTTGATAACCCACTTCTCCATGCTGAAGAAGTCCCTTTGGCTTATCCTATCACAGCAAGTGCTTCAGCCCCCACACACCTTACCGACCCCCCTCCCCTCACACCAATTCGTCCATGCTGTTCTTGTATTGCGGGCTCTGAACTGGAAAACTGGACATGGCATCAAGGTGTGCTCTGTGGAGCGCTAGGTAGAAGGGAATAATCACTTCCCCAGTCTCCAGGTGAGCTCCTAGTGATACACCCAGGAGGGTGGCCTGCTGGCCTTCTTCAATGCCAGGGCATTCTGCCAGACCCTACAAGGAGATGAACATGGGGACAAATTATGGAAACTGAACACCTCTGAGCACAATGTCCAAAAGGACGAGAGGAGGTGACCAAGTACGACATGCAAAGAACATTATCAACGGTAGTACATGTAAGGTGAGGTCAAAATCACAGGCATGTTTGCATAACCAAAGAAAAAGCCTCAAGCTCAACCCGCCCCCAACACCCTTTTTTTTTTTTTTCTATTGGGAAAAGGGAGAGAAGCATTAGCTTCAAACTGAAATATTACCAACAGCCAAGCAGTGAGCCATCCCAACCACAAAACACTCATCTTCAACAGTCAGGTCAGCCCTACTCAAAGAACATTTCCAAACAGCATATTGTGGTTTTACTCAAGACAAACAACAGGCTCTAACCATTTATGAAAACAAGAAACACTGGTAGCAGCAAATACTGGACCCATTTGGCAGATTCACCTTTGGCTTCCGCTGAGGAACTAGAAAACTTATATATTGAAAAAGTACTGAGCCTCACATACTGATGCTAAGGACCAAAGATCTAGAACTTGTTTCTTGCTCATAATGTGAGGATGCCTGCCATCCCACTTTGCATAGCTTCTCACCACTGGCATCCACTGTCTCAAGCAGTTCAGTATACGTGAAACGCTATGCCTCCACTTAATTTATGAGCCTGGTTAGCCTGTGGCTCCTGCTTTGGTCAATGCTGTGCTCTTACTTAGAAAAGCAGAGTGAACATAGGAAGGAGTAAATACTAACCTGATTTAGAAATGAGCTTTCAGTCTCACATCCTTCACGTATCATGACTGCTTCCTAGCAACGCAGGTGGGTGGGACTAGAGGTGGTGCTGACCAAAATGAAGAGAGGGAGATGCCTAAATCCTGAGAGGGAAGTTTGACAGTCCCCTACTTCCCTCCAACACTTGAGGAACACTGACCATCCAACTCCAAGACTAGCTGCCTCAGCCTTCTCCTGTTCTACAAGAGAAGGAATGGAGCTAGTCACCCCTACCTTCACACACAACCTCTATCAATCAGATAGAGGCAGACATCCCACTGCCTAGGGATACTAGCATAGAGCTTCCAGAAAAATCAGACGGCACAGTAAGCTTCTAGACAGCCAGTGTCTGCCAAACTGCGAAAGAGCACATAGCAAGGTCAGTAAGTGAAGGATGCAGATTTTCAAACACAGTAGTTCTCTCAAAAAGGCAATCTGCATCACTGGGGCAGGTCCAGCAGAATCACAGAATGGTTGCACTTGGAAGGGATCTCTCAAGATCAGCTTATCCAACCCTTGCCCAAGGCAGGGTCAGCTACAGCAGGTTTCCCAGGGCTGTGTCCAGTTGGGTTTTGAATAATGGCCAGTTTGCAAACTCACTGGGCAACATGTTTCAGTATTCAACAATGCTTTCAGTTAAAAGAGAAAAAAAATGTGTTTCATTCTGTTTAAACTGAATTTCCTCTAATTCACTCTTCACCCATCACCTCTTTTTCCTGTCACTGGACACTACTGAGAAGTCTAGCTCCATCTTCTTTACTCCCTGACAGGTTATATACACTTGTAAATTTCCTCTCAGCCTTCTCTTCTCCAGGATGAACAGTCCCAATTCTCTCAGCTTCTCCCTGTATCACAGATGCTCCAGTCCTTTAACCTTAACCATCTTTGTGGCCCTACACTGGACACAATCTTGTCCATCCATGTATTTTCTGCACTGGAAAGACCCACTCTGACACTGTCCTCCAGATATGCTTTCACCAGTGCTGAGCACAGCACAAGGACCACCTCTAGTGACCTGCTGTCAATGCTCTTCCTATCTGGGGGTCAACTTCTTGTCCATCAGGACCCCCTGGTATTTCCGCAAAACTTCTTTTGGTGGTCATTTCCTTGACTGTAATGGTGTGTGAGATTATTCCTCCCTGGGTGCAGAACTTGGCATTTCCCTTTGTTGAACTGCATGAGACTCCTGTCGGCCCATTTCTCTAGCTGTCATGGTCCCTCTGAATGGCAACACAACCATCAAGTACATGCAAAGTTGCACACAACACGTATATACACAGCAAAATCCTAAAAAGCCCTTATAAACTATTGCTAGTCTACAAGAGGTCCTAGGAAATGTCTGAGGCTCCTTCCTCCTCTCTGCAATTAGCATACCTCCACCTAAGTTGTGTTTCTTCAGTTTGCTGAAATGGCTTACTCTTCTGAACTTTAATCCTGCCTCTGTCTACTTTCATATCCACAAAGCTCCCAGCATTACTACTGAGGCTGTGGCAAAGCCCCAGGACGTAAACAAAAGGTTAATGGAGCTACTGGGTTAGCTTGGAGAACCGCAGTATTCAGATAGTGATGCTGGGAATTTGGATGCCACCCCCAAGGGCTTCCCTTCTGCTGAAGTACAACGCTTAGCAGAGCCATGCCTCCTTTCTCTGCTCACTTAGTCAGATCAAGAGGTGGAAAATGAAAAAAGGAGAAAGGACGAGTGAAAGGATCAGAACAAACCCTTTGAAATACCACTCAACTATGCCATTTCCCAGAAACAACAAAATCCTGAGGGCAGACCTGGAAAGCCAATCATTCCCCAAACAGGATTAATGGCTGAAGAGCCAGCCCCGCTCGGCAGGGGGACAGCCCCCTCTCCTGCACACATGCAGTGCTGGGTGACCCCAGCCACCACAGCTGCCTGTGCAGGAGAGGCACAGGGGAACTGGCCCCCTGCTTCGGCAGGAAGGGTTTCAGTACGGGAACGACCAAGGCAGCGCGGTAATAAGTGGCAGGGCCAGGGACAGAGACGCATCCAAAACCACCACGCACCTTGTGCTGACTGGCAATGCCTGCCACAGAGGGTGACTGAGCGCACCCTCACTAAGTTTGCAGACGACACCAAGTTGGGTGCATGTGTCAATCTGCCAGAGGGTAGGAAGGCCCTGCAGAGGGACCTGGACAGGATGGGTCGATGGGCACAGGCCAGTGGGATGAGGTTCAATGTGGCTAAGTGCGGATTCCTGCACTTTGGTCACACCAACCCCATGCAACACTACAGGCTTGGGGCAGGGTGGCTGGAAAGCTGTGCAGAGGAAAAGGACCTGGGGGTGTTGGTCAACGCTCACCTGAACACAAGCCAGCAGTGTGTCCAGGTGGCCAAGGAGGCCAACAGCATCCTGGCTTGTATCAGGAACAGTGTAGCCAGCAGGACCAGGGAGGTGATCGTTCCCCTGTACTCAGCTCTGATGAGGCCGCACCTCGAGTACTGTGCTCAGTTTTGGGCCCCTCACTTCAAGAAAGACATCGAGGCCCTGGAGCGTGTCCAGAGAAGGGCTATGAAGCTGGTGAAGGGTCTGGAACACAAGTCCTGTGAGAAGTGACTGAGGGAACTGGGATTCTTTAGTCTGGAGAAGAGGAGGCTCAGGGGAGACCTTATTGCTCTCTGCAACTGTCTGAAAGGAAGTGGTGGGGAGCTGGGACTCAGCCTCTTCTTGCAGATAACCAGCGATAGGCCTAGAGGGAATGGCCTCAAGTTGTGCCAGGGGAGGTTTAGGTCAGAAATTAGGAGACATTTCTTCTCAGAAAGAGCAGTCAGGCATTGGGACGGGTTGCCCAGGGAGGTGGTGGAGTCACCGTCCCTGGGGGTGTTCAAGGAAAGGTTGGACGTGGTGCTTAGGGACAGGGTTTAGTGGGTGACATTGGTGGTAGGGGGACAGTTGCACTAGATGTTCTTGGAGGTCCTTTCCAACCATAATGATTCTATGATTCAGCCTGCAGCACCTGCAAGCCCAGAGTTACTGCAGCCAAGGCCAGAGTCCTGTGCCTACCCACGACTCATATGATGGAAAAATGAGCCTGTATGCCCCACACCTCCCATCCCACATGCAGAAAGATACACTTTCACAGCCAAGCAAGCAGAGAAAACGTCTTTGGTGCTGAAGCACCCAAGGGATGATGAAAATACCCACTACTTCTGATGCAGACCTTCCAGGTCTGCCTGAGGCTTGGGTTGGTTTCTTAACTCTTTTCTGAACCTTGGTTTTCTTGAGGGCATAGAAGAAAGAGCTTCTGGCCTCTCTGAGGCAGAACCCCAGCTCTCCACTCAACTGCTGCTAATGTAAGGAGACCCTTTGCACTCCCCATACTGAAGCTAACATAGAGACAGGCATGAAGCCGTCCACATGTCTGCACAGACATGGTTCTTCCGTTTCACAACCCAAACATCAGTCCTGCCAAAGGCACTGTGCCTACTGCCTGGGGATGGGGACCAGGACACAGGTGCCTTTGTTCCCTGGTGTCACCTTGCTGCTCTCTGATGGCCAGCCTCACGCTCCTGTAGGAGAGCCATCCCCACAGAGGCCAGGAGTGGAGGGAAGAGGGCGATGCCATGTCCCAGCTCCTCTCCCATTTTCTCACAAGAAGCAGCAGGCTGCTCGCGGGGGCTGCCTCAGTGCCAGGACCCCTCCTGCACACAGCAGCCAGGAGGTGGCTGTCAAGAGCTACCAGGTTGCAGGGACATTTGCCTCCTCAGCCAAGCATGCTTTAAGCAGACTTCAACAAAATGCTTTATAAAGATTCAGCATTTCTCAAGCTCAGCAGCACTTAGGGGGAGCCAGGTGCATGCCAGAGGACGAGGAGTCAGACACCCAACTTATACAGCCACAGAGCCACAATGATCTGACACACAGGCCAATGTTTTTGAAATAAGGCAGTGACAACTTATATATGTGGAGACATATATCTAGAGGAACTGGGTCTACACTGTAAACATGGTGTTCACACCAGAATTGCACAAAACCTTCTTGCTTCTGCAGTCAAAACTATTTGGGTGTTCCTAAGTTCAGCTAGCCAAACAGCAGGTCAAACATCTCCCTGTTTCCTCAGAAACAACCCGTGACCCACAGGCTGCTTCAGACGCAAAGGCCCAGAGCCAGAGAGGTGTTTGGGTTGGGTGACTTTGCTGCAAGGAGTGAGCAAACCAACAGTGCCTGAGTAACTCTGCTGCACTGTGGGGTTTCCCCTGCTGGAGGGAAGGAATGTCATCCAGAACCTTCACAGGCTCGAGAGGTGGACCTGTGCAAACCTCAGGAGGTTCAACAAGGCCAAGTGCAAGGTCCTGTGTCTGGGCCAGGGCAATCCCAAGCACAAATACAGGCTGGGTGAAGAATGGATTGAGAGCAGCCCTGAGGAGAAGGACCTGGGGGTGCTGGTGGATGAGAAGCTCGACATGAGCCAGCAATGTGCGCTCACAGCCCAGAAAACCAACCATATCCTGGGCTACATCAAAAGCAGGTTGAGGGAAGTGATTCTTCCTGCTACTCTGCTCTCATGAGACCTCACCTAGAGTGCTGTGTTCAGTGCTGGGACCCCCAGCATAAGAAGGACATGGAAGTATTCGAATGAGTCCAGAGGAGGGCCACAAAGATGATCAAGGGGCTGGAGCACCTCTCTTACAAAGACAGGCTGAGGGAGTTGGGGTTGTTCAGCCTGGAGAAGACCTTATAACAACCTTCTACTACCTAAAGGGGGTTACAGGAAAGCTGGGGAGGCACTCTTTGTCAGGGAGTGGAGCGACAGGACAAGGAATAATGGCTTTAAACTAGAAGAGGGTAGATTTACATTAGATATAAGGAAGATATTCTTCACTCAGAGGCTGTTGAGGCAGTGGAACAAGTTGCTCAGGGAAGTTGTGGATGCCCCATCCCCGGAAGTGCTCAAGCCCATGTTGGATGGGGCTTTGAGCAACCTGGTCTAGTGGGAAGTGCCACTGCCCATGACAGGGGTGTTAGAATTAGATGATCTTTAAGGTCTCTTCCGACCAAAACCATTCCATGATTCTATGATCTCATTACTCTTAGGAGAATTTCAAGTCCAGCTGTCAAACCCTGCTGGTACAGTCCCACTGCCTTCAGCAGGACAGCACACGTTTAATTAAAGGCAGGATCGACTGTGTAGCCGGAAAATAATTGCGATGCTCCTGGTGATTCATGAGCAAGACCAGGGCCTGGTTTCCCATGCTTTCAATGCTACCATGGGCTGGGGTCACAGGAACATGCAGCAACATTCTGTGTTCATCTCCAACCAGAACAAACACAGAGGACTCAGCCACCACAGGCAGGAGGTGTCATCAGTGAAATACAGCGGCTTGAGCAGCTCCTCAAAATTTTCACAGCAATATCAGGCCGCATATTTGAGCCTTATGCTTCATTCACATTGTCCTGGTTAACATGGGCTTTACATCTAAAGCATTGCCTATGGAGGCAGCAAGAGACTGTTGTGCGCTCCACTGCCAAGGTGGCAGTACGCTGGAGCACGTGTCAGATCTAGCAATAGAAGTGTTAACAGAACTGGGGTTCCTGCTCTTACGTCTGTGATAAAAGAAAGAGACGGTCTTTGATGACCGTACCAGTGGGATTGCCTTTGGGGAAGCCAGCTGTATGGGAGAGATTCAAGGAGAGCTGGGAGCAAAAAAAAAAAAAAAAACAAAGCAAAGCACTTCAGAGTTGCTCAGCTTTAAGGTTAAACTCAGTCCTTCCAAATCACTATGCTGAAAGCCAACTCCTTACAGGTGAGGCCAAAGAACCAGAAAGACTTCTATCCCATAGCCGAACAATGCAGGCAGGACGTCAGTCCCAGGACTGTGCAGCTCTCTCGGCAGAGCAGGAGTCAGTCCACTTGAGAAGACCCAAGCACCACCAGACAGCACTAAGATTCACCACCAGAGCAGTAAACTCTAGACAGACCTTTCCGTATCCTGAGAGAAACGATCCAAGCAATATATATTGCCAGAACGGCTTGAAGCAAGAAAAAGAATCATTCCCACCTGAAATATAGTGAGGTTTATGGACTTAACAGTGGCAGAGGTCAAAAAAATGATCATCGCCACTGAGTGATCAGAACACCCGCAGTTTGGAGCTTCAGTGGAGAGGCCGCACCCCAGCCTTATAGGGAAGCCCTGATGCCAAGAGAAAGGCATCAGTACCACCATTCAGGTATACCCTCACACCAGGACATTCCTCAGAGATCCCTATGCCCGTTGTCAGGTTACTCTGTCGGACTTACCCGAGTGAGCATGTGACAAGACTACAGGCAGTGGATATGCATCCATCTGCCATCCCAAACAAGGGATCCTCCCAAATAGCCAACTCCAATCATAGCGGTGTTCCATTCTCCACTCTTGCGCTAAACTAGCTTTAGCCTCTTCTGACCACAAGCACATAATCACAAACACCCAAAAGGCAGCCACTCAGCAGAGTCCCAAGGAGAAGCAGCTGATCCTCTGTGACAGCCAAACACCAGCCACACGAGCCTTTGGCCAGGCTCGCATTTGCAGCCAGACCCCCACGGAGAGGTCACCATTCCCTACGGCTTCAGCAAGGATGGCAATGGGCTGTCCTCCAGCCCCCCCCAAACATGACATGGGGCCGTTCCCCACCCTCCCACCCCAGGCAGAACACAACATGGAGACACTGGTGTGCAGCAGGGGAGACCCATGCACAGGGGCCTGGCTCCTCCTGGCTCACAGGACAGGACAGCACGCAGCGGCTCCGCGTGCCCCCGCACATACCAGAACTGGAGAGGAGACCTACGCACAGGCAGGCTGCTCCCTGGCTGCAGGATGCAGCCCTCCGTAATGCAGACTGGCCGGATTTCCGACTATTTAACCCCACATATCAGGCCCTGAGGAATGCATTTCAAATATATAAAAGTACTTAAGCATCAGGGACACATTCCAGCTAAGACAAAGCAAGCTGTCTCTGAGCCAAAGGCGCACCAGCTGCTTCATCCCAGGCATTTAATTGGGGACTGAGGAATGCAGCCCCCTCAGGGGTAGAATGCAGCAACTGTTCGACTGCAAACACCAAGAATGCCCAAGCATTTAATGCAGAAGCAAAGTGAAATCTCTGGTCCACATGAAACGACAAACTAATTCAGGGCTGCAGAAAGGAAATCCCCAAGCCAGACTTAGATCACCACAATTAACACTTTGCTCTTGCAGAGCTGTGGGGGTTTTCACTGACTGCAGCAATTCATGGTCTTAGAGTGCATCTCAAAGGAAGAAGCAACACCATACAAACCCTTAAGCAGAGGGGCCCTGCTGAAACCAGAGCACAAGCAGCCTCTACCCTGAGTCCTGTACAGGCGAGCTGGAAGAGTGCCACCACCAACACACCCTGATTACCCAGTGACATCTCCCACTGAAATCCTGCAGAAACATTCATCTGGAAAGATCTACTGAGATCACTTCATGGGACAGGACTCTGGCGACAGATGAAGCAGCAAAACAACACACCCCAAGTACTATCCAAAGACCTGTCCCTTGTCTTATCAATTCTACCTTTTATCTGTTCCCACCCGCTCCTTTCCCAGAATGCCAGCCTCTCAGGAATGGCCTTTTCCAGTCTCCACCACTCCAGCCTTACAAAGGGACCCGATGCACCCACCTAGTTCTCTTCTTCTAAACCATCTTCTGACCAAAGAAAGGTCAGGTAGCAATTATAACAAGAAAAGAAAAAAATTACTTACCCGTAACGCCACAAATGTTAGCAAAGGAGAACAATGTCAAGAGTTAGACAATTACCTGTTCCAATTGTTTCAAGTGGGAATGTATTTTCTTGAGGCAAAAATCATATTGCCCTATACATTTACACAACAGACATCTCCAGCACTGCTAGTGACTTTGAGATGCACGATAAAAAACAACAACAAAAAGCGACCAAAAAAAAAGCCAGAGAAAACAAACAAAACCACAAATAAACTCTAATCCTGAAACCGAGAAACTGAGACAAGGCAGACAACATCAAGTTTATGAATTGGTACAGAGCAGGGTATTCGGAGTATAGCGAATTCTAATCTCGGTGTTCACAGAAGTGCATTTGGTCGACTGAAAATGTTTTTAAGAAGAGTTAAATGTCCCTGTGTGGAAGGAGACTGCAGGAGATTCTCAGACACAAAAGACAAAAATAATTCCTCTGAACAGGAAGAGCACAAATTGGAAGGTGCCAAAGTAGCTCTCTGGGGATCAGCTCAGACACACCGCATTAAATACCTTGAGCTAGAAATGGAAGAGGGTGGAGTCTGAAGCCACAATGGACCTTGCAATGCAAGAGCTCTGCAGGCCACCACATCCCTCTGCCACAGCACACACCATGTCTTACGATCCACCACAATCTTTCATCACTGTGCCCTGCCTCGTTCAAGTTTCTGTCAGGCAGACAGTGAAGCAATGTTATGAAATCAAGTGCCCAAAGACTGGAGGAAAGCAAATGCCACTCCTATCTTCAAGAAGGGCAAGGAAGACATCCTAAAGAACTACAGGCTGGTCAGCCTCACCTCGATCCCTGGGAAGGTGATGGAGCAGTTCATCCTGGAAACTATTTCCACGCACGTGAAGGAGAAGAAAATCAACAGGAGCGGTCAGCATGGATTCACCAAGGGGAAGTCACGCCTGACCAACCTGATAAGCTTCTACAATGAAATGACCGGCCGGCCGGATGGCAGGGAGAGCATCGTGCCCAAAACTCCCTCACGGAGATGCCGCTGATGTACAGGCTGGATGAGCAGACAGCAAGGTGGATCGAAAACTGGCTGAACTGAACGGCTGGGCTCAGAAGGTGGTCAGTGGTGCAAAGTCTAGTTGGAGGCCTGTAAGGCTCAAGAGTACCCCAAGGGTTAATAGTGAGTCCGGTCCTATTTAACATCTTCATTAATGATCTGGACAGTGGGACAGAGTGCACCCTCAGTAAGCTGGCATGAAACTGGGAGGAGTGGTGGACACACCACAGGACTGTGCAGCCACCCAGAAGGAGCTTGACAGGCTGGAGAAATGGGCTGACAAGGATCTCAAAAGGTCCAAGTCCTATGCCTGGGGAGGAAGAACCCCGGGCACCAGGGCATGCTGGGGGCCACCTGCCTGGAAAGCAGCTTGGCGGAAAAGACCCTGGAGCCAGCAGTGTGCCCTTGTCACTAAGAGACTAAGGGTATCCTTGGCTGCATTAGGCAAAGCATTGCCAGCAGGTCAAGGGAGGTGATCCTGCCCCTATGCTCAGCACTGGCGAGGTCACATCTGGAGGGCTGGGTCCAGTTCTGGGCTTCCCAGTACAAGAGAGAAATGGGCATACTGGAGAGAGTCCAGCAAAGGCCTACAAATACGAGGAAGGGCCTGCAGCACCTCTCCTGTGAGGAGAGCCTGAGAGAGCTGAGACTGTTGAGCCTGGAGAAGAGGAGGCTCAGGGGAATCTTACCAATGTCTAGAAACACCTGAAGGGAGGGTGCAAAGAGGATGGAGCCATGCTCTTGTCAGTGGTGCCCGGTTGCCAGCACAAGAGACAATGGGCACAAACTGGAACACAAGAGATTCCCTCTGATTGCCAAGAAACATTTTGTTGTGCAGGTGACAGAGCACTGGCACAGGTTGCCCAGAGAGGCTGTGGAGTCTCGCCCCGTGGAGATCTTCAAAACCCACCCGGACATGGTCCTGGGCAACCTGGTCTAGGTGACCCTGACTGAGCAGGGGGAATGGGGACCAGATGACCTCCAGAGGTCCCCTCCAACCTCATCCATTCTGTGATTCCATGAAATTCAGGAATTTCATGGACCTAAAGAGGTTCACCTAGTCCTGCCTTTAGCCCTAAGCATCAGTGAGACACCCCCCCCAAATTATTCCTGGCAGGTGCTCAGAAAATAGTCAAAGAGAATAAAGAGAGATCTTACATGCAAGCAGATCAGGTAATGATCAAATGATCCGCAGGGCCACTGTGATGCTGTACTTATTCTTTAGAGGCCTGGAACAGGAGCAGGGGAAGGTGAACCTATGGTAGGAGTTGTCACTGAGGAATAAGAAAAATCTCAAAGGTACAAATGCAGCCGATGTACCCAAAGGTACGGAAGACATTATTGACATTATACAGAGACATATCTAGAAGTTTACACAATACTAAGATGAGCTGAACCCAAAGGAGAGACTGAGTAGGTATTTCCATTGATTCACTTCATTGCACAAAACCAATGGAAGGGAAGATTTGGTAAGAAGCAGCACCGTTTAGGCCACAGCACCAAAATCTTCACGAACCCTTTGCTTCACTGAACCTCATCTCCCAGTACGCCTTTTTACGTCACTGTTACACTCCTTTGAACTAAGCTCTTTTCGAGATCCACACATGGCAACACACCTATACACTGTGCAAAAAGCAAAGCCGACTACACACCTTGGAGCTCACTGAGAAATGACTATTAATGGTCAATTCTTATTTGTAGGCCCTAGAACATAAAATTACTTCCTTCTTCCTCTTTCCTGTTCTCTTGTTTGCATGTCCAAGAGTTGTATTGGCTTTTTTTTTCCATAACTGAGCTTATTCTCAGCTATTACCACTCCAGCACAAGTCCTTACGCCCCTAGTCACCATCCAGGATTTACGAGACAGAAGGTTACTGTACAGAGAGAGAAGGATAAGGGAGAAATAGCCTGCAGTATTTCAACGTCTGGACAGCAGCACATCCAGAATATCTGGCTTTTGGAAAAATAAAACCACATCCATTTGTACACATTAACTCATATGGCTCCTGAAAGGCACTGAGAAGCATGCCAACTCTGTGCACAGGTCTCATAACAATCAAGTGAAACCAGTTTCTTGGCTAGTTTTGTTAAGCAAATGCAGCTTGCCGTTTTGACAAAGCCTGTGATGCAGAGAATTCACATGCAGGAAAAGAGAAGGTGCCCAGCGCACATTCAGCCCTCACTGGGCACCCAAGCATGCTCAGTCTCGTTATGGCAGGGTGAAACACTGAGGAGGCCAGTCAGTGATGATTCACGGCTCCCCGACTTTCTCAGGGAAGGGCTATTAGCACGCAGAGATTAAAAGGAATGGAGGCTTCACTCCTCCGTGGAAGTAAATAAAAGCCGAGATCCTCCTTGCAAGCCCCAGATGCCAGGAAATTAAAAGCTGCTCTTAATTAGGCTTGCAACGCCCCACCTTGTCTTGGGAAAGTGACAAATACCACTCTCGGGTTTCACCCTGCTCAGAGCAGCAGGATCCCAGGCCTGGGACAAAGGACACGGATGCTGCTGCCCCGGGCTAACTGCAGCCAAACAGGAGGAACCGCTGAAACCCGGAGTGCTTCTACCAGCTTCGAAGTTGCCTTGCCATGATGCAAATAGCAACAAGCCAGAACAGGAAGGAATCTGCAGCAGACCTAAAAGGCCTCCCTTCTCTCCTTGGAGTTCTAGCCAGGCATCCATCTGCTCTATTTTTCAGTGCGAGATGAAAACACCTCGCTGGACAGCTGGGGGCGGGAAGTCTTCTGCACTGGACCCACTTTATCATGGGAGTTTGGGTAAGGAAAAAGCGATGGAACAGAACTGCACCCCCTCAATTAGACATTCCTAAGGGCTTGCCTCTTCAGCACCATCACTATTCAAAAACTCGGTATCAAATCTAGTTCTATTGTTTCCTCCTTTCTTCCCCACTCTTCGTATGATCCTTCAGCCTGCCCCACCCGAACTCACTTCACTCCCTGCCAGGTATCCTTCCAGCAAAAGGTCTCCAGCGCACCGCTGCTGACACTGATTGGATGTCTCCTCCCTGCTCCACATCAACTTGCTCACTATTTTCAGTCCCTGCTCAGCTCCACCTTCTCCTCCTCCCACACACACCAGGTCCTACAATCTCTGCTCCACCCAGGTTTCTTCTGACATCTCCCTTTTGCCTTCCCATACTCCAACCCCAGCACTCCTCAGAAAACACACCGAGAGTCTGGATCCCTCCTGACTACGATCTGCTCTGTCCACTGCCTCCAAGTTCTTCTGCTGAATGCCAGACTACCTTCTTTCCTTTCTGGTGAGACCTGCACCTCTGAACTGCTCTCACAGTGGACTGTGCGAGTCAGGTGCCTCTTGTAGCTCTAATCTAGCGATCTAGCAAGCTGCATTCTTGAAAACCACGTCCCTAGCTGAAGGGCTTCATCCTGCTGCTGTGATGTGCTATGCACTCACAGTCCTGCAGAAATCACTTTATACAAGCGAGGCAGGGAATAGGTCAGCATAGAGCAAGGCACGTTGTCCTCTAGAATTCAGGCACCCCAGTGAAGAGCGCAGAGAACTTATCAAATAAAATTCACCACTTTCCATTAAACACCATGCTGTATCACCCTGGCAGCAAATCCTTGCAACAAGGCAGCAGATGTTCCTAACATAGATTTAATCTATCACTTCAAATAACCAGAGTTCAGTCACCATAATGAAAAATCTGTACTCAAAACAAGAAAGATTCCACATGGGACAAATAAAAAAGGAGCAAGAGCAGACAGATGACTATTCAACACTGCAGAAAGGAAAGAAACAAGCATTCACTTCCACAACTTGGAAGAAAGAGTTCAGGAAAGTGTGGTGTCATTAAGAAATGCCAGGAGGCAGACAGATCATCTAATCAGATCAAAAGCGAAACAGTAGCAGGGAAGGGACCTGGGAAGTTCTGGAACACAAGAAAATGATGCCACAGAAGGAACAAGACATTGCCAGTGTCTCTGGACTCCGGATTAAACAGAATAAAGATAAATAAGAGTATGTCAGACAGAAATGGCCTGGTAAGGGGAGGTAAGAAAGAAAACCCACAGAGGAGGGGTCAGATAAATTCAAACATTTTAAAAGGAAGTTCTTTCATAACTGTAAAACAGAAGGACCTTTTCAAAAGTCAGCCTCCCCTCCATTCTTTTGCTTAGAAAACCACCTCCACACAGATGCCTTCCCCAAAAAACTTCCTGAGCCCTTAAAAACAAGCATGCTCTGGTCACGCTTGCTTTAGAGCCCGTGTGTTCTCTCTCATTCACATTCTTCTAACTCATCTCCATTTGCGGCTCTCGTCTCCCTCCTGTACACACACCTCAGTATTCCTCTAAAACCGCCCCCCCAAGGAACAGGCACGTGCAGCTCTACTCCGTGAAACCAGCATGTTTTCTTGTCCCTGTGTCTTCCTTCATGGTACGCACAAATCCTCCTCCCCGCGTCTCTCTCACACAAAAGGAACATCTTTCTGTGAAGTGCTTCTCAACTGGAAAGCGCCTTCCCCACCCCTACCAAAGACCTCTCTGATTGCTGTCCCTGAGGAAAACGTGTGCCCAAAGCACGCACTGCTGTCCTCTGTTTCCCTGGTGAAAGGGCAGTTTACTTTCAATTTTCATCCGCCATCCACCTCGCCTAACATGCAGATTCTTACTCCTCTATTAGATATATGTCGACAACCACATAGTCCACAGCAGTAGTATCCCTTAATAACGTCCTTCCTGCATGTGATTTGTGTGTAGAGAACGACACCTGGGACTAAAAAGCACAGCTGTGCACTGCAGGAAACACGAGGACATACTGGGTCATGCCGCAGGTGGGTCTAACCTTGCAGCCTTGTTCTACCAAACTGCAGACCTCCTCATCAACTTCACCTGGACTACCTGACCATCCGCGTCACCAGCTGGAAGAAACGTGGTAGGGGTGGCTGGAAAGCGAAAAACTGTAGGACCTATTTCTGCTCGCTCTTCCTGACATGTCTCCAGGGCACGGCATATCTCGACAGCATTCACCAGCTCCTTTGCTTTTTTCAAGAGTGGCCAGCACTTAGAGGTACTATGCTCATTGCCCCAGCTACATGTATTTGCCTCTCGCCTTGCTTGTGAGGGAGAGGGCATTTAGATTTTGCTAGAGATGGCTGATGTCTCTCACTACTGGAGAAAGCCCATGCCAGCTGCAGACAGTATTCGATACAAAAGAGTGTGACTACATGAAGTCCAAAACAGTACTTCTTTTAGGTCTCTTCCAGGATATGCAGCACAAGCCACTTCTCAGCCAAACATGATGTCTTTGTATTTATTCATTTTTGGTTGTCTTCTCTTTCACAAGCTCATGTAAACTTTGCGCATCTGTTATGTCATACGACAAGTAATTCCACACTTCAGCTTAACTACAACATGCATGAAAAATTGTTTCTGAACTGAGCCTTTTGTGGTTTCAGTTAACCTCCTCAGTCCTTGGGCTGCAAGAACCAGTGGTCAGTCGCTCCCTGTTCAATCCCTGCAGGCCATTTGTGACCAGACATCTACCATCTGACGGAGGAATGGCACTATCTTTTTCAGACTGAGGAGACCTCGCAAACTTTTCTTTACCTTGTGCGAAAGCTGTTGCATACCTCCTATCAAGCCTTCTGTTCCCCATTCTCTGTACCCCTTCTGACTTTACATCTCTTTTGAGATTGGAGGACCAGAAGCACCATTCATGACCATATAATCTTATTTTTCTCTTCCCTATTGCTTTTTCTAATAATCCCTCACCAGAAAACTCTAGAAACTGGGGACAACTCAATCACCAGAAAGGGAACCCTTGATCCCGGGACAGGTCACAGCAAGAACTCTGATGGTCCAAAGCAGAACAGATGTAACACCTGGAGTTTAACAACCGTGTTCACAAGTACAAGTAGTTTGAGTGACAACAGGAAGGAGATGGTGGTTAGGACAGATACACAGTACCTGCTTTCACAGACAGCATTATACCTATCTGATCACTGACCAGATAAAGTGCCAGTATAAAATTTGCATTTATTGTGCAAAAGATGCTTTTCAAAAGCCAACATAAAAAAAACAGTATCTTCAGCTTATGTAGAAGTCTAACCTGCTTCTACGTAAACACAAAGACTGACTGACTATTCAGAGGGATAAGGAGTTGCGCAGTGCGAGGATCAGCAAGTTCATTGCAGATGTGTTGCAATTAGCCTCCTCTGCAAAAGAGACTGATACTCATTTGTAAGTCCTAACCTGCCTGTAACACAATTTTTCCAGTAGTTTGAGAAATATCCCCACCTAAATTATACAATGATCCCCAGATACCCGATGGAAGAAAGCTGACAAAAGAAGGATCATACTAGTGTTGCTGTAACTGAAAAGCAAGGGTGGTTTGTCCTTTTTTTTCCAGATTCTTTTTTCCCCCAATTTTACATAAATAAGAAAAACACTAGTAGTTTAACAAGAAACTTTAAAATAAAGAAAAATTACCTTTTTTCTTAATGTTTTTAATAAAAAGGTGACTTAGACCAATGAGCACCTATCCAAACGTGCTACAGTGAAATACTTTTTCCAGCACAAAACTTTTTTTAACTGAAAAGTTCGTTAAGTATCACTAACTAATGGTGGGAAGCAGTCACAGCAGCAAGCCTGCTGGAGTTCAAGAAGCATTTGAACCACACTTCAGACATGGTTTGATCTTTGGGTGCTCCTGTGTGAAGCCAGGAGTTGGACTCCATGATTCTTGTGGGTCCCTTTCAACTTAGGATACTCCATAATTTTTAAAAATTGTACAATTTTGACATGGAATACATGGAAAAACTTCCTCTATAACACCCTATAGCCCAGTAACGTTTAAAGGTGCTCTCCTTCCTGAGAGGCAAGCACACGCACAGGTTCAAATTCCAGTTCTTGTTTGCAGTATTCTATGCTTCAGATTAACCAGCAGAACAGGAACACCATCGTTTCTGCTTTGGCTGAACGGTACTGTAAGGAAAAAATAAAGGCTCTGTCTTGTGAAAGTAAACCCTTTAGGAGTCAGAGGTGTCTGGGCCAAGCCCACAGCTGACTGTAGAGCAGATCTCCCATCCTCTACTACAGAAGAATCACACTGGCATGGTGTGCGGCGACATACAAAGCATTTATCACCAGCATTATCTGCACGGAGAGCACTGAGGTTAAACAGAACAGTGGAAGAAGTTACAACCGCAGGCTTAAGCCCCAGACAATAAGAATAAAATGCTTCTTCGATACCTGCTACGGTTTACAGGTTAAAGCAGAGCTTTTACATTCACACCGCGCCTCTCTTAGCAGCCAGCACGGCTTACGGGACCCCTGGCAGGCCGCCCCTTCGCAGGGCAGGTTCGCTCGCTTCCCCGGCACCCACCGATCGGCGGCACAGGGCCCCGCGTCCCGACACGTCCCACGCGGGGCTCCCGCTGCGAGCGGCGGCGCGGCGCCCACCCGCCTTCCCCCGGGAGCACGACGGAGGGGGCCGGGAGGGGGCCGGCGCTGGACGGGGGAAGGCCGCGCTCCCTGCGGGGCGAGCGGGGAGCAGGACGCGGCGCGGCCCCGGCGGAGGCCGCTCCCGGGAGCAGAGCAGGCCGGGGTCGGCCGCGGGGTCCCCTCGCCGAGCCGGGACAGCGCCCGCCCGCGGGCCGCCGCAGGGACGGGGGCGGCCGAGGGGAGAAGCCACCGGCGGCCCCGGGCCCCCGGCAGCACGGCGGAACGGGACCGGCCGAGCCGCCCCCAGGCTCCGCCCGGCGCCCGGCGAGGAGGCAGGTGGGCGACGCTCGGGCCGGGCCGGGCCGGGGGCAGCGCCCGGAGCTCCGCGGACCGAGGGAGGCCAGGGCCGGGGCCAGGCCCGCGGCTGCGCGCTCGGCCGGGCCGGGACGGGCGGGCCGCGGCCTCACCTTGGGCAGCTCGCGGAGCTGGTTGGCGTCCAGCAGCAGCTCCTCCAGCGAACGGCTGTAGCGGTAGATCTCCTCGGGCACGGCCTGCAGCGAGCAGTGCCGCCGGTCCAGCGCCTCCACGTGCCGGTTGCAGCGCCAGAGCGGCGGCATGCACCGCAGCATCGCGCCGGGCCGCGCCGGGGCTCGGCCGCGATCGGCTTCGGCGCGCAGGGGCGGGCCCGGGCGGGAGCGGCCGCGCCGGGAAGGGGCCGCCCGAGGGAGGGCCCGGATGTGCGGCGGGGCGGGCGCTGCGCTAGGGCCGGGCCGGGCCGGGCCGCAGCCCCGGAACCCCCCGGCGTCCGCCGCCGGGCCGCGCCCCTGGTCCGCGCCGCCCCTCGGCTCGGGCCTGGCCGCCGCGCTCGGGCCCCGCCGCTCCCGCCCGGGCCCGGTCTGCGCCCGGGGCCGCGCCGCCCCCCGCGAGCGTCCCTGGGAAACGGAGTCCGCGGCCGCCGCCGCTCCCGCCCTGCCCCGCGACGCCCGCCCCGGCCCCGCCCGGCCCCGCCCGGCCGCCCCTGCGCCGCCCTCGGGCCGGGCCGCTCAGCGCAGGAGGGCCCGGGGGGAGCAGACGGCCCGGGGGCGGCGGGGAGCGGCGGCTCCGCGGAGCGGGGCCGCCGGTACCGAGCGGGGCCCGGCGGAGGTCGGCTGCTCTCGCCTCAGCGCCGGGCGTTCGCAGGAGCCGGCTTCGAAAGCAGCGGCAGCGGCGTTGCCGATAGCGGCGTTCCGCAGCCCGTGGTGCTGCGCCTCGCCCCTAAAACCGGCGGAACGAAACCGAGAATCGTGGCGGTCAGCCTCCAGCCCCAGAGCCGCTCCGTCTGCACACGCGAAAACCAACAGCCGAAGGGAAACATAACCCCTGTTTTATACGGGGAGGCTCCACGTTAGCCGTGACCATTTACTAGAACTGTACACACGTGCACCCACGTGCTTATGGGCTGCTTCTGGATGTCAAGCTTATAACGCGAAAAATGATTTGGAAAGCACTGTGGAGAAGAAGAAGGAAAAAAAACTTATATGCCATTATGTAAAGCAGTACGATGCACCGACGCCTGATGATTTTAGGTTGGATATTAGGAAGAACTTCTTTACCGAAAGGACTGTTAGGCATTGGAATGGGCTGCCCAGGGAAGTGGCTAAGTCACCATCCCTGGAGGTCTTTAAGAGACGCTTACATGTTGAGTTTAGTGATATGGTTTAGTGGAGGACTTGTTAGGGTTAGGTCAGAGGTTGGACTAGGTGATCTTGGAGGTCTCTTCCAACCTAGGTGATTCTGTGATTCTGATGGTCCTTGCCCTTGCCAAGTTACAAAGGCAATCAAAAACATGATTTTTGTTTTTTATGAAGATAGCTCAAACAATGCCTCCACGCAGAAATACATGAGTCAAGGGAGCACAACAGAAGTCTGTAAAGCCCAAGTACTCTGAAAGAAACAACAGCAACGATCATCTCCCCCCTCCACCTCCTTCCACCCCCCAAAAAGAAGCATAAATAATCAGCCGATTAGGTACTTGTAGACATCTGAAATGCATAGGTTCAAGGAAAGGTTCTATTTCCTTATAGTTCAAGGAAAAAAAGTCTTGACATTGTGTCTCTATTCAGACTAAACCCATCAGAATAAGTGATTTTTTTTAAAGAAAAGGATTATATTTATCTAGCCTACTGAAACTCTAATAATAGCAATACATCATATGATTTATCCTCTCCCTAACGAGGGAAAAAAAAAAACATTTAAGCTTAATGAAGATGTTAATACAAGAGCAGGCATGAAACTGATTCTTAATGCTATGTTTCCAACTTCAACAAGTTGGGAAAATCATCTGTAAATCTCAGCATTCAAGATCAAGAGCTTCGTACATCTTCCCTGTGCTAACTCCATTTTGATACTACTCTCAAGGGCCCTGTTTTACTTAAGGGGTCATAACATCAAGGTACAACAAAAACACTGCAAGGGCTTTGAGCAGCAGAAGCCATTTAACAGCAGCTCCCCCAAGGGCATAGTGCTTGTCAGCTCATAGTTACAGAAGCTCCCAAGGCACATACATTGCTCATCTCAAACCATCAAGAGATGGAGACAGCTGAACATAGCTGACAAATCTGAGGATGACATGCTTTTCTCTGGAAGCCTATCTTCCCTAATTAGTAAACACTGAAACTACATTTTCTGTTTTAAGCTTGTCTTGCTCTATCCAGCTGTTAGACATATAGGACTAAGCCAGCTCTGCCTGTGCTGCAGTTCTTCCACGGGCTGAACTGCTGTCGAGGTTTTATCAACCCACCACTGGAAGGGTCTGATGCTGAATCAGGGCTAACACACACTGACTTGCAAGACAAACTGAAGATAAAGATTATCATGGATTACTTGAAAAATCCCATCATGGCCTTGTTCCCATCTGTATTTGGTGCTGTCATAATCTGCAGGGCTGTTTCTGAGATGACCAGGTTTCTGTGAACAGACATTATTATACTTGAACGCTTGGCTGCTGCAGAGCAGACACTGACTGCCGAACCCCACAGAGTGCAGACTGGGATAAGAACACCATTGCTCTGCCCTGCAGTACTCCAAAAATTAAAGCTAATCAGTTACAGACTACTGCCCTGTATCAGCTCATTTTACCAGTACATTCTTCCTACAGCATCAAAACTCTGCTAGAACTTTGCCAGATTTATTAAATGTGGAGTTACCCAGAGCAGTATCATCAGGAAGTTCACTAGAACAGGCCCAGAGAGACCCTTCTCTAGAAACAGTTAAGTACGTCAGCTTCCTAGCTGACTAGAAGAGGGTCAAGGTGGGAGAAACAGAGCCATGTACAAAGGGATCAATGCATGATCATCTGATAGCCACCCTTCACTATTTCAGCATGACTTGCACCAATTACAGGATGAGAAATTCACTTAGTCCAATGCTGCATTACGTCCAAGAAACTGAGGATTTAGATAGCAGTGCGTAGATGGACACAACCTCTACTTTAGGAAAACCCTTACCTATCAGTTGTTGGCCTCTGAACCATATTCATTCCATGCTTGCCCCTCCCTACACTTTTGCCTAGAAACCTGCATATCATTCACTGCCTTGGACAAGATGGGCCCTTTTGTCTAAAACAGTAGAATCATAGAATGGTTTGAGTTGGAAGAGACCTTAAAGACCAACTACTTCTAACCCCCCTCCCGTGGGCAGGGGCACTTTCCGTTAGACCAGTCTACCCAAAGCCCCATCCAACTTGGCCTTGAATGCTTCTAGGAAGGAGGCATCCACAACTTCCCTGTGCAACCTGCTTAAATATCTTGACACCCTCAGAATAAAGAATTTGTTCCTTATATCTAATCTAAATCTACCCTCTTTTAGTTTAAAACCATTGTCCCTTTTCCGGTCACTACACTCCCTGATAAAGAGTCTGTCTCCAGCTTTTGTGTAGGCCCCCTTTGGGTACTGGAAGGCCACTGTCAGGTCTCCCTGCAGCCTTCTCTTCTCCCAGCTGAACAACCCCAACTCTCTCAGCCTGTCTTCGTAGGAGAGGTGTTAGGATAGGTGCCCTTGATCATCTTCATGGCCCTCCTCTGGACTCGTTCTAATACTTCTGTGTCCTTGTGCTGGGGATCCCAGAGCTGAATGCAGTACTCCAAGTGGGGTCTCATGAGAGCAGAGCAGAGCGGGAGAATCACCTCCCTTGAACTGCTGGTCATACTTCTTTTGACGCAGCCCAGGATACGGTTGGCTTTCTGGGCTGCAAGTGCACGTTGCTGGCTCATCTTCAATATTTTGTCCACCAATACCTTCAAGTCCTTACCCACAGGGCTGCTCTCTATCCACTAATTGCCTTATCTGTATCTGTGTGTTTGAGATTGCCCCAACCCAGGTGCGTGATCTGGCACTTGGTCTTACTGAAATTCATGAAGTTCATGCGTGCTCACCTCTCAAGCCTGTCAAGGTCCCTCTGGATGGCATCCCTTCTCTCTAGCATGTCAACCACACCACATGTCTTAGTGTCATCTGCAAACTTACTGAGCATGCACTTGATGCTACTGTCCAAAACACCAAGAAAGATGTTAAATAGTGCTGCTCCCAGCACAGACACTGAGGGACATCACTTGTTACTGACCTCCACCTGGACATTGAGATGTTGACCGCAACTCTGAACATGACCATCCAGCCAATTCCTTATCCACCAGGTGGTGCAACCATCAAATCCATGTGTCTCCATTTTAAAGACAAGCATACCATGGGGGACAGTGTCAAATGCTTTGCACAAGTCTGGGTAGATATTGTCGGTCTCTCTTCCCTTATCCACCAATGTTGCAACCCCGTAACAGAAGGCCACCAGTTTGTCAGGCACAATCTGCCCTTAGTGAAGCCACGTTGGCTGTCAATCACCTCCTTATTTTCCATGTGCCTCAGCACAGCTTCCAGGAGGATCTGCTCCATGATCTTGCCAGGCACAGAGGTGAGACTGACTGGCCTGTAGTTCCCCAGGTCCTCCTTTTTTCCCTTTTTGAAAATAGGGGTTACGTTTCCCATTTTCCAATCACTGGGAACTTCACCAGACTGCCACTTTTCAAATATGATAGTGGCTTTGCAACTTCAGATGCATCTCATCAGGTCTCATGGACTTGTGTACATCCAGGTGCCTTAAATGGTCTCAAACCTGATCTCTTACAGTGGGCAGTACTTCGTTTTCCCAGTCCCTGACTTTGGATTCTGTGAATTGGGCAGTGTGGCTAGAGCACTTCCTAGAGAAGACTGAGGCAGAGAAGGCTGAAGTGCTCAGTAACTTCTTTATGTCAGCTGTAGCCAGGTCTCCTGTTTCACTTATCTTAAGTGTATAGTTTCCTTCGTCTTCCCTTGTTGTCCTGTGTACCCGATGAAAGCCTTATTTTTATTTGTTGTTGTTTTGGCTTTCCTGCCGCTCTCCCTGCACCCTAGGGACGTAAATTATAATCATCCCAGGATGTATATCTCTGCCTCCACTGCCTATGTATGATGTTTTTGTGTTTTAGTTTGGCTTAGAGGTCTCGTTTTAGTCAAGCTGCCCTCCTGCCTCTCTTGCCAGGCATCTTGCAAGTCGGGTAGTAACATTCCATAGACATGCCAGTGAAGAGTGAGGGAATTAGCTCTTATGAAAAAAAAAATCCTGACCTTAAATTCAGGCTATTTCAACTACCCTTGTGTTGAGCTAAAGGACTATTGCCTTAGAAGCACAAGTGTTAACTAGCCCTCTACAGTACTATTAACTCTTCTATTCTGATTAGGTATGGTTTTAGAACAATGAGGGCACTCATGCCTATGTTAGCAACATACAGCTCTATTGCTCTGCTGTCTCACACAAAGACCATAGCCACAAGATCCTACACGAGGCAGCACATACAGGAAAGTGCTGACAAATCAGGATTCAAATCAGGATTTTACCTTATTCATAGTAAAAGTTGAACCATTTACCTGGAATAAAGACGATGTGGACAGATAGTCTTCCCAAGTACTGATGAAGTATGGAAAAAACTCATGCATTTTATTTCAGACTGCTACTTCCCAAGTTATTTGGTCTCTTTCTGCTCATCTACTATGCAGGAATACACCAGCAATCCACGGGAATTACCCACGTTAAACTTCTATAGAAGTCAACAACAGGAACTAGACAAAGAACAGCATTCTATATGTTGAGGCCCTGAAATTTGAGGTCCTGGGCCAAAGAAAGCAGTGGTATGCAGCTCTATAGTTAGGTGTATACATGCAAGATTTAAAATGGGGATTAGTTACCCGTTTATTCCAAGCATTCAAATTTAAGACAAGGGACTCAGAAGAAACTGTTTCAAAGCTGGGGAAAAACAGGAGGGACAGAAACAGGAATGGACTAGAACCAGTTTTATGACAAAACTCAAATGAGTCTCTTGGAATCACGAAATACCTGACTGAGCTTATTCAGCACCTTTATCCATTGGAGGCAAGACTTCAAGCCTTGTTTTTCAGGGAAGCAATCCTGTATAGGCAGGAGAGGAAATGGCAAAGGTGCAGGACCTGACAAACTTTCTTTTCCCTGTTATTCTGAAAATATCTAACTCAAAATTTAAGAACCAGTCTCGCTCAGCTGGCATCAGGCTTCTGTGATGATTTATTTTTCTTTACCTCAACTTAAGCTGCATCCTCTTGGAACAGTACCTACAGGCCTACAGGAAAGGCTCACATTCTTTTGAGAGAAGAATTTTCTGACCACTAATGCAGAAACAGCGATCTGGAGTCAATACATGAGGGCCCTGTCTAGAGCAGGCTATCGGCCTCTGCTTTTCACCAGTGCCATTTACTTTAGGGATTAGAAAATTAAAAAAAAAAAAAAAAAAAAAGGAACTTGGTGATCAGGCCAAGGCTGTAAGGTCCAGCACTGCAGCAAAAAGATTTCATCCTTACCCCCAAACATTTCTGGGATTTTTTATTAGAACCTGGAGCCTCCTGACAGTTGCCACCAGATACAGCTGTTCAATAGTTTGTGCAGCTGCACCGTAACATCTTGCTGCCATGAATAAGTAAAGGCAACAAAGCACCTTCAGCAACTACATGAAAACAATAAGAATTTGGACAGGTTTAGGCTTCTCATGTCTTTCAAGCAATTACTGCAGAACCACGCCAGAATCTTAATGAGATCAGGACAGTTCCTGGACCTAATTTAGGGAATCAAATCTAGCAAAGTCCACTGCTGTGGAGCCACATGGCAAGCCTTCCAGACATTGAAGTTGCTTCTGTAAAATGCTCACTCTGAGTTGCCCACATTTTCCAAATAATTCACCCTTGACGATCACTACTGTCAAGGAATCAATTGAGAAAGCCCTACACAGCTATAACTAGCTGAAAATTACTACGCTGCAGAGTGGTGTATTCTGTCAATAGGAAAGTCTGAAGGTGAAGGAATTTAGATTCCTTGTCAGAAAGCTGTTCAGATCACAACCGTTTAAGAACAGAGATACACTGAAAGGTTAAAGCCTGACTACACAGGCTGATGCAGAGGTACCCTTTCTTTCATCTCCTCTACCAGATCCATGCTGCACCTAAAGACATGTACAGCTTTTTCCAATTTGCTGAGAAAGCATGGCAGGAAATAACTGGAAAAATACACGATTAATTGGGAGTTGGTGCTTGCACAGGCATCTCTAAAGCATCATATATGATGGAATGATGAGGGATTATCCCCAGTCTTCACTCTTTTCCGAGTTTCAGCTTCTCAAGTCAGAATCCCCCATTCCTTACTGGGGAATACACCACTTTACACTTAAAATACAGAACAAAGCAGATTATATCCTCTTATACCAACCCTAACATCCTAGTGACCTGTCATCCTGTTAAATAGACATACCTACATCTGTTTCAAAATCCTAAATCATTAAGGATGTATACATTTAACCTAAATCAGATTTCTATGGGATCCCAGGGAAAAAGCCCTTCGTTAATGTTTTTTTAATTTACTTTCTTATTTTGAAATTTGTTTGTTACTTATCCACAGTCAATGTTTAGCTCACACTGTAGCATTTTAATTAGTGTTGTATGACACCTGACCTTTTGTCAGACACTTTACCTGTCAAGATCTGAAGTTCCTTTTCTTAATATAAACTTGTAAAATATCTTGTCAGCCAGGTAAGATTGATCACACACACAAAAAAAAAGCTTAGGCACTCATCCTTAAGTCTGTGCTTTCTCCTTGCATCTAATTTTATCTTTGTTTCCCCCTTCTTTCTCTTTTGGAGCTATCAACAACAAAATGAAGCTCCCAGTACCGCCTTATACTCCTAAATCCAGTCAACAGGACAGGAACAAGTACCAGAAAATAGAAGCTAGACAGAACAGTGGTAACACTGGAACAAGTTGAAAATGGTGAACTTTCTTCTGTATTACAGACAAAAGCAGCAGAAAAGCTGTAGTGCATTACCAAAACGGGAAATTATGAACTACCAGTGTGCTGTGGCTGTTTGTTAAAGAACTCAATGGGATCACAGATTACATGGGATGAGGCATTTGCAGGACAGGTAAGAAAGGAAGAATGCCACTATGCCACGCCCTAGGAAGGGTTCATCTGGAATCTATTAAAAAACTCAAATCAACTACTTCTGAGAAACAAACTCAAGCTAACAAATGCAAAGAAGGATTGCTAAGCCAGATGATGAGGAAAAGAGCAAGCTGAACCCAAGATACCTTGGCTATCAAAGGTTGAAAAAGAGAGGCTTGCTGTTACCAGGAAAGAAAGGTTATTTATGCTAACAGACAATATTAAAACAAAAGTTAACAAATTAACTGTAAATACAGTTAGACTGCAAATACAGATTTCTAACCTATAACAGAAGTTTGAGTGTTTGAAACAAAATTCAAAAAATAAGTCTCTAAGCTTAGAGACAGCTTGCAGCAGCAGCAGCAGGCTCAATTCAGACCTCCCTTCTGAAGTTCCTCTGAGATCATTCTTCTGTTATTTGAATTTCTAAATTAAAATGAGTATTTCCTTTGAATCTGTGCTGTCTCTAGCAGTTTTGCACAACAAACAATGTCATAGCCCCTTACGTGTTTAGAGTATTTAAAATCATTAATACAAGCTAATTCTGTTCCTGCTCATTAAACAAAGATCATAAAATAAATGCATTCAGGCTCTGTAAATATTACAAAAACTTTGGGTCCTCAACAGCAAACTTTCCTTTCAGGCGAGGCATATGTTCTATATCGCTGTCCATAATACAAGGACTAGATTTATTTAATAAATACACTCTAGGTGCTGCAGATCAACACTACTCCCACTCTCATCCCATCTGTGATGCCTCAGCCTGACTTGATGGAAATATTTTGGCACATTTAGGAAGGATCAGTTAGGGTAACTCTGATGCATCAACAAAACTGTGAAATCCAAACTACAATATCAGAATACACAGGATGTGAATACCCCAGAAGACCCAGCTGGTTCACTTTCTGGACTCTGCTTCATGTTTGGGCTCCTGGAAGCCCAAGCTCAAGATGCAAGTCCTCAGCAGGAAGACTCCCTGCCAGAACTGCCCAAGCTCTCCTCCACTGTTGTTCATGAAGTATTTCAGCAGCACCCCTGAGTGCTGTTATAATACTTAGAGACTGCCTCCTCCATTCAACCATGTATAGCCCATCTTTGAAGAAAATTGCTATCCCAGTCCCTCAAAAGTGCAGTGGGATCTTGACCTGAGTGTTTTTGAAGTGACCACAGCGTAAGGCAGGAGCAAAAACAGCAACCTCTCTTCAGGCTCTGGCCCCACTCTTCTAGGTTGATGAGGCTACACTCATGCCAGACTTGGTTGGCAGGATATTAGCCCCTTTAACACACACAAAAACACACACTAGCTTTCTTTGCGCTTTTATCCAAACTACAAGTACATCACAGAGATCTGCGCCCACCCTGGAGCATTCTTTACACATGGCTAAAAAAACAGACAGGCAGAAGGGGTAGGGGTGAAGTCCTCCAAGTAGAGTTCATGCTGACAGGTCACTGTTATCAAATCTCTCCTGGTCATACACCTCTGCCACCACTTTTCTTCCTGCAAACCAGCGCCCATTCAAAGCCTGAATGGCTTTGTGAGTCTCTGAGGCCATGGAGAACTCCACAAATATCTTGACAATGATCTCAGCATCCTCCTCTTCTCCCTGCTTCTCCTGGTAGATGATGACCCTGTTTACAGCCCCGAATTTGCCACACTCTTCTGTCACTTCTCCCTCTAGGTCATCATCAATGTCCTTTGGATCCACCATGTTGCGAAGCACCATCACAGTGGACTGCCGAGAGAAGGAACAATACAAGTACATTAATATAATTGAGACACTAAAGTTAAATACAAACAAAAAACCTACCAAGCTCTTCTTAGACACATCTTTGTAGCACAGGTGACTTGAACTATCTGATTTTTCTTGTGCTGTTGCTATCCAGTTATTTTATTTATTTTTACTTTGTTACCTTCAAGATTTTTGTTTAATTTTTCCTTATGTCTGAATACAGTAGGAAGTTTAACTTTTTTTTTCAGACCTCTGACATTTAATGGCTGACCAGGTACTTTAGTTAAAGCATCAACCACAGCGTAACAACAAGAGCTTTTCAGAGTGCCTGCAACACACCTTTAGTACATATCCCCCACTAAAACTTTTTTGCTTTTTTTGCTGACAAAGCACTTCTCTGTATCACAGAACAATAGATGTTTTAAGACAGATGATCAGGATCACCTGATTCAAACCTAGTTCTCAAGCAAGGCAACCTTGAGCAGGTTGCCCGGGACCATGCCCGCACAGCTTTTGAATATCTCCAGGGATAGACTACACAAACTCTCTGTGCAGCCTCTATGTTTTTGCATGTTAGAGACCCAGCTCTACCACATCCTTTCTTCCCATTGATGGCTCTACCCAACATCACAGTTTAGTGGTCATGGCATTTCAGAGTCAGTTTACCACGTACAAAGCTGCAGAGCTACACCACATGAAGATAGACCTAAAACTAGGTATCTCATTTGCTGATAACTGGAACCAGCTCAGGGTAGCCACATTACACTCACCTCCTGTTTACGAAGCAATTTCTGCATCACCATATGACGGGCACTGCTGCCAGATATGCTCATGTGTTCCTGTTCACTTAGCATCTCTGGCCTCTCTGACTCCTGGAATACCTCCTCCTCTTCCTTTTCCTTTTTGACCTCCATCAGGCCCAACGCTGGGGGACTGGCCAGGATAGGATTCACAACTCCCACTTGGGGGATAGTGACAGGAATTGGAGGTCGGGCAGGGGTTACACCTGTAAGAGTACAAACTCTGTAGCATAAAGAAAAGAACTGATGTTCTGCAACATTTCAATACACACCACTCAGTAATAAAGAGGATCAAAGAATCTATAGGGTTTCATTGGCTCTACACAAACGACCAGGGAGGCATACACAGCAACTTGGTCAACAATATGGGATATATGCACTCAATATATTCATCACATTCATCATATGCCCAGAAGTGAGACAGAGAACAGGTCTTTGCATGGGGTAACAACTATCCACAGTTTCACTCAGGGTACTACGCATTCCTGCTGTGAATCTCATGTCCCTATTGTATCTATATACCAAAATAAACTCCTGCTATGCTGTACAAATATCAGCTCTTGACAAAGTCAGGCAGGGAAGAGGATTTCAGCTTCAAATTCTCCTTAATCGTGACCCAAGCTGTAAAGAACCATGCACTGTAACAGTTACACAAGTGACAAAATGAGGAATAAACATACCTGTAATTACTCCTGGTGCCTGCGCTGCCATTACAGCCTGTGGCAATGCCCCTAATGGCTGGGCAAGAGTCAGTGCTGGAGATACTAGCCCAGGGGTAGCCAAAGTGCCAAGAACTGCAGCTCCTGCCACTGCTTCCTACAACAGAAAAACAAGCACTAATTCTGTATCAAGAAGTCGTGTTATGGGTATGTTCAGCTGAGGCTCAGCCCTTGTCACACTTAAGAAAATACTGGGTATATAGATTCTGAGGATGACAGCTCTCCAGGGCTACTATAAAAAACAAACAAACAAGCAAAAATTTATGGCACCCACAGAAATGTGGAAACTATGAGATATCAGGAACTGGAAGAAAAACGCTCAAATTTCATCTATCCTCTCAAGCTGCTAGGCAGGTTACTGAATGAAAAACATCAAGGAATTCAGTACAGGATCTGCAAAATGCATGCAATTCCAGAACAGGAAGAATCTCTACTTGCTTCCACCTGCTGATGCTCTAGAAGACCTTAAGAGCTCCTCAAGCAACTGTTTAAAGCAATCAAGAAAAAGGCAATGTTTAATAGCTACTACACAAAGCTTTTTACTAATGCTAAGGAATGTGATCCACTTAAACATATCGACAGGAGCTCCCAACCCGCCGCCTTTGATGGAGCTTTTCTTCAAACTTTCAGCCTTGATAACTGAAGCATTTTTTTTTTTAACTACGTTCTTTTGTCCATATTGTCTGAACTTCTTCTCCCATTACCTACATGTCTCCATATGGACTGTACATAAGCGAAAATTGGATGACTTTTCAGCTTTTTTTCCTACAGTTACACCAAGTCACTTTTTCTAGTTTTCTCCTGCATATCGGGTTTTCCATTTCCCTGAATAACTACGATATTCCTTTATACCTGCTATAATCCAAATAAACGTTCTCACTCTAGATGAGCAGAATTCAACCATATCGTTTAACAAGACGAAAACATTTCCACAAAGCTATCAAAAATAACACGCATAATATATCCTAGGATCCCTTTTGTTTTGGTTGTTTTCCAGGCTATTGTACTCATAATTTAGTTACTCAGATCCTTCTCCTTCTCTCTTTTCATGGGCATCATATAAGCCCTGACATACCAGAGCAAAAATTCTGGGGTTTTTGTCATTAAATGTCACATTTTGTACTCAACTGGTAAACGCTGTACATGTTTCTTACTCCAGTCTTCTCTGATACTCAATTCTCCTCTACATTAACAATGCTTCTCATCAATGTGTTACCAGCTAATTTCATCAGTACTCTTTTCCTAATGCCTACAATATGATCGCTAATATTTTTGTGTATGGAGATAAATCAAGGACAATTTATAAGTAACTTCACCAAGAAAGTGAAGTGTAAGCAACTTCTAGCACAGCACTAGCACCTCTCTTCTCACCTGGTTATACTCCTTGACACTAATTGTAGTAGTCTTGGTCTTATACGTAACAGCTTCTTATACGCATATGGGTGTCTAACTTCTGAATTGTTCACAGAATATATAGTAAATGTTTTTGCTAATTAAGTGCAATAGTAGTCTTAACAAAAAGTTATGTTCATTTGATGTTTTCCTAAAACATCTAAATACATCACGTAGCTGTTTGTTCTTCCTTAAAGCTCGTTTTCAATCTTTCCCTACCACTGTCAGAAGAAAGTCCACAGAGATCTGTTTTCTATCCTACCTTAAACCCAAGTATCATATTTGCTATTCTTCAGTCATACAGCAATAGCCTGACTTGACAGACTAATCACAAAAAAACACGAAACTTAAGTGTACAACCACACGTGATAAACTCTTGGTGGATATAAACCCACCAAGGTTGCAGTAATTCCATGTGTACCATTAGCCAGTTTGCCTTATGCTTCTAACGAAGGGGAAGAATACTTATGTAAGCATTCCGTGCTGCAGTAAGACTACCATAATTTTGACTACACTGGTAGTTAGCTGTGTCACTTTTTTCTTAAGTGGCCAAAGAAACTTTTTCTAATAACTTTAGTTTCTTATTTTCTGTTGCAAGACTGACTTTTTTACTGTGACTGTCAAGACAACCATAGTCACAGTTGTCCTAGTTTAAGTGTGGAAACGCTTCCTCCTCCTTTGACTTGCACGTGAATTCCAAACTGCAGTTGCATTTCAGATCCAAAGTTGCATCTCTTACTTGAAAGTTTCCCTCTCATGCCCATGATTTCTTCAATCCCACTGAGTTTACTAATTAACTTCTCTGAATCACAAAAAATACATGAAACTAAAGCTCTTACAGACTATGTTGGCCTATGTTCTTACTAACAATAAGCTGTTCCATACAGGAACTGTACTGGGGGCATAAACTACAGATGCCTTTTTTAACTGATCTAATTATTACTCTTCTCTAGTTATCTAAAACTACTATCATGGCAAATCAGACTGGTGATCTAGGTCTCTACCACGTCTAAGTAAAGGGAACAAGACTGCCAAGTATCTCTGAGGTCCTTCAAAACCAATACTCTATATACAGAATTTAAAATTTTCCTCACAGTAACAAATCCTGCCATATTTTACAGAAAGAAATTATAAAATTTATCCAGATCTGTAAGAGATCTCTACTAAAGAGAGGAGTTAATAGTTCTTCCCTAAGGTGATTTTGATCCAAAACGTAGCCATGCCTCAGCTTGCTTCCTTAGTCAAATGCAGAGGTTTCCAGATTGTAGTGAACTTACTACTGGGGACATGCAAACCACTTTAGAGTTTCACGCAAATAGCGGCTCCCTCCTCCCCCCATTTCTACCTGTACCTTGTGATTCAAAGAAATACTAGTACCACATATAAGCTGGACACCTCAGCAGTGTTTTTTTTTGTTCTGGCTCCAGAGCATCCAAGAACTGAACAGTGCTAGAACTTGTTTCTTTCTTGGGCAGCAGGGATGCAGGAAGAGATCCTGTCCTCCCAAGGCAAAGAATACAGGCATAGATAAGCAGGTTACTGTGAAAGGTAATTTTCCTCAATCAACACTTATAGGTCATAGCCAGGAGCTTCTATTATTTTCAGCAAACTAAGTTTGAGAACCGCTAGACTCCTGCATCAACATCCAATTCTGCTGAACCCACTGTATTTCCTACTTTCTGGACAGCTTAAAGCCATGACAGGCCAACTTTCACCTTACTATACAGGCAGAGTCTTCAACAGCAGTGTTGCTCATGCAACTATTACTGCCCCCACTACTGTCTGCCTATTCACATAGTATTTTAAGGCATTCTTTTAGCCTCTGTTATAACCGCATCCCTAATTGTTTGTACGCCTACCAACAAGGAATCCTCTCCAATTTATCCCTCATCATTTAAAAAATAAAAGTTCTGATCAGGCAGGCCAGATGCCATTCTAAATGCTGGTGTATCAGACTCTCACAAGTATGTCCTGGGCAAGCTTCTACGTGTGAAGTCCTGGAAACAGAGTACAATCTAGGCTTGGAGCCTTCATTCAAACTAGAGAACACAACTGGTTGGAAGAGTTTGCATGCTTGTTTTTAGCAGGGTGACAATAAACATCCACTTCTTTCAGTCACAGCAACTTATGTCTTACCTGTGCTGTAATCTTTGCTGTCGCAGCTGCTGCAGCAACAGCTGCTGCTGGAGGTAATCCCCCTGGCGTAGCAGGTGTCAGGAGCGGCATTGGAGGAGTCACAGCTTTACCAACTCGGAGATATTGACCCCCAAGGTCAAAGAGGTTCATAGAGGAAACTGCATCTTGAGAAGACTGTGCTTTCTCATATTCTACAATGAGAAGGAGGAATATTTGCAAGTGACCCTTTTTACTCCTAAGTTCAACTCTCTTACTGCACAATTATGATTTATCTTTGTTTAAAAAAGCAACCCCTCAGCGCTTAGATTGCTCATCTCTCTCCTCTGATCACATAAGTACTGTTGAGAACAGCAAGCATAGCAAAATCTCTCAACCCACGTAAATGGTGAGTAAAAGTATCTGGCTACTAATTAGACTTCTAAATACAAATTTATCTCTATCCCGTTTAAAGTAATTCTTCCACTAGAATAAAAAACAACGAGGATGATCCCAACTACCTTCCTTACCCCAGAACAAATATCAGATAGATATTTTACCAATGAAACCATAGCCTTTGTGTTTTCCTGTCGTGGGATCTCTGGCTAGCGTGCAGGATTTGATCTTTCCAAAGGCCTCAAACACACTCTTGATGTCATCATCTGAAAGGTCCTGATGAACAGAGGCCACATAGATGCGGTTGAAAGCCCGTGCCTCTTCTGCTAGCTGGTCTATAATTGGTTGTGCCTGACCTATATTACTAGGTCTCCCCACCTGCAGAGAACAGGAAACAGTCCATTAAACGGTCTGGAGAGCAGCAGCATGACTTGCCAAGACATACAGTAGGTAAGCACTCAACCACTTGACTTCCTTTTCAAACCACATAACCCCTCATAAGGTCAAAATTAACAAAAGGCAACAGCTGACTCTCAGCTCTGGGATACAACCTGCTCTATGATTCTAGAAGTACTGGGAGCCTGGACTGACTCTGTCCCTCTCCTTCCCCCTTCCTCCTAGGTAAGCGTTATCTTCCCTAACCTGCCCAACTTCCACGAAGCAAAAACAATGCTGAAAGCAAAACACAATGTTTCTATAACCTTCTTTTGAAGGCTCCTAAACCCCTAACACTGCAGAAATGCATCAGAGATAAATGCAGGATGTAAAACACTTTGCAGAAAATGCTAGCTTCCTCCCCAGATTTCAATCTCCAAAGTTCCACCTTTCAGAGATCATCTCTTACTTATTGCCTGAAAACACACAGCTACAAACCTTAGTTCTTTTCAGTTTGTGCTGAACGCCTCCTTTTTGTATGGCAAGGTACTTAAAATTCCTCATGCTACTCACAGGCAAAAAAAGTGCCTGACGCTACTTATCTACCATCCACACAGGCACAGCATATGAAGAACACCAAGTATCATGAATCATCTTTGTTTTGTGCTTAAGAAATTTCCATACTGTGTGTGTGTGTGTAAGGGGGAACTGTCAGCTTATAAGAACGAGTTTCTTGACTTTATTAGCACGCTGGGTGGTTCTCCTCAGGGAGTGAGGGACTAACAGACACTATGTACTTAGTGGGTTGAAAATGAAGATTTATCCTGGAACAGGCTTTAGGTTATCTTCCATGCTACAGTGCTATGGGAAGCATTTCTAGGCATCAAAACCTTTATTCAAAGTAAAGAGAACTAGGAATTTTCAAGGCATGCCTGTTACTCACCTTTATATTTCTTCCTCCCAACATGACAGAATTCATCTGCTCCAAGGCCAGCTGAGCAGCTTCAGGCACCTCATATTCCACAAAAGCAAAACCCTAGGACAGAAGGAATACTCCTGTTGAATTGTACCAGTCGCATCTTGTCAACCCCTGTGCCAGCTAATGCAGCCAAGAATTCCCACATACTAGATTCTTACTATTGTGGTCTGAGAAGACTTTTCCTTCAAGGCTACCTGTTTTCAGAGTCTCTCATGCCTAGAGGCCTAGCAGAGAAAGGCTACTGCATACAGGACTGCTAGCTGTTTAGCATCTTTTGTGCACACCAGACCCACGCACATATGGTTCCCACAACAGAATACTGCAAAAATAAGCAGAGCGAGCAGATACAAACAATTTCTTAAAATCAAAATGCTAAAGCAGCCTTCTCTCTATGAGGACGAACATTCCTTCTTCTCCTGGATACACTCACAAAAGCCTTGGAGAGAAGAAAAACATCACTCAAGGCCTGTTAACCAACCTTATGCTTCATCGTAACCGAGTCCCAGGACATATCAATGCTTTTTATAGGTCCAAATGGGGCAAAGGCCTGGCGAATGGTATCTTCTCCAAGTTCATAGTATATGGAGCCCACATAAACGCGACACATGATGGCCAAGGCGCGCTGCCTCTGAGCTGCCATCTGTATTGGAAAGAAGAACTGGCTGGTTAGATCAGGGGGTGGTCACGGATGTCAGGACCTCCTTCCCTTCCTCCTTCCCTCCCAGGAGCTATGACCCAACAGCAGGTAGCTCCTCACTGGGCTGCAGCACAGCCTGGTACACGTAGTAATAAAGAAGTGTTTTCCTGCTCAATGCACAGACTGCTGGAGCGGATAAGCAGTACAGCTCACTCCTGGGGCAGTCAAATCTTTGATGGGGTCTGCCACTTCAGGAGCCTTAACTCCAACCCCACTGATAAGGTCTAACCCTCCCCAGCATGATCGCATCTCCAGCAACACTTGCAGGAGGAGGAAATAACTTCATTCTAGGACAGCTTCCCCCTCCAGGCAGCAAAGGTCTCCATTCTAGGCACTATCAGCAATCCCTCCCATTCCCTCCCACAAGGGGCAGCAAGAGATCCAGTATTGGGCACCACCTAGTCACTCCCTCCCCCACCCCATCCTCCCAGGCAGCAAAGGATCTGGAATTGGGTACCTCTTCCCCACCCCCTCAAGCATCACACACCACCTCCTCCCCTCCACCCACCCCAGGCAGTACAGGATCCAGTACTAGGCACCACTTCCACCACACATTTCAAAAGCAAAGCAAACAAAAATAAAAAATAAAAATCACATGGTTAAATGAAACTTCTTAGTTAAGTGTGTGGTGCTAGTACTTATCACTGCCTGTTGTTACTGGCTCAGATAGTGGTGCAGCCCCCAAAGACTCCGCCCTTATCAGTTTCGGTGCAGAGAAGGTCTCTGTGCTATTTTCTCCTAAGTATGCCTGAAAACCTGTTTGCAAGACAAATCCAGAAATTTCTTAAAGCAGGTATCCAAAAAAGCAGTATCCTTCAATTATTTTTCACCCATATTACAATTCTAAAATTGCTACTACTAATAAACATTATTTTGGAAGATGCTGCCTACTAAAATCACAGGTTTGGCCAGCATATCCTATCAGCACGTCTTGGGACCAAGGCAGAAATGAAGGCTCTGTACAGGCAGCTCCCTATGATCAGCAAGACTGAGTTACAGTGCGTTGGAGATGCGCACAGGGCTTCGTTCCTGTTCTGCATGGAACAGATGGAACAAACATACGGCAGTAAGGGCTACGGACTGTTGCAGAGTAGGCAAATGCAGCGTTAAGCTTGATGCCTTTCTTCCTTCCCAGCACTACAGTGCTTGGCATGAAGGTAGGGAGCGCTGGAAACTGCGCCTTCCCCACGACCTCTGCTTAAGGGGGTCTGTAATCGAGGCCTTTACAAGAGACCCACCTTCAGAGTGCTGCAACAAGCATGAGCACAATGAGCTCTGACGTGTCTGGGGACGTTACAACTTGCATGGCAAAACAGAAGGGACTGCATTTCATCTGTGACAGTCAAAGGATCGTGGACACGAACAGTACCTGAAGAAATCCTTCTCCCTCGTAACACATGTGACATTGACCATAGGAGGAAACAAACTGTAAAGGTTCAACTCCTATTATTCCATACAACAGGGATACTATAAACAGGAATGGTTCTCACCCCATACTGCTGCTCCTGAAGTGTATTAAACTTGCCTCTTGACTGGGTTTAATATTTCACACAGTTAAAAATAAGTTGCTTTTCAATAGCTCTGCAATGCTGTGACTGGGAGGACTATGGCACGTGTACACGCAGGACAGCTGACATGTTGTCTCCCAGGTTCTCCAACACCTTCACAGCTTTGGTGCATGAAAGCCAGTGATCAGTAGCCCCTCAATTTGTGTAGTGCGTCCATTTACAGGTTCAGAGCCATCACCATTCTAACCCAAGTGTCTGAGTGAAGTGCCTCACCCGTGGCGACACAGACTGTGGCAAAAATTTAGTGTTTTACTAGGAGTGCTCTTGGACAAGACACTGCAGCCCTGCACCAGGCAGAGGTAATTCCCACCTTCTGAAGTCTATATATGCAAACAGGACATTCCCTTCTTTTCAGTTATCAATGCAACAGTGGCAAGAAAAATGGCATTTGTCCTCTCCCATGGCAGCAACCTTTACAGGAGGATATCCACATCTTACACTGCTGCATAGACTCTAATGAAATAGGTGGGGCAGAGCTAGGAAGACTTATGTTACATCTGGAACATATTAGAAATCTGGAGCTACAAAGGCAGAATTTAGGTAGACCATGATGACTACAGGCATGTGTGGATCACTAACAGGAATCAGCATCAATTTAGGGGAAATGATGTAATATATACCTGCGAACTAAGCACAGGACTAAGTGTCAGGAACTCATGAATAGAAATTTTATTGCTTTCACTAGCTATATTAAATCATTTTTGCTGGCCACTGGCCCTTTTACTCAATGTACAAAAATGGAGCTTAAGGAATCTGCAGTCTTCATTGGAAAGGCAACAGCTAGTATTTGTACATATGAAATATTGCTGATAAGTGCTTATAAAGGTTATTTTAAGGACAAGCCAAAACATCATATTGGAATGGTGCTTTAAATGAAAGAGGCAATGCAAAAACATCACCACTAGCTCCAATTTTAATACAACAACGCCAGGGAATTGTGCTCATGTTGCTGAACTGACATGGGAATCTTGAGCTGTAATTCTTAGCAGATTAGGTAGACAGGAAGCTTTAATCACAGGCACTGAGATACTGCAATAGGAAGTTCAGACTGCACTTCCTTCATGTAGGAATCGATGACTCTTGTCAACAGGAAAACGTGTTGTACACAGGCCTGTTTGCATTTCCTACATTCCTGATGGGCTTTGGGATAAAGCATTTGCTGAGAAACGAGTACCAAAACTATACTCAACTGTAGCACAGCTGAATGGTTCGGAAGACTCCTAGGTTCTGTCCCATCAGCAGTAGCCTACAATTGCCTACAGTCTTAGGGAAAGGATTCACAATACTAACTATGCCCCTGAGGCTAATGAGAAATTGAACATTTCCCGTTACATTATCAGTATGTGCTTTTCATCTATTGCCCAGCTGTGAATACGAGCTGTAAGGTTTTTTTAAAGCAAAATTGGTGGTGTTAATGCTATTGAGTACGCATCTACATTAACTGTACGTTTACTGGTAGAGGTTTCTTGGGCACACGGGTTCAGAAACCACCTGTGCAAAAATTCACGTTGAGATACAGGTTTCTATTCCAATCCAAACTTACATATTCCCATAAATTTTATTTTGGCTCCCCTGCTGACATGCTACCTACCGTGAGAGTGTTATACGAGGGAAAACAGGTGGTTTTAGATTTAGTGCATATTTCATTTTGGAGGACAGGCCTCCAGTTGCATTTTACCTACTCAACATTGCATTTCAGCAAGATGGGAAAATACTTGCAAATGAACCTTTGCATGCAGAGTGGAGGTTATAGGACACTTTCTCCAGTGGCCATTGTTCAACATCTCTGGAAAAAGGAGGGAACTGATAATCCCAGGTAATCATAGAATCATGGATCATATAATTAAGCTCTTTGTGACAGCTGATTAGAAACTCCAGTACTAAAGGACCACATGGGTTCTCTGAATAGTTCTGCAGTTCTGTTACTTCCATCCTGCTTCTTTTTTGTTTTTCAACTTTACTTGAAACATGACGTATTCACCTAGTCTGGAAACATGCATAGTAAGAGCAGTCTTACAACCTGGGCTACAATATGTTCTGCAAGCCTGTAGTGCCCCCGTCTTCCCCAGCACCATAGCTGCCAGGCCTCTGGTGCTGTGAGTTTGCTTCATAAGAAATTGCCCATTTGTGAGTTACCTTGGCAGTTAGTTTTAGGTCAGGACCTCAGAACTGTAGCATCCCTAGAAATGCAGCTCCCACAATTTCACAGGTGTGTTCAGTACTGTTCGAAATCTAAAGCTTTCTTTGCCAACTGACTCCAGGACCCCGACTGCCAGTGTCACAGCAGACTGCACCCAGCCCATGATGTTCCTCTGGGGAGTTTACACTTTGCCTCTGCTTGTTGTGCTTGTCCATAACAGGTGGGTATGTGGGAGGGTTGTGCTGGGTTGAATTAAGAGCATTGTATTACCACTACATACTTCCCCACTCTAGGCCCTGACTAAGACAAAGTGCCCAAGAAGAAGTGAATATGTCTATTGACCGATTGTAAAGGTGAGAGAGGATCTCCAAAGCCCATTGTCACTGCTGCCATCTGAAAGACAGTAAAGACAGAGTTCAGTCTGTTGGAGCTGAGCATACTACGGCTGTTTGTAAAAACTCAAGCAGAGCGGCGGCACAGGGAACCTGCGAGAGAGGCCTCTCCTTCCTTGCCCCTCACTGCCTGGTCCCAAGGACTGTCCAGCGCTGGGACCCTGCAGATTCCAGTCCCACCAGGTCAGGGTGGAGTTGTGCTGCTGCCACTGCCTCAGGAAGCAGGGTCTTCTCCCAGGGGGGACTCAAGGCAATAGTAACCTCTGCAACCACTGTCGTTGATTCACCCCCAGCATTTAAAAAGGAGCCCCTCAACTAGATCAGCCACTCAGAAACATGCACAGCCCTGAAAGGCCAGAGCTGCTTAATGTGGCAAGCACATCCACAGTGACACTTCATTAAAAATATCCAAGACCCCAAAGCTGTAATTTTGGGATTCCTAACTTTGAATAGGAGGCAGCGATATCTGTTCAAGAAATCTCCAAAGGAAGGGAGATTTAAATGGCTATTAAGGGTTCTCCCAGTACATAGGCCTTCCAGCGTTAACAGGAACAGCCAACTGAACTTCTCAGTGAGGCTGGCAGGGTACCTGGGTGAAGGGGAGGGAAATGGGTCTGCACTGTTGATAACACGAGGGAGAGGGGTACCCTCCCCTCAAGCAGAAGAGATGGGGAAAGGATACACAGTAACCCTAGGCACCACCTTAAATGTAAGTTGAAGGTGAAACCCACAGCAAATTCTTTGGCTTCTGGTGATTCAAGAAACATTTAGGCAGCCAACAGGTGAGAAAATTTCTCCCCAACAGGAGAAAAAACTCTGGGGGCAATTTGTACAGGTGAGTAAAGGGCATTTCTTTAGAGGGCTCAGGACTGTATACTTTAATTTCACTGTGGAAACAGAAGTGCTTTCACCTGGCTCCGGGCAGGCCTCAGGGCTGTGCTCTGGTTCTAAGTGCAAAAAGAACTCCACCTTGTTGGGGAGAGTAAGACAGAAAGAGCATCTCAGAAGGTCTCTCACCTGCAGGTTGGTGAGTTGCTGTTGCTGGTGGGCGATGGTTTGCTTCACCAGCACACTCTTGATACTCTGCTCCATCGCATACTTCTTTGCCTAGGAAGAAACACAGACTTTGTAGTCACAGCCTAATACCGCAGAACAGGGAATGACGTTTGACTTCACACCATAGCTCCCCAGAACCACGCAACTGGCTGCCAATGGTGCTTTCTGATGCTCCAGCCCTAAGCTCTAAGGCACTGAACATTAGCCGGTGGCAAACAGCTTACTAATGCCTTGGTCTGCATCTTGGAGTTGCGAGCCCTGAAATACAGCATAATGCTTGAGCAAAGGATTGGATGGACTCAATCTGCAGCAGGCACAACGTTAGGAAAGCAGCATGCACTACACACTCAGCATTTTCCCTCTTCCTCCCTCTGCCCCTTAGATCCCACCATAGCACCTTACCTGCTGGGATGAGGGCAGGACAGATAGCCTCCTTCAAGTCCTTTCCACTCAGAGAACATCTGGACAAAGAGGTTCTACAAAAGGGAAGGGGGCTCCTAATCCCCATGCCCAGTCTCTTGACTGTGCGCTACCCCTCCCTTTCTTTATCATATTTGGACTATTCAAATTTGGAGGACCCACTGCTCTCTTGCTCACTAAAATGCTCCAGCTCTCTTTCTCCAATTCCTAGGCTGAGGATACAAAGCTGAGTTGTCTTTTTTGTTCAGTCTTCTATAAATTTGACAAAGCCTGAGCTTTACACTCAGTGGTGTTAACATGAGGCTCTTTGTCAAGGGAAACCTAATACCCACACGTGCCTGTTCCCAGTGGAGGGTACAAACACATTCAGCCAACCCCTCAGGCACCTGCTTTCCATGGCTGTACGTGTTTGGGAGGTGCCAGGGAACAGTAGGCTCTAAACCGTGGATTTGAGACGTGTGCTTCGGAAACCTGGAAACGGACAAGGGGATTTACATCTGTCAGCTATGGAGAAGCCAGAGGAAACGAGGCCGTTTCACACTGTGAGCCAAACACACACACAAGCAGCTTCAGCATTACGGGAACATTCACATGAAGCCTACCCAGAACAATGCTATACTTGCCTCAACTGAATACATAACACACCTATCCCACAATTCCCACATTCCTTGGTTTTGTTTCCTTCCCCCTCTTTTCCCAGTTCTGCTCTCCTCAGCAAGCCAGGCACCACTCTCTCTCACCAGCAAAGTGGGCCAGAAGTTGGCAGTAACCTCCCCACCAGCTGTACAAAACAGGACCAACAACCAAAAATCAGAGCTGGTCTGAAATTTTATCTAGATTGAGACACGTCAATTCAAGTGGGGTTGAAAATACTTGCCACATGCTACTGGGTCTCTTTACATGGAAAGGAGCGTAAGGGAAAAACAGACTAATGTTTGTGTGTGGACAGAATAAAAGATCAGCTGGAGCATATCAGAAACCTATTTCTTGTGGGGTAGTCTTCTCTTCACAGTAACTTTATGGCAGTTGCACAGTGTCTCAGAATTACAATATGTTCTTAAGTTGTTATGATTACTTATGATTTTGATTTTTTTTTTTTTTTTAAGGAAGAGCACTCCCCCTACCACAACAGGGAATTCCATGTTGTGCTCCCCAAAAAGCATCTATAAACTCCAAACCAAGACACAGTTCTCGGGCACAATTTTGAAGATGTGAATCCACACAGATTACAGTCATTATCCCATATGTAATCTTGACAGGTGAGCTCTTTTTTTTTTTTAAGTAACATCAGGAAAAAATGTGAGCTTAAAAAAAAGAACCAACCAACCAAAAAAGAATGCTAAGATGTAAGTTCACGTCAAGTATACTCACTTTCTGGAGAGCTTCCTGCTGTTCTGGTGTGAGGGGAGGAAGCCCCAGCTTAGCTGCTGTGCTTTGTCCATTTTCCATCTTAATGGACTCTGTACCCTAAGAAAACAGAAACACACTCATGGAAAAGCTATTCTCACAAATCTGACCCATTTCTTCATTCCCAGAAACTCAACGCACTTGTCAGAGTCTTAGGAAGACTTTTTAGCCAACTATTAGTAACTCATGAAAAACTGTTTTTTTTACTATTATAGCCACTTCCCATGGGAGAGCTATCCCACCAACTGTACAAATTGATGAACAGGTTGGATACTTAACCTAAAGAGTTCCCTAATCATATTTTCAGTGAAGAAAAACGCAATAAACCCCAGTCTTCACTTATATCATCTCCATCCTACATCTCAACAGTTAAACTCTATCAAATGTAACTGTATATTCTCCTTCCATCTCTTCCCATACTGTTTTTTTACCCTTGATTTCTCAAGTTCTATTTTTAAAATCTTCTCTTAAAGTTTTCCAAATTTCACACACTGTTCTAGGTACTGAGTCACAAATAAACATTCCCATACTTGGTATGATGCATATTACCTGCACATGCAGACACTCAAACCCAACATTAGAGCAGACCTAGAAAGAAGCTTCTGGGCCACTGGACTAATTTTTGTGTGTGATTTCACAGATGTACATGCAACTAACAAACCTTAGCCTTCTTTGGGTCTTAGGTATTCTACTGACTTCTTTGCCTCATGCTTGTGCTTTACACTGAAGTTCCTTCCTGTGAAATAACCGCTCAATTATTCCTACCACGTTAAGTAACACTAAGTTTCTCTGAAGTATATAGATCAAACTGGTTTTGGTTAAAGCGATTCAACAGCTTGTGTCTTTCTGGTAAGCATCTACCAACTTGTATTCTTAAGGAATAATTCTTTAGTGGCCCAAACATAGTCACATAATTGATAGTCAAAGTAAAGGTGAGGTTATCAATAAAAGCCTGTTAAGATATATCTCAGTTCTCCAGTTAAAAAGAAAACAAACAAAAAACCCACTAAATACTCTAACAAGAACAGACCAAAAAAATAAAAAAGGATCAGAGCCATTCAGACAGCAAAACAAGAACAGCTTTCCTGACACAGCAACAAAGCTGTCACATGGGGAAAAAAATAGTACTAAAGTAGTTGGCAGCTTAGCAGAAGAACAGCAAGTATTCCTGCTCATTTGGTTCCCATTCATTCAGAACAGATCATTGGCTCACAGCACTTGCTAGTGAGTTTTCCTGCAGGCACAAATGCTTCTGAAAGACCACTGGTCTTCTCCAGGAAAAAAAAAAAAGAAAAAACACCACACAATTCACTGGAACATCAAGAGCCTACAAATATAATACCAAAACGGAGAACAACAAAAAGCTATTCTTGTATATAGCTGAAGCCTCAGAGAGGAAAAATGCAGTCTTTCGGAAGCAGATCCTGCATCATGTCTGCACACAAACTGCACATTTCATTGCATCTTCTTTATCCTACCACGAGGCAAAGGGGAACACACGTTACTGAACAGACAACCTGCTGCTACAACTCTCAGCATGAGACAACAGAACTGCCAGCTAAGCTTAGTAATAGCAGAGTGCCTCAGGTCTAAGTACACACACTTCAATGAGGAGAGCCACATGCTGTACATCTGACTGCCCAGGACAACACCAGCACAGTTCCTTCACTGTGTCTACCATGGTAACAGCACAGCACAGGCCAGTTATCCGTTTCCTCCAGCAACACAACTTCATTGACAGTCCTGTTTTTCACTTATATTTTCTGATTTGTTTTATTTACTGATAAAAACAGAATGTTCAGCTTTTGTCAGGGAAGAAAACTACAAAATAGCTGTAAGGTATTCTGAGCAGAAAGATTCTTTCCTGAAGTCATAGATACCACCTAAATATAAGTGAAGCTCGAGCACATCCACATTATTCTCAATATAGAGAAATAACTTGTTATTTTCATGGAAATTTAGAAATAAAACAATGTCAAGTTCAAGTAAACAGCAGAAGAGGTGAGAGAAGAAACATCTTATGCATTCTCAGAAGACATCGTGGAGGCACAGACTCAATCTGGTAACAATCTTTGAGTCCTCCCACTAAAAAGGAGTTAAATAAGGGCACACCCCCCCCCCCCCCCAAATTCGAGGCCTCCTAAGCAGCCTGCTTTATCTAGAGTAGTTGCAAGTTCAACATGTAAGATCAGAAGCTTAAGTGTGACAATCCTTAAATATCACAACCACCACGTACCTGCCATGCGGACTGTGATCCCCAGCTGTATTTGTTGGCCCGTTTGCTCCTGTTGCTCATGCACTGGAGTCATGACCACGGTATTACTTTCTACGCCACCCTCACTGACACTCCTGATGTTACAGAGGGACCGCACCTACTCCTCCCCTGAGGCAGGGCTGCCACTAATCCTTTCCCACAGCTGATGTGGGGGATGCCTGATGCTAAATGCTTAGTCAGGTCATTAACTAAACTTTTATTTTCCTCTCCGGGTATAAAGTGGGGTCACATTCCTTTTAAGAAAGGAAACCCTAATTAGTGCATGCAGGAAAAGGCTATCTTACAACCTGCCACAGCACATACAGTCAGTTCGTTTTCCCTAGCACACACACTGCTTTTTATGTTCTAACCTATTAAACACCACATTTGCCATCACATTACCTAGTCATTCTTTATCTTGAAATCCTCTGGCAATTCATTTACCTTAATGGCTCACAGTCAGGGGAGGTTCAGACTAAGTATCAGGAAAAACTACTTTGCCAAGAGGGCAGTTAAGTCGCTGGAACAGGCTTGTTAGAGAGGTAGCTGATACACCATTCCTGCCCATGCTTAAAAGGAGTTTAGATAAAGCTCTTAATGATGTGTTTTAACTTTGGGTTGGCCCTGAAGTAGTCTGAGGTGGACTTGATCTTTGTTGGTCCCTTCCAACAGGAACTATTTTATTCTAGTCTACATGGCAGCAGCTGAAGTGTCCTATCGGACTAGAGATTTCTTCTGATGAAGAAATGAACTGTGTTCATTTTCCCAACAGAATCTTGCCCATTTCTTGTACAGAACTGGTCTGACTTTGCTTCAAATGTACACACCATCCATAGGGGAACTGCTTTCCTACAGGATCAATGCAACGGAGGAAGAAGCAAGAGTGTGACTACAGCACAATTGTCCCATTGCTGCAGGCACCCATTTCAGAGTTGGACTGCCTTCTTGGCCTAAAGAAGCAGAATCTGGACCTGCCTTTGTTGTTCACCTAAATCCTGTCTCCCAACTCAGTGTTCAGAGCCAACCATTTAAAATACCAGAATGGACAAATAACCTTATCTGTTCAGTAGCAGATACATGTTAGGCTGAACAGACTTGTGCCTGTGAAATTATATCAGTATAAAAGCTACCATGGGGAAAAGCTAGATTTTTGCTTTCTGCTATTAACAAGTACATCCTTTACTCACTGCAGTTTCTCCCAGATTAGCCATTTGTCTCAAGTCCATCAGCAACCCATCTGCCTCCTACCAGGCTACAATGCTTCCTTTGTTTTTTAGGAGCTATTAAGGGCAAGGAGTAGGACCTCACCTACCTTAAAAACAAACAAATCATCCTGCGGCTTTGAGTTTGATGATGTTCAGAGATATACAGCCTAGATCATTCTTAGTCTCTGTTTTATAGGATCAGTTGAAACTTCTGTTTGTCAGTCTCAAGTTTACCATGAGGTGTTTGAGAGCATTTTCTAGGAACCATGAACATTGAAAGGAGAAGCCAAATAAATCCTCCTAACATAAAAACCTATTCCACAAGCATCTGAATACAGTGTTCTAGAGTTGCAATCACTTCACCGGTCCCTATAGATTGAACTTCACAGCTACTTTAAATAGCCCACATGGACCTAAGGAGAATCAAAGTGCAACAAAAAAAACGATACACGAATCAAAACAGAGACAGTTGGAACCATTTTATGCTTGCAAACTGGGAAACTTAAGTACACAATACTGATCAAAAGATAGTACTGCATAGTCCAGTTGTAGTCCCAAAGCTGGGGAAAAAAAACAAACAAGGAAACCTTGAAGAAAATAGGGAGACCTTCGCGTGGATTTTGACTGTGCGCTTATTGGTGCAGTGCACCAGGCACGAACCTACGGACAACGTGGTCAAACTGAAAACAAATAATCAACAAAGCAATACAGTAATGGCGATCTGTTTGATGCAGGAAGGCTGTATCATCTCAGAGACTAATTCTGATTGTGCAACACTGAAAAAAAAAGTCATTCTGGTTCTTAACTAAGTGGCTAAAAAAAAATATTTCCCAGCTCTGTAGGGTCCCCTTCCCATTTCTTTACATCTTCTGTACATGCTATTGTACAGTCACCTCCTGACACTTCCTTAGTTTCCTTAGGGAAGGCACCTTTTTCTACTCCTATTTCTGTTTCCCCATAGCTTTTAAAAATTGAGTGATTGCAATGTAGGAGTAATGAGATATGGGACAAGCAAAACATAGTGAAAGGCATATCAAGTTTAACAATTCACAACAGAAAAAGCTATTCCAGTGACCACATTTTAGTAGGATTCATAAGAGAGAGACTATCTATATCTACATTTAATGCAATGTTAACATTTGAGCTCACTAAAAGGCATAGCTTCTGAATACTGGTTGATAACATCCAACTTCCAGCACAGATGGAATAATCAAAACTAAGGACGACAAACTGACCTAGAAGTCACAGGGTATTCAAGAAGCTAGACCCAGACACTACTTAACTGGTTGGTTCCAAGCTCTTTGCCATCAAACATCTCTCTGAAGAGACCAAAGATACATATGCCTTTCCTGATCAATGGTACAGCTGTAATGAAAACTTATCACCACATACCTTTTAACACAGTTTCTTCAAGGAAGATTACTAACCTCTCTGTTACTCCAGAGTATTTGAAAAGCAACAGATGATATAAAATGATCCCAATCTCTATTGCCAGTCACAGGAAATTGAGACTATCACTTCTCTTTTTCCAGGCACATTAGGGTAATACCACTAAGGAGAAAAGGCTTGGCACAATTAATTTGAATCTGCTAGGCGGCAATGTAACAGTACCTGTTGGTGCAGTTGGTGCTTTATGCTAACACCAGCCACCTCGAAAACTGCCTTATTTAAACACATGGAAACAAGAGGGAACAAGAAAAACGCATGAGAAGTTGACAACAGAAGCAGAAGAATGCGAGCTTCCTTTAAAATAGAAATAAATAGAAACTGTATACCTGGTGCTATGAACATTGCTTCTGAGCGTTGCTTGGCCCTTTAAGGTGGTTTGAACTCCAAGAGTTCAGGCACATTCGTTGGAAATTTATTACATGGCTGAGAATTTCTCTGAAGTATAAACACACACAAGAGAAAAAGAAAAATACAGAATCTTGTTTATTTTAGGAACCATAACAAGCAAACAACACAAAAGATTAAATAAGACAGAAGTGGAAAAAGGACTGATGATAGTTAGGAGTCATTAACAAACAGAAGCTTCACCTAAAAATACCTGGCCCGTATAATTAGTTTACTCCTTGCTCTATTACTTGCACCAGTGCTTGGGAACCTGCATCGATCTGAATGTTTTCATGCGGCAACACCCCATGCCAGCAGTGAAGTTGGAAGAAGCATCAGCTGAGTGCCTTGTCAGAGGCAGTATTTTTATTCACACAATAGGCTTACTTTTCAGAAAGAGTCCTCCTTCATGTATATAAAAACATTTAAGGATTTTGCCCCTTATTACTATTTAAATTTGTAGATTCCACTCTAAGTTCCATAACTTTGCAAGTCTTTCTGTGCACTATGACTTTCTGCTATTCCCAAATTACTTTAGCAACTACTACTTTTCACCCCCCCCCATGTAGACCACTTTGCTCAGATGGAAGAAACAGCAGAGCTAGTTTCCATGACTGTAAGCATGTGCAACAAATGTACTACCAGAATGGAGAGCATAGGGCACATACAAGTTTTTTGTCAACGCCACCAGATACACTACACAGAGAATGGGCACATATTTAAACCTTTCAAAATGTCACCTTTATAGCATCTCATGACCAAAGTGCTTAAATAAACACATCTGTGTAAACAACATCTCTTTCCTTTAGATGAAAAAGGAAATTAAATGTCACTAATGCTGCCCAGTAGCATATTCGGTTCTCCCTGAGCACTAAATTCAACCAAAGTAAAACTTCTGAAAACATTAAAAGTCTTAAAAACACATGCATACAAATGAACTACATACCCCCAAACAATTCCTTCTGATGCTTTTTCATTTGGTAGATTCCTTCTGATGCCTTGCATTTGATAGAACTACTCTCAGCTCCATCAGAGCTGAGAAAAAAATACCTTCTGGATGTTACCTGTACATGCAGAATGCTCTGCACTGTCACGTATCTGCCACGGAACCCAGAAATCACAACGCATCTCAATATTCGACTCTCAGAGGAAGAAAACTGCTGTTTCTGACAATCTACAACAGTGCTAAAATGAATTACAACACACATGATCTTATTTCTCTCGATTACAAACAGGACAGTAAGACAAGCCAACACATTCATCCTTTCCTAAAGGAAAGGCTGCTTCCCCTGACCATCGTCTCACCTCCTTATCAACAAGTCAACAATTGTCCAATCAAGTTGTCAATTTGTCAATCAGCAACAGCAAGAAGTTCAACAACAGAAAATGCTGGGTTCTGCACCTGGGTTGGAACAATGCCGGACACAGGTCCGGGCAGGGAGACGCGTGGCTGGAGAGCAGCACTGCACAAAGGGATCTGGGGGTGCTGGTGACAGCAGGCTCAACGTGAGCCAGCTGAGTGCTCCAGCAGCCAAGAGGGCGAAGCACATTTTGGGGTGCAATAAACACAGCACAGCCAGCTGGTCAAAGGAGATGATTGTCTCGCTATATTTAGTGTTGGCATCACCTCGAAAGTTGTGTGCACTTCTGGGTTCCACAATATAAAAAGGCTGTTAAGGTCCTTAACATCATGGAGAAGAGGGCAACAAAGCTGGTAAAAGGGCTGGAAGGCATGTCCTGTGAGGACACGTGGGTTGTCTCGTCTGGAGAAAAGAAGGCTAAGAGGCGACCTCATTGCTCTCTGCAGCTTCCCGAGGAAACAGAGAGGGAGGTGTTGGTTCTTCTTCCTGGTAACCGATGATAAAATGTGAGGGAATGGCACAAAGCTGTGTCAAGGGAGGTTCAGACTGGTCATTAGGAAAGATTTCTTTATTGTGAGGATGGTTGAACACTAGGACAGGCTTCCTTCCTAGAGGCAGTTAATGCCCCATGCCTGTCCATGTTCCAGAGGCATTTGTATAATGCCCTCAGTAATACGCTTTAACGTTGGTTAGCCCTGACGTGCTCAGGCAGTTGGACTGGCTGATCTTTGTAGGTCCCTTCCAACTGCACTATTCTATTCCAAACCCTTCAGCTAGTACATGCAGCTGTAGAGCTTGCATATAGCTTCAACATGCATGCTGGGTCCCCCTGCACTGCAAGTTCTACAAGACCCACCGCTGGGTGCTCCTCTCTCCCTCCCAGAGGAAGCTCCAACCACTCGTAGTGCCAGGCAGAGCGGGCAGTCACGGCACACAAACACACGCCCCCAAATTAGTTCTCAGGTCTGTTTAAAAGTTAACCATCCTGACAAGAGGTATTCACAAGAAATTTGCCTTAGCCTCATTAAAATACAAACAGATCCACGGAAACCTGTAGTAACAACATCAGTGCTCTGGAACTGCACAGAACACCCAAGTGAACTTAATTTTGGCTGATAAAGCTTGCTACCACTTCCCCGGCAGAGAACATGCACGCCTCCTACGGGAAAGGACCAATTATCTAACAGAGCTGTGATTTTAAGACTGCAAAAAGAATGACAGGTAAGCAATTGCACGAGTATATTATGTGATGACAGAAAGGTCCAACTACATTACTGAATGCACAGAAATCAGGTAAGTACCAAAATGGCAAGCACTGCTTATCATTCTGAAGTACCACCACAGTGGGCGAGGAGACTACGGAGCTTTCAAGGAGCATCTGCAATGAAATTGTATCAAGAATCAGTGCTTAAAGCTACAGCACACAACACTCACGGCACTGCTACCAAAAGCAGTGGCACCAAACGTTTCCGGCACTGAAATGGTTTAAAATATAAGTTTCTTCAGCAAGACGTTAATTATTTAACCAGTTATAACTATGTATTCCATTTCTACTGCAACAAGGTACCGACTAAATTACTGAATAAATTAAATGAAAATTGCATTAATTATCAATTACACCTTTATAAGAACTCTGTATTTACTGCCCACTGTCTCCACAGGTGGCACACACAGATAGTCCACTCTGTGTTGTTGCACTATATGGTCCCCCTGGAAGGGGACAGGAGGCATTAGGCGCTGCACACCTTCATCTTACACGCACACACACTGCTCAGCCTGACCGACTGGGCATGCGGACAATAACAAAGAGGGAGAAAAAAAGTTGTTGCAGCTATGATGGCAGGAGGAAGAGAGCCTGCCATGCCGGAAATCTGCCTGTATTGCAGAGGTGCATGGCCTGTAACACTGGGCGGATAACAGAATCAAGAGCAGGCAGATCTAACCCAGGAGAGCAACGGGGCGTGTCACAACAGGCTGGGTAAGAAAATGCAGTAGTACGCATCTTTCATGCGTATCAATACGTATGTTTCATTGTAATCAACAGCATTAACAATTCTATGATTATATTCAGAAAATTAGCTGCAAGCAAAATCTAAGTTTACCAAACTCCAGAACTGTGCTGGGTTCCTCTTTATTGAGGTTACTTTGTCCTTAATTCTCAAGCTTTTCTAGATAGCCATCACGATTTAAATTGTCCCTGAACAACAAGAAGAAACTGTTGCAGCTGTCCTGATAAAAGCAATCCCTGCAGAAGCACTGAACTCACTTCAGGGCAATTTTCTGCTGGTATCATAGAGCAGCCTGTCTTCTTTCCAGCATGGAAAGGAGATTTACAGGAGAGAGAGGCACTAACATTGAACGTGGCAGGAAAGATGCCAGTGATCACACGAAAAGTGATTGCTGGGATATTTGAATTCTTTGTTTTAAGAACCACTAACACTAGGTCCATGTGTCAGGTTTGGTTTTTTTGTTTGTTTTTTTAAGCACAAGGTAAAACACATAGTGGCACAAATCCTGATGAATTAACACGTGATATTGGATGTTCAGATCCACTTTCCAGTAAGATCAGAGCAGAACTCACATAAAAACACACGGATTATTAAAAAAACGACCTGGAAGTGCTTTAACTCAATGTGTGAAGCTGACGAGAACGAATGCTCTATTTAAGAAGTTTAACAGCTCTGAAGTTCAAAATAAACTTCATACCACCAACACTGAACCCAGCATGAATAAACGCATGCAGCACTCTGGCAAGCCAGTATGCTTGCTCCTGAAAGGCTGTCTTTTATACTGTCACTTAAACACTGATATACCACCTCATCTGGGAGCAAGTGAAGTAAGAAAGGCATTTCTTCCCATCTCAAGGTTTGTGTTCTTGCTCTAACAAGATCTTTAACTAATCCTTCCAGTTTTCTTTGGTCCCAGTATCTGAGTCTTCTCAAAACACGATGGAAGTGACAGATTTACCAACACACACGTAGTTTACATCAACTACTCTGAATTCTTCTGTAGCCAAACACTGCTGAAAAAGAGCTGCACATTAGAATCATAGAATCACCTAGGCTGGAATGGACCTTCAAGATCACCAAGTCCAACCTTCAACCTGACCTACTGAGTCCCAACACTAAGCCATGTCCACCCATCTCTTAAATACCTCCAAGGATGGGGACTCCACCACTTCCCATTCCAGTGCTCGAGCACCCTTTCTGTGAATAAGGTGATAGATTAAAAATATGCACCTTACTCCTTGCCTCCCATACATCACAGTATTTATGTGCTTCCTTTGGTCACAAGACTGCTGCTGCCAATTTCTAGGGCTCATCTACAGACCAGTGCTATCTCCTTGCCCCTGCTTATACAGCCTCCCATTACAGTAACACCAGCTCTGAAGGTAAATTTTAAGAACTGGCTCTACGAAGAGCCAATGTAACTCTCACTCCCGGTTCCAGGAATAACGGCAGCCTCACTAAGGCTTCCTTTGACCCTGGTGCAATGCTTCACCTGTGACAGGACCATAACTCTGAGTGGGAATGTCCATTCTGAACAAACAGTGCAAGCTAACAGGTTTCAGCTTGAATGCCTGGTGCTTGAAGATGATTAAAAATAATCAGACTCAATGTTTACTGTACTCTGCTCAACTCTTAAAAACAGGCATTCCAAATACCAGGTTCATAGAAAAGTAACTCAATAGTTTCTTTTATAGTGTTGATTAAATCAGTTTATGATAGGCAATATACATACGTAAGTAGAACCCCTGACGCACAGAAAATTATTTTCCTTTTTTATGTTGTAAGGCACTGGTGATTTCCAGTAAACAAGCATACAACTCTAAGAGCCTTCTGTTTGCCCAGCCACCGCATCACTTCCCTTGCATGCAGCAAAACCATGCAGCGGCTTGCTGTTAGAGAGTTAGCAAGTTATTTTAGTTTTGAAACGCGTGTATTGTCCTTTTAAAATATGCATATACCAAAATATACAGTGACACCAGAGAAACTGGCTGAAACAATGTGCTGTGAGATAAAGGACGGCCATTACCTTAACGTGGGATGTCCTCACACATCCTAAGAAATATAACACTCCCTTGGATTTTGATCATCTTTGGATTCACATTTATCCTCACATGCTCAAAGCCTGAACACTCGTTCCCAGCTTTAACTTGGCAAAAACCCTAATCTAATAAAGTCCTAACCAAGCAAGGATAAGACAGGAATCAAAGTGTGAGTTGTCTGCATTAACTCCTGATTATGAGCACCAATATTTGCAAATCCAAAAAAGGAAGACCATAAAAAACAACTCCTTTGCAGTTCAAAGAGAGACTTTTTAGAGAGTTCAAAAGTAGCAGCTTCAGAATTAGTATGATTTGTGACCAAAAAAAAAAAAAACACACCAGCAAACACTGAAAACAATGGGGGGGTAGAAAAAAAAAAACATTAAGAAATATCCTGCTGTGTCACACCAGCAGTCCATCCAGCCCCCTTAGCAGCAGATGGTATCTGCAGGGAGCATGAGAGCCTGGCCACCTGCTTTGCAGTTTCCCAGCATCCACAACTATTGTACTACAGGCTACCTTCCCTAGCAGCTTGACACCTAAGAGGTTACGTATTTTCATTTTGCACAATTCCATACACTACTCCATATTTCACTAAGAATAAGAAGGACTAGGATGAGGAATGCTGAATAACGCCCTACTGAACTACTTAATTTCTACGATTTAAGACTAATTCGCACAGAAAATAAGTCAGTCTCTGAAATGAGACTATTCCGGTGTCTTACAACATTAGTGGCCACTTCAGCAGAAGTCTAAAGAACCTTCTGAAAACACAATGAACTCTCATGAAAGTCGATAACGTCGGGATCCTTTCACGAGTAGGTAAAATAAACAATAGCAAATATAAAAATAGCCACCGGTTACGGGGCATCACGTCCCTCTGGTCAATAAAGGTAACCCACAGCTCACATCTTAGCCTCAGCGCTGCACACTACAAGGCTCTGTGGAAGAGAAATTCCTACTAAAACCCTCTCAAGAAGCCCCACCACCTACCTGGACCTTTCTAAACACGCAGGTTCGTGAAACCATCACACGAACCGGTACGAACCGGCCTGCGCGAACCTCAGCACGGGGAGAACTCAGGTCCCACACAAAACCCCGCCGCACCCCGGGCGCCACACGCCCGCCTGCGCAGCCGCCGGCCCGGGCCCCTTGGGCAGCCCCGGGCTCGCCCTGCCCAGATCCGGCCCCGCGCTCCTTGCGGCCGGAGGCGGCCGCTGAGCTCCGCCGGGGCTGCGGCTCCCGGGGAGGGCAGCGCGGCGCCCCAGCCCCGCCCGCTGCGCGAGGAAGGCGGCCTCGGGGAGCAGGAGGCGCGGCCCCGCCGCCCGAAAGGAGGCCCGCCGGCACCGAGCGCACAGCGCCGCCGGGCCCCGGCCTGCCCCCGCCGGCCCGGGAGAGCCGCGGGCGCACCGGGCGGAGGCCGGCACGGACGGCGCCCCCGAGGGATCCGGGCCGGGCCGAGCCGCCCGCCCAGCAGCGCGGCGCCGCCACTCACCAGGGAGATGGTGGTCGTGGCCGCCATCTTGTCCACCCCGTCGGCACGGAGCGCGGCGCTCTCGCGAGAACTTCAGGGCGCGCGCGGAACGGCGAGCTCTCGCGAGCGCTCCTCAGGCAAGCGGCGGGAGGACGTCTCGCGAGAGTTTCGGGTAGCGGCGTGACCAGGGGCGGGGCGGCGGGGTTGGCGGCGGGTCCCGTCAGGGCCCCGTCCCTGTCACGGAGCCGAGCCCCGCCCCGCCCGCTGCCGCTTCGTGCCGCGTCCCGGGGGCTGCAGCGCCGCGGGGGGGCCGGTGAGGTGTCTGCCCGGGCCGCTGCCGCACCAGCGATCCTCCTGCTCGGCGTGCCGAGGAGCTGTTGGTGCCGCCGGCAGCGGGACTGGCGCTGCTCGGGACGAAGGTGGCGCCTGCACGCACCGGAGGCGCCAGGAGCTGAGTCCCGCCCGTCACGAGAGGGCCCGCGTTGGTGCCACGGGCCGCGGAGCTGCGAGGCCGGAGCGCCAGGTGTTGGGAGATCGGCGTTAGCTGAACGCACAAACTGAGAGCTACCGAACTGCTGTAGTCCCGGTGCCTGAATCTGTGCGCAGCCCTTCCCGTGTGCTCTGCTCTTTTCAGGTGGCTCCAGTCTCTTACATGCAAATTAAAATACACGGGCAAAGGCGAGGTCAAACGGCCGAGAGCAGATGATCTCTGTCACGGGACGGAAATGCCGCTGAAATAAAAAGGGCCCCAAAAAGACACTGCCTCTAGAGGAGGCTATTTTTCAAAGGAAGAATCCCCTCAGCAAGGAACAGATGTGTTGTTACGCTCTGCACTTAATTATTTAAAGGGCCGTGAGAATGACCTGGCCTGCTGGCCGTGCTACAAACAAGATAGAAGGCTAGGGAAAAAGCTCTGAGAAGTTTACAGGTTCCAAAAGTCTATCTGACTGATAAAAGATTTAGAAAGCTAAAAACAATAAAGCTCACCAAAAGCCTCTGAAGGATGACTTAATATCTAAGTACTCTTAACATGATAAATCTTGCACTGCAAAAGTTCCTTTATCTAGCAGATAAAGGTACAATGTCTGAATTTGAACATAAAAACGTGAACCATATTTCTAATCCGAATTTAAGTGACTGCCGTTAACCACTGGAAAACATTAATTATTGAGACACAGTGGATTCCTACATTATGCAATCTTTAAAGACTAGATATTCTACTAAAAGATGTGCAGTACCACAACTATAACATGGGCAAGAATTACAACCGTAATTAGCTGATCAGACTTGACCAGCTGTGTCTGAGGACACATCTTTCTTGTCTGACTTGCAAATGTGAGGGCAGGATTTCCATTCTTGTGATGGTGCCAGTTTTGCAAAGAAGGCCATGCACATCGTGCTGGACACCAAGCTGACTGTGAGCCAGCAATCACAGAATCACAGAATCATTAAGGTTGGAAAAGCCCTCCAGGATCATCTGGTCCAACTGTCCCCCTACCACCAATGTCACCCACTAAACCCTGTCCCTAAGCACCACGTCCAACCTTCCCTTGAACACCCCCAGGGACGGTGACTCCACCACCTCCCTGGGCAACCCGTCCCAATGCCTGACTGCTCTTTCTGAGAAGAAATGTCTCCTAATTTCCGACCTAAACCTCCCCTGGCACAACTTGAGGCCATTCCCTCTAGGCCTATCACTGGTTACCTGTGAGAAGAGGCCGACCCCCAGCTCCCCACACCTTCCTTTCAGGCAGTTGCAGAGAGCAATAAGGTCTCCCCTGAGCCTCCTCTTCTCCAGACTAAACACCCCCAGTTCCCTCAGTCGCTCCTCACAGGACTTGTGTTCTAGAACGTGCTCTTGCAATGTGTTCTTACAGCAGAGAAGGCCAATGGTATCCTGGGCTGCACCAGGGAAAGCCTTGCTAGCTGGCTGAGGGAAGGTCCTTCCTCTGCTCAGTGCTGGCGAGGCCACATCTGGAGTGCTGGACCCCATGCTGGGCTCCCAGGGACAAGAAAGAGATGGACTTACTGGAGTGAGTCTGGTGCAGGGTCACCAAGATGGGGAAGGGACTGAAGCATCTGTTGTAGGAGAGGCGGAGAGCAGGGGCTGCTCAGCCTGGAGAGGCTTGCAGTGGCTCATCAATGCATACAAATGCCTGATTAGAGGCTGAAGAAGATGGAGCTATGCCCTTCTCAGCAGATCCCAGTGTCAGGACAAGAGACAATGGGCCCAAACTGAAAAATGGGAAATTCCATTTGAACACAGGAGGACGCTTTTCTTCAGTGAGGCTGGCTGAACACTGGCACAGCTTGCTGAGAGAAGCTGTGGTGTCTCTATCCGTGGCGATACTCCAACCTGACTGGACATGGCCCTGGGTGACCCAGCTCGAGCAAGGGGCTTTGGGCTGGAAGACCGCTGAGGGCGGAAGGGACCTCCTGGGATCTTGAGTGGTCCCTACCAACCTCGCCTCTTCTGTGATTCTATGTCTACAGCCCGTCATGTATTCAAAACATCCAACAATAGCTGGTTAACGAACTCTTAACTGCTGAGTGCATCATGGCCAGTAGGAGGGGGAACCATCACTCAAACTGAGTGGTAACAATGTTAAAAGAAACAATTAAACCGGGTGAAATGTGTTAAAGAAGAGCTAATGAGCTCATCAGGGAAATGGAGTAACTGGTATAGGAAGGAATTTCTCAGTTTGCAAAAGCAAGTGCAAGCTTGTTCTGGAGAAGGAGCAATTTTTGAATCATGCAGCTGAATGATGTTTCTCTACTGGATTCCTCCTCTACCCAATTTACCTGATTCTGTGGATAAGTCTGTTGAACACAAGGAAGCTTTTTTACTCTTCTTAACTGTAAGAGTGACTAAGAAATTATTGAGTGTTTTGCTCAGTGGATCAGCTCCTCTGATGAGATAAGCTGCTTTCAATGGCTTTATTGATTTGTCAGTTTCTGTAAAGTTGGCACAACGCAGCACAAATGGGAAAACAGCATAATTTGACAGCTCAGCGTAGCATCGTAGCATGGCAAACCCAGCCCAGTGTAATACAGTTGGTGCAACACTGCAAAGCGTAATGCAGGCACGGAGGACCTGGCACAGCACAGCACAGCACACCAGCACAGCACAGCGTGAGGCTGCTGGCACCATACGGCACAACGTGAACAGCATGGAGCAGCACTGCATAGCTCTTGCTACACAAATAATTCCTGTTTGCAATTTTCACCAATTGAGCCTGACATGCACTGCAGCTAAGATTGCCCCTTTCTCCACACTAATGACAGAAGTTACAAATACTCTAGGAGAAACAGAGGAGGAAGAGACACCAGGGGTTTCCCCCTTAAGATGTCATGAGATTTTGGAAGGCCTAAGACAAACAGGAGAATGACAAGGGTTTGTTCAGCACCAGTGGCGTTTCCACGTTTTTGACATGTTAGGATCCAGCTGGTAGATTTGGATTTCTGGAATCGTCTGCCGTGTCAAGTCCAGCTCACAAAGTCCACTCTTCAGCTTATACCAAAGTGTGCAATTCTAATTACAAGGCATCACAGTGTTTTATCTGTGCTGGAGAAATCAAAACAGGAATAACTGGATATAAAGAACAGAATGTGGCAGATTGGAAACTGCACCAGAGCTTTCCAATCCTGCTCCTCTCCTCTCTTCTGCATGTATCACCAACTGGCAAAGAGGAAAAAAAATAGCTTTGGGACCTGCAGTGAGAAAAGCTTATAATTCCCAGAGGCAAATTTATCAGTTTGGGGAAGTCTTGCAGCAGCTTTGTATCTTCACAAATAACATCAGCAAGGGGTTGAAGAAGTGCTACCGCACTCCCTCATGCCTCACAACTCCCTCTGGCTTACTGCTGCATGAGTGGGGGCCAGAGCACATACTCGTGCACAGGCCGTCCCCTATTTGCTGGTTACTCCTCCACTTGCTGTTGTCTTTCCACACCACAGCTAAGGCATACACGTCTCATGGACTGCAAAGATTCAGTCTGGAGCGAGTGGTCTGGTCAGTCCCACTGGAGGAAGTTCAGTCAGAAGCCCTGCAGCCTTCTCGTCTGGTGTGCTGCCTGTCCCTGTGGCACAGGAGACCCTGCTGTCCCGGACTGCAGCAAAGTGACTCACAAGGGAGGAGACCGGTATTTGTGGAAGGCATTTTCCAGGAAGTTAGCCAGCTTTTCACAGTCATCCTAAAATAAAAGAAAAAGCAAGCCAACAGATTAATTTGGCTTGGTACCTTGGATATCTCCTTCCTTACATGATTGTGTGTATTCCTTCCTTACATGATTCCATCTCAAGTCACCAGATTTTATATCTGAGGTTTGATATGGGAAGAGAACAACTCACAAGCAGTTCTGGAACATACCACTACTAATTATTGCATTTACTGAATTACGCCAAATGACCAATCAATCAAGAATGGAACCTTATTGTGTCAGGTGCTGTATAAAGGCAAAAGTCAATTCTTTGGAGTGTCCAATCTGAAGGAAGAAAACAGGTCCAGCTCTTTTTGTTTAGTTTAATTTCAACTTAACTAACTTACCACTGGATCTAAAATTATTTTCTATGGCTACCTGTTTTTATAGTATCCTTATTGCTAATTAAAATAATTTTTAAAATGGTATCACTTTTTGTTGGTTTGGCAACTATTTTGTACAGAAATCTTTTTTTTCTAACACATTCAGGAGTAGTTGTTTTATAATACAATTAGAATGTTTATTCATTAAGAATTACTGAAATACATTATGATATGTAAAGGATGCAAAACACCCACATGTTGTGTCATAAAGGGTTTTTGGAACTGCCAGAAACTAACTCAAAATACTTACTCCAAAAAAAAAAAAAGTGACTTGTTTTCTCATTGCTTAGAGGCACTCTCCTGTCCCTATTGTTGATAAATTACTACCTTTCTATTAAGGAAAAATTTGTATTTTGAAGACAAGATTTGTAAGGCATAGATGGTATCTTTTGTTAGACAAACCACTCTTACAGCTGGAAAAGCAAATGAGCATTTGGGTACACAAGTCCTTCAGATTAGAAAAAAGCAGCATACTTCCAAGCTAAATACAAGCTCAGGACATTTGCTCAGTTTAACAAGATGTACATCAGTTACACCATCTGAGAGAAAAAGTAGTCACTACCTGTGGAGTTAAAAAGATGTTAGAGAGGGAAAGATGTTTTAAAAGGAGATTATCTCCTAGGAGAAAGAAAGAAAAAGATAATTTGCAGTCTGGAACACAGACCAGTGAAGTATATTCTACAGTTCTAGAATGCCCCAAATGCCATGTATTTTCCAGAGCACAGGAGAAAGCACCCCATTGTTTCAGTGCCAAGCTGCACAATCACCATGCTCAGATGAAGAAAGGAAGAAAGTCTAAATGTACTTTTTCTCAGGTGTACTCACATATATTTTTCATTCAGTGAAGCTGACCCCTTCCTTGTCTAATGTCAGCATCCAGAATGAGGAATTCTCCAAAACTTTGCCTACAGCCCCAGAATTCCTAACTTGTACAAAATAAAAATAGATATATTTTTAATTCTCTCCATGCTGTCTTTCCTTGAGGCTATTATGCTGTCGGAATGACAGGGCAGTTCTGCATTCTCACTTGGAACTGTCTGTAAACACCAAGGGAGAGCCTGGAAGTGCAGTGTTGGGGTAGGTCACTTCTGGCAGGCAGAAATTTGCAAAGTGACGTAAGAGCAGCTGTCTGAGCAACACAGACTACTGGAGCAGTTTCTCTGGGAGACAGGAGGTGGCCTTGACTTCCTTTCCCGTCACTCTGGTTTTCACATTCAAAATCAGTGTAAGGTTGATGTAATTAGTGTTGTGACCCTGCCACCACAATACAGCTGTCCCTTCATGCCCAACAGCATGGGCAAAGTATGGAGGGGAAAAAAAAAAAGTGTCACTCACTGCAAAGGGAATTAGCACAGCATGGAGCTGCAGGCTGGGCATTGTGACTGCTCCTGGCTGCCAGGCAGGGAATGGAGGAGCTCCTACTCCTCTGAAGCATGAGGTGTCACATGGATTTGGGGACTGCTGTTGCAGCACTGTGCATGCACAGCTGAGATGGCAAGGAATGGCAAGCAGGCTTACCTCGTGGATGAATCCGTAATGCACCAGCTCTGTGGCCAAGTCCTTGGAGTTATCAGCTGCAGGGAGGAGGAACAGTGAGAACATGAACGTTCATGCACCTCAGTTTCTCTTCTACTCGTAAAGCACACCTATTCTAGCTCACAGCACACCCGCATTATGCTTCATTATGCTTCAGGGGTATATGCAGTGTATTTCTGGCTGGCTAAGTAATTGCTAAGGAATCCTGGGGCAAATAAAGTACAGCAGTGAGCAAGGAATTAAAGCAGAACAAAGCACCAGTCAGGAACAAGCTCCAGCCCCAAATCACACAAAGCACAATAGTATTGGCAGTGTCACTTTGAGATTTTTTGCTTGTTTTGGCTCAGCATGAAAAGAAAGCAGGCCACTACCTGTAGGCAGAAAAACACAAGGAGCTGGTGAAGCAGCAACTCCCAAGCATTAGTTCCCAAGCTTTATGTTGTAGTTTTGTCTGTAAGGCAGTCAATGGATGCTAGCTGCACGGCTCCCATAGGACTTCTGCATGTTTTAGGAAGGAGCCGCTGTGTTGGACCTACTCCAAGGAGAAGCACCGTTCCCCAGAGCCACAGGACTCCCTTAGAGGACAAGTCACCTTTTCCTTTGAAAGGTATTGCAGAGACTGCACCAGTGCTGGGGAATGAGGGTAGAATTCACTCATTCACTAGTATTTCCCTTGGAACTCCATGTCCCAAATTTCAGTCTTCAATGCATGCTCTTGATGGCCACTCACTGGACTGCCAAAGTTCACTACTTTAGAGTGCATGCTAGTACTACATGCCAGAGTGGATAAGAACAGGGGTCACATGGTTATTATGGTTTGTTCTGCTTTCCCAGTATGAGAAGGAAAGAAAAATTGACTTTAAGCACAATCTGTGTCTAACATACTCTGAGCCTAAACCTCACCAGGGCTACCAGGCAATAAATCTGCATTCATACACAAAAAACAAGTAAACCTACTGGGCAGCAAGTCGTAGCTCAACTGTCGATGCAATTTGTCCTCCAAAATCAGCAGAAGAGTGAGCTGCAGAAAGAAAAGAGTGATCTTTACAAACACCAGTTTCTCTGTAAGAGACAACAGTGCTGGCTCTTTCATCAGCACTAGAAGCTGTTGGCAGGGTGAGCAGAGAGGGTGTTGGTAACTGCTAACATGCTGGATGTCTTTGAGGGGTACTTTGAGTGTCTTACAGAAATGTTCTCTAAGCAGTCACAGATAAGCTGCAACTGTTAAGTTAGAAAGAAGTAGAGTTAAAAGACATCCAGACAAAGATATCAAGGACTACTGTCCCGAAGCCAGGGGGCTCTGGTGGCTTCACTCTTCTTTGGGCTTCTTTTGTTGTAAAGAGACAAGAGTAGATTCTTCAGGTACTGCAGCAAACTAGCTGAGACCAAACTTCGTCACAGTTGGATGCCAGAGTTGGGTACAGAGAGCAGGTCTTGCTCCAGTGCCTCATGTGGAGTTGCTGGAGCTGAATACTTACATGCCACTGGGTCTTGTCTTCATTCAGCTCCATGTTACATTGCATTTGCACCACCTAGAAGAGGGCAAAGTAAACATCAGCCTGGACACAGCCCCTTTAGTTCCCCCAGGTCTGCTTTGCTCCTGATTTCCAAGCATGACTCTCAAAATCCTATTTAAAACCTGTAATTCCAACTGCCAGCCTGATCTTTCCCCCTGCCCACATTTCTAGGAATTGTCCAGGTGGAGCAGCTGAGGCATAATTTAGTCCAACATCCAGTTACAAACTGTCGTCATCAGCTGGTGGAGAGGTGGGTAAGCGAGGAGTCCTGTGCAAGGTGTTGTTCTGGGATAGCTTTACAGCCAGGATGAATTATCCTGCTTCATTTGTCAGGGGTAGGTTCCCCCTAGAATCCTGCCAAAACTCTTAGTTACATTTTAGTACTGTACTTGTTCATGTCCTTGAGGGATGACCAATTCTTAAATCAGACAAAAGTGCAAAACTGAAATCCCAAGTATTATTGAAGTGAAATACAGGGTTTCTTTTGGAACCAGGACTGCATCACATCACAGAACATTCAAATGTGTTAGATAAATATGGATTTTTATTAATATGTTTGAGTTCCTATGAAGTAACAAGATGGTTCACACCAGAAGTCATGTTGTCTGGGTAAAAGAAAGAGAGACAGCATGCCATTGGTCAACCCAGAAGACAGGAAACCTAGTGAGGAATCAACATCCATGTTCCAAGCAGATTCTAACAGGATTTCATATATATTCCTTGATTTCAGGCCTATGCTCAGAGGACAGTTATATGCTTATTCCTTTCTCTTGCCCAGTACCCCTCTATTACAACTCCTTGCTATGACAAATATCTCCAGGCATTTAACACTCTTCTCAGTTGGAAAACTCGCTGTCCTCTGACCTTTATCATCTCCAGGCCATCTCTTTCTCTTCCAAGAACTGACCAACATGACTGTATGCCCAAGGTGGGTGCCCTTTCCTTTACACTGAGTAATGCCAGCACACTGTCTGGCCATGCGCTCCTTTGTTTATGCACTGAATTACCTTGAACTGCCCAGCATCTTGCACATATCATCAGAGAGAAGGCTGATGATGTCTGAGTGCATCACTGCCACCTGTTCTCCATCTCTCTTTACCTGATACCCATGATCAAAGAATCATCCAGGTGGGAAGGGACATCAGGAGGTCTCTAGTCCAACCGCCTACTCAAAACAAGACAAACAGTGAATTCAGACCAGGCTGCCAAAAGCCCTGCCTGACTCAGTTTTGAAAACCTCCAAGGATGGAGATCCCATAACCTCTTTGTGCCCTGGTCCACTGTTTAACCATCCTCACCGTGAAAAAAATTTTCCTTGGATCCATCCAGAATGTACCCATTTCAATCTGTCTCTTCGCCCAGTGTGCACCTCTGTAAAGAGCCTGGCTCCTACACAAAGAACATGGCTTCCTCCATCTTCTCAGCAATCCCCTCACAGGTATGGGCAGGTTGCCATTAGGTGCTCCAAAGCCTTCCCTTTATGCAGAGCAAGCCCCGCTCCCGCAGCCTCTTCTCCCAGGACTAATGCTCCAGCCCTGCACTGTTTTACTGGCCCTCCATTGAACTTGTTCCAGTTTATCAATGCCTTTCTTCAGTGTCCAGATGCAGAATAATGACAGCGTGCATGTTTCTTTGCCCAACAGTCCCACAGACATCTCATCCTAAATAGTTTTATTCACAAGCTGCAACACTCAGATAGTTCTTAACAGTCAGAGAATGAAGAGTAGATGTCATTTTGGATGCTGAAGAAACCAGTGCTTTAGGGAAGCACTGTGGGATTTCACCCTGACCTCCTGACCCACCTGACCACAGCAAAAAAACCCACATAGACTAAAAGGAGTAGCTGTACACCACGCTAAAATGGACATTTCTATTTGTCACCATCTCCTGTAGCCTGTCTTTGCAGTTTTAATACAGCTCTAATATTTGGTTTTGGAGCACAGGTGCTGATTATTGTTAGAGAGGGCTGAGCTGTGAGTGTGTGCATGATCCACACGTTATCAACATCCTCTTTTATCTCTTCTCACTCTTGCGTCTCTTTCTCACCTCTTCTGCTTCTTACATCTCTTCCCAGCTAAATCACACTACACAGATGAACTAGTAGTTTGTACACTCTCCTGTGAGAAGAAATACAGTACAACTGGTATAACCTAATCAAGAGGAGTATTTCCATAAAGGAATGATGAAATATCACACTGCATTGCACTTAAGAAGCCTAAAGAGGCTAGAAACATTTTCACTTCAGTTTAAATTAACTGTTGTTAATGGTAACTCATAAGCACATGATCTTGAATGTGCTGCAGCACCTCCTGGATGGAGACAACTCCAAGGGCCTGCACCAGCAGCACAAGAACCTGTCATGTGGCATCAAGTTCACTCATTAATTTCAGCTGCTCTGGTCACGGTGCAGAGCACAAGTCCTGTGCTCTACTTTCCACCTCTTTATTCCCTCCCTTGGGGCTTGCACAGCTTGGGCGGTAGGTACTTGGGTGGTAAGTTACCAGCTCACCCATGCTGCTGAAAATGAATTCTTCTTGGTAGAGCTTATCTCCAGCCAAATCAGCCAGCTGACCTCACCTATTGCAGGAGTGCATAAAGGGAAGTCGCCAGGGATGTGATAAGGACAGAGCTGTCTGATTCTTTGGCAGGGTTGTCACAGTTAAACTAGCTCTGAAATTCAGGATTAGTACTTTTAGAGCTACTGTCAGAGAGCTAAGGGTGATGCTAAGTGAATTTCGCTAGGAGAAAAAAATGTGAGTAAAAATGTGACTGAAATGCAAAACTATTTAGAAGCAAATTTTTCAGCAGGCCAAAAGTATGATCCCTAAGACAGATGGAAGATAGATAGGTAAAAGCTGGCCTTTGCCAGGGCCTCTGGCAAAGTAGGAGGTAAGTCAGACTCTCAAGAAGAAAGGCAGCCTGGTTGCCCGCACTCTGTACCGTCCAGCTGCCTTTCCCTGCTTTCTCCACGCACATGCATAGGCCCCAGGTTCTGATGTTCATTCCATAGAATCACAGAATCACAGAATCACCTAGGTTGGAAGAGACCTCCAAGATCACCCAGTCCAACCTCTGACCTAACACTAACAAGTCCCCCACTAAACCATATCACTAAGCTCTACATCTAAACGTCTTTTAAAGACCTCCAGGGATGGTGACTCAGACACTTCCCTGGGCAGCCCATTCCAATGCCTAACAGTCCTTTCGGTAAAGAAGTTCTTCCTAATATCCATCCTAAACCTCCCCTGGCGCAACTTTAGCCCATTCCCCCTCGTCCTGTCACCTGGCACGTGGGAGAATAGACCAACCCCTACCTCTCTACAGCCTCCTTTAAGGTACCTGTGGAGTACGATAAGGTCGCCCCTGAGCCTCCTCTTTTCCAGGCTGAACAATCCCAACTCCCTCAGCCGCTCCTCGTAAGACTTGTTCTCCAGACCCCTCACCAGCTTCGTTGCCCTTCTCTGGACTCGCTCGAGCACCTCCATGTGCTTCTTGTAGTGAGGGGCCCAAAGCTGAACACAGCACTTGAGGTGCGGCCTCACCAGAGCAAAGTACAGGGGGACAATCACTTCCCTAGCCCTGCTGGCCACACTGTTTCTGATACAAGCCAGGATGCTGTTGGCCTTTTGGCCACCTGAGCACACTGCTGGTTCATATTCAGCCGACTATCAACCAATACTCCCAGGTCCTTCTCTGCCAGGCAGCTTTCTAACCACTCCTCTCCCAGCTGTAGCGCTGCTTGGGGTTGTTGTGCCCCAAATGCAGGACCTGGCACTTGGCCTTGTTGAACTTCATACAGTTGGCCTCAGCCCATCGGTCCAGCCTATCCAGATCCTCCAGATCCTCCTATCCAGATGACACTCAAGATAATCTGCTCCATGAGCTTCCCTGGCACTGAAGTCAGACTGACAGGCCTATAGTTTCCCGGGTCTACCTTCCAGCCCCTCTTGTAGATGGGCATCACGTTTGCTAGCCGCCAGTCGACTGGGACCTCCCCTGATAGCCAGGACTGCTGACAAATGATGGAAAGCAGCTTGGTCAGCACTTCCAACAGTTCTCTCAGTACCCTCGGGTGGATTCCATCTGGCCCCATCGACTTGTGTACATCTAAGTGCTGTAGAAGGTTGCCAACCATTTCCTCATGGATTATGAGGGCCACATTCTGCTCCCCATTCCCTTCCACCAGCTCAGGGGGCTGCGTACCCAGAGAACAACTGGTCTTGCTGCTAAAGACTGAGGCAAAGAAGGCATTAAGCACCTCAGCCTTTTCCTCATCTCTTGTCACAAAGTTTCCCCCCGTATCCAGTAAAGGATGGAGATTCTCCTTAGTCTTCCTTCTTGTGTTTATTTATTTTTAAAAACATTTTTTTTATCTTTAACAGCAGTAGCCAGATTGAGCTCCAGATGAGCTTTGGCCTTTCTAATTTTGTCCCTGCGTAGCCTCGCAACATCCTTATAGTCCTCCTGAGTGGCCCGCCCTCTTTTCCAAAGGTCATAAACCCTCTTTTTCTTCCCATGCAGTGCCGCAGCCTCTCCTGCACATTCCCCACCTCGACAACTGCACAAGGGGCTGCAGCAGTCATGGTGCAGGTCTGCCCATGGGGGCTTGCTGGGCATCCTGCTGCTGCCTCCCAGAACAGAGTCTGCACTGCAGCCATGCTTGTTTGGGACTTGCAGGTTTGCCCAGCTGCAAGTTTTCATGAAATGTGTGGAAACTTAGCGCCTTTGAGATCACTACTCCTTTGTCAATTTGAGGAAAAACTGTGTGTTTTGTTTGTTTGTTTGTTTGTTTGTTTTAAACAGTTGTTGAACACATTGGTCAGACAGGTAACATACTTGCAGCACTTTACTTGAGGCACTAGGTGAAAAAGCATATAACATATAACAAGTATATAACAAATGCAAAGAGGGGAGAAGATAAATGCTTAGGTTTACATTTACATTTCTCTAACATATCCAACTGAGCACCACAGCAATCTCTCTAAAAATAAGCACTGAGCCCTATGAATAAAGCATAACTTAAGTGCACTGAAAGCTGATTCTCAGACTGTTATGAAGAAACCGCTGATGATATATTTTTGAAGGAAGGCATTTCACAGAATCTTGCAGGAATGAGAATTAGGTTTAGTCCTCCATAGCACTTTTAACATTAATTCAATGTAAGTATGAAATTCCATTTGTACCATCCATGGTAACACAAAGACAGTGCCATAGGTGATTGATGACAAATGACTTGAAAGTGTCAGTACAGGGAGATACCCTGTACGGGGAAATAACAGGTCCAAATTTTTTTTTTTATTTTTTTTTAAGAAACAGAGGTACATACAGACCGGTGAGCTCCTCTGCCTAATCTCAAAGATGGCTAGCAGTTCAGAAGACAGAAGTCATGATAAGAAGTGCCATGCTCAAGCTGTACCCTGATGACAGCAGCCAACAACCTTGTCTCCCCATGGACACAGCCAGCATACTGAGGGAAGGAATTATTCCCCTATGCTCAGCATTTGTTTAATTACACAGAATGACTCACGTTGGAAGGGACCTTAAAGATCATCTAGTTCCAACCCCCCTGCCATAGGGGGTCTACATAGGGGTCTACATCCAGGGGTAGACTCAATTTTTAGCCTCCAATAGACAAATTACATTGATAAAGTGGAGCAAGTTCAATGGAGTGCCAGCAAAATGATGCTGGGCTGGAGCACTTACGCTGGGAGGAGAGGCTGGGGAAGTTAGAAGGTTATGGAATCTCCATCCTCAGAGGTTTTTGGGACCCAGTTAGATTACTGACGTCCCTTCCCACATGAATAATTGCATGACAGAACAAGACTCAGCACTGGAAACCAAATCCAGGCTGGTCTCAATGGGAAATGAAGCGCACACAGTTCCCTCGGTAGGAGTGACTAATCCCAGGAACCTGGTCCTCAGAGAAGTGGTGGATTTGTCATTTCAAAATGCTGTCAAATCCATGCTGCCCACCCTTCCTGCAAACAACCATTAGACAAATAGATACAGAGTCATTGATTCAGAGACACTGAGTGAAATCCAAGAACCTGGGAGACAGAGATTATCTTGCAGATCCTAGTCCTGGCACCTGAAACTGATTCTCGTACATTAATAATAGAGTAAATCATGAAAGAAGCCTGCAAAAGTACGCTGCCACCACAGACTCCCCAAAAACAAGGGCTGAAAGGGATATCAGGATGGCATCCTGCCCCAAACCAGACCCACCCGTCCTTGGCCACTCCCAAGACATTTCTGACCTGAGTTAGACTTCCACAAGTGGGGACTTTGCACCTTCCCAACTGCCCATTCATTCTTACCACCATCAGAAACCTCATCCTAACATCCTTCCTGCAGTTTATACCTGTGATATTCTGTTCTGTCCCCCAGGTGAAGAACAGGTGCCTGTTCTCTTGCTGTGACAATCACTTGCATACTTCAGCCCATCTCTAATCTGTCTTCTCTTCCTTAAGCCAAACAGTGCCAGTTCTTGGGCTTTTCTAACAAGGCAAGTTTTCCAGCTTTGTTCTTTACTGGATGCCTCCAATCAGCCCCATCTTCCTCAGAGCACACGGTCCCATGCTGCAGCGTTGATGTGCTCTGTTCAGCAAGGGATTACATCACGGTTTTGGAAGGCCTCACTGCTGCATAAAGCACCCTGGTGTTGTGTTGGGCCTCCCTTGCCCTCCACCCTTCCACTCCCATCCGAGATCCATATACCCACTTGCAACAACCTTGCTGCCTGTGACTTCAGTGTCAGGTCGAGCAATCTCGTCTGCAGTGACAGGCAGAACAGGCCCTGATCTCAGATGGCATCTAGGTTGCTCTCAGATACTGTTAGTACCAAATTTGATACTGATGATCAATTGATCAAATGAGGAGGAGGTTTCAAACCTGAACCCCAGCAACAAGGCACAGGAGATGCTGTGCCACCAAGCTGCCTGCAGATGTGTGAGGAAAGAAGGCAGAGCCAAAGAATCAGAAGCAATGGGGCTGCTCCAGAAGGTCTCAGGTGAAATGGACATCACCAGCTCCAGCCAAAAGGAGCGTCGCAGCCCTGGGGCAGCCAAGGCACCAAGAACAGCTCTCACCTGAGCTAGAGTTCAGTGCATGGCTAACAGGAGAGATCCTGCAGTCAGGAATGGAGACTTTCTGCTTATTCCTAGTGGAGAACTGTCACCACCTGGATCTGACCTTACCTTCCTAGTCTCCACATCAAAGGGCTCTGGGGTGGGGGTCTTGGCTTTCTGAGTGTCCTCCTGGGGCTGGGATAGTGCGCGTGGGAGGGCATGGGGTCTGGAAACAGCGAAGTTCATCAGAGGATAAATCCCATTCCTGGTGCAGACACAGAGAGAGGACAAACAACTGAGCCCTGTTGTCTTACAGCCCTGGTGAAGGTCTACATGGAGGGTCATGGAGCAGAGCAGGGCGGTCTGAACCTGTGGAGCAGCAGCACTGGCAGGCAGGTAGCACAGTGAGGAGATGGCAGACCATTGAGCTCACCTCACCTGGCACTGCAACCCAGCTCTGCTCACCCACACACGGGGAGTCACAGAGGGGCTCCAAGGAATGACCAAGCACTCTCCTAAAAACGGGACGCTCCACATGTGCTGCAGCACAGGCCCCTGACTCTGCCTCCCTGTTGTCCAGGGAGTGGAAGGCAGAGAGACACCTTGGATGGAAGCTGGGTGTACACATTACAGGCCAGACAGCACCACTTTCATGTCTGCAGTCAGGGCTATTTGCCTTTCTGGAGCCACAGCAGTGCCGGGCAATGCTTCCAGATATTGCAGCTTGATTGTCTGTGCTTTCAAAGGTTTAACATGGTCCCCCGTGTGGCTCGCCCAGATCAACTGCCACCCTCTCAAACTGCACCCTAGAGTTAGTGGGAGATAGGGGACAAGCAATTCAGATGTAGGTGCTCTTCTGGAGAGAAGGAAGACTTCTCAACAGGAGCACAGGCCCAAAGAATGGGGTGAGTAATGGGATCCTGGGGACATGCCCACAACCTACCTGACATCTTCTAAGAATTTGTCAAGTTCAAGGAAGGAAACCTCTGAGTACCTGGGAGAGAAGCAGAACAGGAAGATTACTGGGGGAAGCGGGAGAGAAGAGCAGCACAGTCTACGCCACGATGCCAGGATCATCACACTGGATAAAAATCCTGGGCTCAAACCTTTGTCTGCTCCAAAATCACCCTGCTAATCCTTACCTCCACTGTGCTCCAGGCCGACCCTCTCGCCGGATCTCTGCCATCACCATGTTCAGGTCCAGTTCCTTTATCTTCTCCTCCACCACATTCTCCGGCATCAGATCTAGGGCAAAGCCAGAAAAGGGCATTAGCTGGGAGGTCCTGCACATGTGGGTCCTGCAGCATAGTGCCCAGGGAAGGTCTGTGGGTCACTGCCTTTTTCCTCAGGCTCTGTTGGGGCTGGAATACAAGCTCGAATGGGGCAGGCTGACCTCTCACAGTTACTCACACTGGTTGTTGATGAAGCAATGTGCTGCCAGCAGCTTAAGGGAATGGACCTCAAAAAGCACGCGGTGGAAGAGCAGGTTGTTAGCCGTCGGTCGCTTGTCTGGGTTGAGGGTCAAGCATGACAGAATGAACTCCTGAGGGTCAAATAAAAGGCATAAACTGGAGACAAAGCAGGACATGGTCCTGCTTCATCTGCATCACTGCCAGCCCTGGCTGCCTCTCATGGGAAGCAGATGTGAGCAGCTGCTTCCCACAGCACAGCACCAATACTGAGGGTGCTGCAGGTGGGCAGCATTCTGCTGGGTATCCACCAACGGTCCAGCTGCAGAACTCTGCTCCTGGCTTGCTTTCATCCAGGTAGGAGTATGCAACGCAAGCCCAGGTGTAAGGAGAAAAGGCAGGGGTGTATCCTGGCAGCCAGTCAGGGTCAGCTCTGAGAGCAGCAGCCCTCCAAAGAGATGCTGGTGGGTCTGGAGAAAGGGCAGATGGAGCCAGCTGGAGGGATTCCTGACAGCAGCAGGGGAGGAGGGAGGCATCTGCCCGTTTCTACTTCCTGATGGCAGAAAAGCAAGATCTTCAGCTTTGCATGACACATGCTTCTTCTGAATGCTCCACTCTAGGGCCTGTCCCTTTCAAATGTCCCTTGCTGTTTCTGTACGCCAGATACCGTCTGGCTAGGGCTGCTCAGAACAGACACAAAGACAAAAAGAGGACCAGAGGAGAGATGTCTGTGTGGGTGCCCACACAGCCTACCCCTCATGGCCACCAGCAGTGAGCAGTGACACTGTCTGTCCCTGGTGCTAATCTCTCAGCAAAAGAAACTCTCAGGGACGCTGTGCAAACAAGGGGGCTGCCGTGTAAAGGGGGACAAGGTTTATTATGGGATGTCTGGGGGAATTCTGGGATCAAACGAGATAATGTGGGGCATGTACAAACTTATGGGATGTTTCAGGGATGGGCCAAAGGAGGAGGACGGGAGGGGTTGAGTGGATCAGGGAGGAACGTGGAGGGGGTAAAAGATGCATGCTGCAGGCCAGTGCACTTTTCTGGCTGAGCCCTGCACCTGGTCTCTTCAATCTGTCCTGTTTTCTTATTAAGCTCTGTTCCTAAGTATCATAGAATCACAGAATGATAGAATGGCTTGGGTTGGAAGGGACTTCAAAGATCATCTTGTTCCAACCCCCCTGCCATAGGCAGGGACGCCATCAGGTTGCTCAGGGCCTCGTCTAACCTGGTCTTAAACACCTCCAGGGATGGGACATCCACAACCTCTCTGGGCAACCTGTTCCAGTGCCTCGCCACCCTCTGAGTGAAGAATTTCCTCCTAATCTCTAATGCATGGCATAAGTATGCACGGCATGAGTTTGCATGACATCCTCTAGTGAACGTCAAGCCAGGTTAGCTGGTAAGTAAAATGAATGCTTGGGGTGGGGAACAAGAGACCAGAGGGACCTCAGGGCTTACTTGGCAACCTGTAGGACAGGGCTGACACCCCAGTGACCTGCAAAAGGGATCGCCCTCAGTATAGGTCCTTAGAAGCAGAATGCAGCTATTCACACTGTCTGTATCTATGTGGGTGCCATGAATGCGGTGCTCCCTGGCCTCCGCTGAACTGTTTTCAGTTGGCCACATCTGTACAGCATGCGTGTGTGCGGGCACATGCGTGTACATGGGCGCCTGTTGGGAATTTACACTCAGCATCACTACTTGGCAGGACTGGGAAACGGGTGGGGACCATCCTCCCATCCTGACCTGCCCAGGGGGAGGAATCCCTGTGCCCTTCAGCCCACCAGACTGGCTTCCCTCTGGTTTCCAAGAGGTTACTGTCTCTGTGCCCCTTTCCGAGTGCCAGTGTCACCTGGAGCGCACAGGAGCACCAGGCTGCCTCCGTCCTTCAGATGCCAGCCAAAGGGAGGTGTCCAAGGAGGGGGGAGTTGCCCCCAAGAGGGATGCCTGAGCCTCACTGGTGGGTCAGGCTGCAGCCCGGCGGCTCGGCCCCGGGCTCTATCAGCTGCACTCACCCGCATGTTGGGATCGTCCAGAGAATGTCGTGCCCGCACGATTGCCTCCTCCGAGACTCGTGTGTCCCCGTTGGTCTGGATCTCCAACACTGCCATCTGGGGAAGGAGGAGAGCAGCTGTGTCTGCAGGCAGCCGAGCCCTGGCTCGGCCCTTGAGGGCTTCCCAAGACACACCCCCTGTCAGGGTGGCAGCAGTGGAGCACCTCAGCAGGACACATGGCCCAGCCAGGCCTGCCTCAGGCCCTGGCACACCTCTGCCCACAAGGTCCAGATCTCCAGGGGCTTCCCAGGGCTCCCTGGCAGCTCTGCCCTTGGGGCCTATTTCTCTCCACCCCAGCACTCCGGGCTGCCCACACACGGAGCAGATGCAGGGGGCTGCTCTCTGGGCACTGTGCAGAGGGGTGGACAGCACAGAGAGCACCAACAGCCCCACAGTCTGCCTGGACAAGCTATGCAGGGCAGTGCATGTCCCCCGGGAGCAGCACAGCCCGTTGCTGCCCTCCACAATGACCCTTCCCGGGGCTGCCACAGCCTGCAGAGACACCGTCAGAGGTGGCTGAGGTGCACCAGCTGGGCACAGGACGGGGAAGTGAAGCTCTCTGCTGTGCCCAGGGCTGGGCCATGGCAGCAGTGGCTGTTTTGCTGCACCCATAAGCGATGTCTCCATTACGGCAAGGGACCCCCAGCTCACAGAAAGGCTTGGAGAAGGGCAGGGAGACCTCTCGGGGAGCTCCCAAGGCCAGCCAGCAGGCACCACAAGGGCAAACCTGTCAAGCAGGAGTCCCTGCAGATTCCCAGGCTCTGCAGCAGCCCTACTCCATACCTCCAGTGCACACATCCCAAAGGAGAAGATGTCCACAGCAGTCCCATCAGCCTTTTCTGCAAAACCAAGCCAAAAGCACATCACACCAGAGGCAGAGGCCATCACCCACTGACGTTGGGAACAATGGGCCCAATGCCTCATCCCTACAGACACCTCCCCACACACTGCACTCTCTCCCTGCCCAGCCAGCCTCACTCTGCCCGCGCCTCTGCTCATGCCTGCTTCTCCTACCCCTGGCATGCTTTTTCTCCCAGATACCCTGCACAAAACTTTCCCATTTACTCCCCTCAAATTTGCCCCAGAATAGTCATGACGGGGATCACACTGATTTTGCACATGGCACAAAGACTCCTTACTCCTTCCTTTTTCCCTGGTCCCTGTAACATTTTACACGCTTTTGAGTGTTGCCGAGCCATAACCTTTTCAGAGAGCAATCCGTGGTCATACCGAGACCTTGTTCCTAACCAGTAATAGCTAATGCACAGTCCATTACTGTGTAGGCACAACTGTTTTTCCCACATGCACAGCTCTGCACTAATCAACACTAAATTCTACCTACAATGTTATCGCACAGTCACAAGATCTTCTGTGACTCATGGCTGAGAGCTTTAGTTATGAATGCACTGAATAGCTCCGTATTGTAGCAAACCCGCTGTGCCCACGCTGTGCACAGGACCCCTCCAACGCCCTGGGCCTCGCTCTGCCTGCACCCCCTGGCAGACAGAGTCCCACTCACGGCCATACTCCGGGGGAAAGAAATGCAAATTGCGCAGCTCTTCCCTCTCAATCCTGATGGGGCTTCGCAGGTCGTCTGGAAGGGCTGCATGGGGAACAAGAAATGCTCTGAGACACGGCTCTTCCGAGTTGGTTCCCCAGGAGCACCTGGAGCACAGGTGGGAGCTCCAGGGTAGTAGGGATTTCAGTGTATACCCCTGCCCACAAAGAGACCAAGCAGACCACGTGGGGGGGCACTCAGTTCCCCTGCTTGCAGGACCCCTGCTCCTGCAACGGGAGTAGCAATTCCCCTCCTGCCCGTAGAGCCCAGGACCACCCCTTGGTGCTTTAGATCCTCACTGCCAAGAGGTGCCCAGGGCCCACTGGGGAGCAAAGTCCACCCAATGATGGGTGATGGGATGGATGGGCTGGAGAGGTGGCAGAGGGACACTCACCATTTGCAAACACTCTGTGCCAAACTGCCGGTCAGTGCCGATCCCAAAGAAGGTAAGTAAGAAGGCGTGGAGCAGAGGACACAAACAGAAGAGAAGGTAATGCTACACTTTGCACAGATGATGCACATGTTGGTGACGCTCAGGTGATCCCCCAAGGGACCCTGCAGCTCTCACCTCTTCCCCAGCCAGCACCCACTCATCACAGCATCCTGCACAGCCCCTCTGCCTCCCTGGCTCTGAGTCTCACTCGGCTGGCACCTCCCTCCTGCTGATCCTTCTCATAAGCACTCAGAGCCACAGGGCTGCAAGAGCAGCAGCATCCTACCTGAACCAATCTTTATGAGCCCGTTGTGCTGGATGAAGATAGTGTCACTGGTGAGATTGCCATGGATGATTGGAGGCTCACAGGAGTGCAGGAAGCTGGGGACGTACACAGTTGCCCTGAGTGTGCTGCCGGTGCCCAGCCAGAAGGAGGATGGCCAGTGGCAGCAAGCTTACCTGAGAGCAGACAGGATCTGAGTGCACCAGCGTTTCCAGGCCTAGAGCAGAGACCAGAGCTCTCCATCAGACGGGGCACACATCAGAGCCCGGCAGCAGATAAGGTCAGTCCTACCTATCACCCAGAAGCTGGGTAAATCAGCTTTCCACTAGCCCTGTAGGGACTGTTACTCAAATATGACCCACACAGTGTCCCAGCCACAACAGTCTCCTTTCCAATCCCTGTTCAAAAAACACCATCAGAGCTGAGAACATTGGTGCCACAAACCTTATCAGCAGACAGAGCTCTCCAGGGCACCAAAACCCTGGTGGGAGCATGGAAGGGCACATCACAAGGGGGGGCAAAAGCTAGGTATGGTTATGGGGACCATGCACATGGTTTGCATCAACAGTAAGTTCCAGTTCTGTGAGTACATAACTGCACTGGTGTGGTAGTGAGCTCATATTGCAGGCGAGGGCTTTGAGGTTCAGCATGGGGCCCCTAGAACTCTCATCTGGGTGACTCAGGGAGTGACCACATGCACTCGCTCTGCACTGTAAGAGACCCTCTCCCAGCAGGCACAGAACCACCCAATTCACCTGGGACACTTCCTATGTGCTCTCAGGGAACCTACCCTGGCATTCATGGCCTTGTGGTTTTTCTTGGTTTTCTTCAGGAACTGTTTCAGGCTCCCTGAGGACACATATTCTGTGATGAAGATGACCTGAGAGAGGACAGAGGTATCAGCTTTCCAGCCTCCCTGCACAGCCAGCACTGAGTGCAGCCCGTGGGCAGCACCAGCACACAGCCTGAGTGGGGCTCTGCATAAGGCTGAGAGCAGGCTTCTGGCCACGGTGACCCAGAGAAGGAAGGGGAGTCCAGGGGGTGGGGTAAGCAGAGCTGGGATCCCACCCGCATCCCTCCAGCCTGGCACCCCCAGACACCCCCTCTCTGAGTCCTCCTTACCCGCGCCTTCGAGTCCTTCACATCCAGCCAGTATTTGTGAAGCTTCACAATGTTGGGTGATCCACAAGCACCAGCTGCTCAAACATGGTCTTGATCTTCTCCTATGGGCAAAGAGGGGAAAGATGAGGTGGCAGCTCCTGGGACTCTGCAGGACACCTCAGAGAGCAAGGGAAGCTCGGACTGTGAAGCAGGCTGGGCCCAGGTCACAGGGAAAGCTGGTTTTGGGGTACAGAAGAAACATGGGGCTGGGGGCACACTCTCCAACGGGGAGGGATGGCTCACCTCATGTGCTTTAAAGGCCTTCTTGTCAGTGAAAAGCAGCTCATTCCACACCACCTCCACACCCTCCTCTGTGTCCATGGCAAGGAAGGTGCTCTGGATGCCCGGCATGTTTCCCTGATTCACCTGCAAGGCACAGGAATGCGTGAGACTGCTGAGGAGAATGCCCTGCCCCCAGCTCCCAGCCCCACTGGCAGCCCTGTGCAGAGAAACATGATGCTTGGACGTGGATGGGCTTCAGCATCCTGCTCCTGAGCAGGATCCTTGCCCATAGGAGGCTCTGCCCAGGACACAGGGAGCTGATCAAACCCCCAGCCTGCTGCCTGCCCTGCCTGGCCCTCAGGACCTGCCTGCCTGGGAGCTTGGGTCCTGCAGCAGCCGGTACCGCTCCTCCAGGACACGAGTGTGCAAGACAGAGCCAATGATTCAGAGCAGCTCCCAGGCCAGCCCCTTTCCTCTCTTCCAGCCCGGAGAGAAGCTGGCCACAGCAGCCACCTGCCAGCACCACTCTTGCACACAGACCCCACATGGACTCCACATCCCAGCAGACATCAGGGAGCAACCCACGTTTGCAGCTGATGACCACAGACACTCACAATGGATGGGGCAAACTGGAAGGTGCAGACAAACCAAAGCTGTGACATCATCTCTTTTAACGTCTTGAGGTGACTGGGGCCACTTCTCCATGCCCCAGGGTCTGTCTGATGAGTTTCCATCCCCAAAGGTCACAGAGCTGCATCCCTGGGCCCTGCAGAGAGCAGCTCTGCCATCATCACCTTTGTGAGCCACATCCAGCATGGACGCAGCTGCGGCAGCACTGCCCCTGTGCCAGGTCACTGCTGAACTTGCCTCGAGATCAGCACCAGATTGCCCATCCTCAGGACAGTGGGAGCCCAGCTCCAGCCCACAGAAAACCTGTTCAGAAGGCACCCAGTTCTGATAAGGGCTCAATAGCATGGAGACACCCCCACCAAGGACCAGGGTCCTGCCTGCCAGGAAAGGCGCCTGCTGTATCCTGAACTGCTGGCTGCGCTGGCTGCATGCGGTCACTGCCCTTGCTCTTCCCCCATCAGCATCACTGCACAGGAGATCACCTGCAGCCGGTGATCTTCCTTCCCTTCTCCTGTGGGTTGGGGTCACCCTGCCAGCCCCTGCAACTTGGGCAGAGGCAGCACTGCCCGCTCCCGTTGGCATGTGGCAGGGGCGGCGCAGAGCTGCCGCAGCCAGATGAAAAGCAGGATTGTTCTGCTGCTGCCAGGGGCCGGCACGCAGCATCCCACTACTGGGGCTTGGACTGCTACAGCACAGGGCAGCTGTGGGTGCAGGCACGGAAGGGTCACACAGCACCCCCAGCTCATTAGCAGGGAACAGACGGCCAGCTTGTGGCCCAGTTCCTGCTGCGGAGGCACAAAGCACCTCTATTATTTGTTCTCTCTGCTCACAGGCTCCACGTGCTTCGCACAAAGCCCAGCACAGCCAGTGATGGGGCCAGCTGGCCTTACCAGCTTCAGCCGTTCCCACAAGTCCCCACGGCCTGCCTGGGCTCCAGTACGATCAGCCAGCACCGAGCCAAGGCAGGTCTCAATGGAGGCTCTGCTGGGAGGGAGGGTGGCTGGGGGCAAGCACCCAAGAACCATGAGGGGGCCATTGGTCTGAGTACTCCATGAAGTTGCTCTTCTGCCTCTCTCAAAAAATGCCACTCAAAAATCCTCTCATGATCTTGACAAAAACCCTGTCCTGAACCCAACAAGTGGTCATGAGGCCTCAAGCAAACGTCAGGTGGGGAGCATGGCCCTGACAGTCTCTCCATCACCATGAGGACATGTAGGAGCTGCACAGCACTGTGTTGAGGTTACTGATGCCTGGCTCGAAGGCACGGCTAGGTCTGAAAAGCTCTGGTGTCACCTCCACCCACCTCTCTGTGTTGCAATGAGGGACCCAGCCTGCAGGACCCCAGACCCACATACCAACTGCTCCCACCCTTGATGAAGTGGGTGCTGATGGGTGCCTCCCGCCCCTGGGCAGCACCAAGAACTTGATGTGAGCTCTCAGCACAGGGATGTGAACGCACTCAGTCTTGTGCTGAATGGCAACAAAACCCACGCTGAACAGCTGTCTTGTGCGCTGAGCTCTCAGACTGCATAAATAAATAAATGCTGCATATAAACATACAGGTGACCGAGGGCAAAAGGAGTTGGCTGCAGGTCACTGTCATTATCTGATACCATGCCTTTCAGGGGCTCTGTGGACACCACATGGATTTGGACTAACAGGCAAAAACTCTAAAGCCAGACTGGGAAAATTCCCTGTTCAGACTGCTTCCAGAAAGCCCTTGGCAGGAGCTGAGGCCAGCCTGAAGAGATCACTGGGGACGAGTAAGTGAAGGTTTACAAAAGATCAGATCGCATCTTACAATATATCACTCCCTTTTGTGCTTTTCATGTTATGGAGACTGAAACAGTCAACAGAAGAAGGCTTAGTGATATAGTGTTGGGGTCTCGGGAGAGCAGTGGTTAAACAAGGAAAGCCAGAAAAGCAATAGGCAGGAGAGGCCTGTTTTGGAGAACAGAAGAAGGACATGATATGTTGTTATTCTTCTGGGGTGCCTCTAGCAGACGGAGAAGACGTGGACATAGCACCTGGAGGAGAGGGGACTGCGCATCTCCTGTTTCCTTCCAGACACCCACACATGTTGGCCCTATCCCTCAGCAGAAACATCACCCTGTCCTCCATCCACCCTTCATGCCATCTAGATCAGCACTCCCTGACCACTGTGGGAGGCAGAGGACAGCATGGTCCTGGAGGCCTCTTCTGCTGGTGGCCACACTCACAGGACCTTGGCACAAGAGCAGAATTGTGGCAGGTTGGCAGCTTCTGGCCGAGAGAAGGGGTCCAGCCCCAGCATGGCTGTGGGCACCAAATGCTGGAGCTGGGCCCCCTCCCATGCCTGAGCAGCATCTCGCACCCTCAGCCCCCAGCACACACGGAATCATAGAATCTTTTAGGTGGAAAAGATCCATAAGATCATCAAGGCCAACCATCACCTAACACTACCAAGTCTACTGCTAAACCATGTCCCTAAGCACAACCTCCAGGGATGGCAATTCCACCACTGCTCTGGGCAGCCTGTTCCAATGCCCAACCACTCCTTCCGTGAAGAAATTCCTCTTGTGTCCAACCCAACCCTCCCCTGGCACAACTTGAGGCTGTTGCCTCGCGTCCTATCACTTGTCACCTGCGAAAAGAGACCGGCACCCTCCTCGCTGCAGCACCCTTTCAGGAGGTTGTGGGGAGCGATGAGGTCTCCCCTCAGCCTCCTCCAGACCAAACAGCCCCAGACCCCTCAGCTGCTCCTCACCTCTTGTTTTCCAGTCCCCTCACCAGCTTCGTTGCTCTTTTCTGCACACCCTTGAGCAACTCAATGTCCTTAGTGTACTGAGGGGGCCCAAAACCAAACACAGTACTCGAGGTGCTGTCTCACCAGAGCTGAGTACAGAGGGCCGTCACTTCCCTCGTCCTGCTGGCCACACTAGTTGTGATGCAGGCCAGGATGGCATTGGCCTTCTTGGCCACCTGCGCACACTGCCAGCTCCCGTTCAGCCACCTGTCGAACAGCACCCCCAGGGCCTTTTCTGCTGGATGGCTTTCCAGCCAGATTTGTCCTCCTGCATGCCAGAGGCCGGAGAAACTCCCAGTGTGGCTCCAACCCAGCAGGGCTGCCTGACTTCAAGAGAGACCAGCTCCTGCCCACAGGACCTTTACCTGAATCATTTCTAAAGTTTGGCTTAGGTTTGATGCTTCATCTCCAAGGCAACCAGGCAGGGCAAAGCCTCAGCCCTCGGCCCCTGGTCAGCTGAGCAGTGCAGGGTCACATTACCGTCATTGTGGCACTGGCACAAAACACCTGGCACTGTTTGCACCACTGCACAGCGCACAGCAGACCCTGCCTGGAAACATGTGTTCACCTTAATGCACAGCAGAGGGATAATCTGAAGGTGGCTCCAAAATGAGCCCAAGGCACTAATGGAGCCCACTCTGCCTGACCTGGCAGGAGCTGTTGGGAGAACCAAGCACCGGCTGCGCTACTGGGATGGGGCCGGCTGGCTGGAACGAAAGGCGGGCAGGGGCGGCAGGCTGGGAAGGGGTTGGGAAGGGGCTGACAGGTCTGCAGGTGGCATTGCATAGACACTCACCCCCCATTCCTGAAGGGTCTCTTTGCCTCCCTCCAGGCCCATTGCTGCTGGGGCTGAGATGCAAAGTGACTGCAGGGAAGGGGAGGGAAATGATGTGGGTACTTCTCACAGCCTGAGCTCAGACATCACCTCTGCGTACCCATCCAGAAAAATACCATATGAACAGAAACACAGAGGGGCCATTCAAGAGGCCAGGGGAGACCTGACAAGCCTGGCAGTTACACCAGAAGGCTGACCCTTCTGGTGGGATAGCTCACATGACTGGAATGCTGTCATAGGAAGGCTATGTGCTTATGAGAAAAGACCAGCCAGGAAGGCGAGGTGGTGGAGTTGTTCTTTATGTGACAGAACAACTGGAATGTGTGGAGCTCTGCCTAGGGGTGGATGAAGAGCAAATTGAGAGCTTATGGATAAGGATTAAAGGGCAGGCTACCATGGCTGACACTGTTGTGGGTGTTTGCTACAGGCCACATGATCAGAAAGAGGAGGTAGATGAAGCCTTCTTCAGACAGCTCAAAGTAGCCGCAGTCACAAGCCCTAAAAGAATAATCCCAAGCACCAGTACAGGCTGGGGGCTGACACCTGCTGGAGAACAGCTCTGCAGAGAGGGACCTGGCAGTCCTGGTGGACAGCAGGCTGACCGGGAGGGAGGCAGCAATGTGCCCTTGTGGCCAAGAAGGTCAACGGTATCCTGAGGTGCATTCAGAAGAGTGTTGCCAGCAGGTCGAGGGAAGTGATTGTCCCCCTCTGGGGGGGAGGAGGCCACACATGGAGTATTGTGCCCAGTTCTGGGCTCCCCAGTACCAGAGGGACATAGAACTAATGGAGCAAGTTTGGAGGAGGACTACGAAGATGATTAGGGGACTGGAGCACCTATCGTACAAGGCTGAGAGAACTGTGCCTGCTTAGCCTGGAGGAGACTGAGGGGAGACCTCATCAATGTGTATAAATACCTGAGGGGACAGTGTCAAGAGGATGGAGACAGTCTCTTTTCAGTTGTGCCCAGCGACAGGATGAGGGGCAACAGGCACAAGCTGAAGCAGAGGAGGTTTCAGCTCAATATGAGGGCGTACTTCTTTACTGTGAGGGTGACAGAGCATTACAACAGGTTGCCCGGAGAGGTTGTGGAGTCTCCTTCTCTGGAGATATTCAAAACCCGCCTGGACACCATCCTGCACAACGTGCTCTAGATGATCCTGCTCGGCAGGGGGATTAGACTAGATGATCTCTAGAGGTCCCTTCCAACCTCAGCCATTCTGTGATTCTGTGACTCACGGATGCTGTACATCCCACAACTGGAAGCAAGAGGACCTAACCTCTTCAGGGGTTTTCTGGACTGGTGCTAAGACAGAGACCAGGGGAAAGATGAAGCTTTAGGAATCAAAGGCCCTTGGGCATGCAGGAGAGCAAGGCAGCTGCAAGTCTGCACACTGACTGGAGCTGAGTTGGGTGTGCTGCCTGAGCCGCTGCTGGCCCAAGGTGCATGGGGCTGTGCGGGACGGAGCCCTTCCCACCCACCACAGGCTGGCAGCAGTGCTGAGAGCACCCCATGCTAGCCTGTGCACTGCTGCCTCTGCTGCCCCAGCCACCACTCCAGGTGCTGGGGATGGTGCTGGGACAGAAGGGCAGGAAGAAATGGCACCTTCTGAAGGACAGAGGGGAAACTGACAAACCCAAAGAGTGAGCCCAGCAAGGAAAAGCAGAAACCTGTCTTACAGAGCCTCAGGTTCTCAGGGCACAGAACAAAGCTCACCAAGACCTGGTGTGAGAGCACCAGGTGCCCCCTGGTGACACAGTGACCGCAGGTATTTGTTGGTGCCACAGGTCACAGCCTCCGTGCTTCATGGCCCAGGGAGCAGTGCCAGAACTGCTCTGCCATGGAGCAGAAACCCCTGGTTGCAGCACTAGAAGGAGGACTAGCAGGGCATGAAGATGGTGATGCTCACAGCTGGCACAGGTTACCTGACTCCCCGTGACACTACAGCATTTTATCCCTTTTGGCACTGGGAACCTGCAGGATTTTCTGGGGCCACAAGGCTGAGCAGGGAACACAATGCGCAGAACACTTTTGCAGAGTAAATCCCCAACCTGCTCCTCTGCTCCAGGATCTCATTAGCCTGGGTGACAGCAAAGGCTGTGTGTGGGCTCTCAAGGGACTTCTGTTCAGGTTGCAGTTAGCACACAGGTGCTGCTAAGGCTCACGAACACACCTCAGATGGCAGAGCCTGTCCTCCTGGAGCAGCACATGCAAGCAGCAGAGACAGAGGACTGTGTCTCTACAGGGCCTCCCTTCCCAGCCTGAAGCTGGACTCCCTTTGCCTTTCCAAATCACAGGGATGTTCTCCTGTGTTCCCTGGCCCTGACAGAGGCTGTAATCCTCTCTCCAGCACCCCACACTCTGTAACACGCAGGGTAGGGGTGACTGTTGCAATACAGAAATAATGCTTTTAAAATATGTAAAAGGGGAAAAAAAGAGCTTAGATAGCTGAAGCTACACTGACACCTGTGCTGCTCCCCTCAGCTTACCAAGGGGTAGGGACAAGAAGAAATAGTGGTGGCAGACTGCACGAGGAGCATAAGCTGGTGCAGGTCCTGCGGGAGCAGCAGTGCACATGTAGGATGCACCCAGCAGATGAGGGGGGCTCATCCATGGTCCTGCTGTGCGCATTAGTGATTCTTAGGGTGAACAGCTGACAACCCCATGATCCTGAGCTGGGAGCACTCTGCCAAGGGTCTGAGACTCTGTGGCATGGATCTGAGCTCTGCTTCCAGGGCCCTGTTTCAAGCACTAACAGCCCTTTGGTCCCTGGTGTGGGAGCAGGGAAGAGCAGCAGCCCTGAGCAATTAGGGAGCAATCTGCTCCCAGGCCTGCCTGTGCTGCTGCACAATTTCACCTGGCAGCAGGTACACCAAAGGCTGTGACAAAAGAGGCAGCTGGGTGACATCCACCCATCCTGCTATCTGCAGTCCACAGCAAAACAACAGACCAAGCCTAGTGTCCTGTGACAGAGCAGGAGCAGGATGAGGGATCTGTGCTGCCAGATAAACCTGTTTTCTCTGCGTGATCATGTTACACAATTAGCAGGTGAAGGGAACACATGAGATGGAAAATATTTTGATTCCAGTGAAGCACTTGATCCTACCTCTCACAAAAACATATTCTCCGCAGTAGTTCAGACCAGTGTGGATAGACAGCTAATGCACTATCAACCGAAGAGACTCAGCTGAGCAGGGATGGTGGAGTGCCACGCATGGGGTCAGGGGTGCTTGCACAGGTCAAGGCAAACTCTGCTGCAGTTTAATATCTTCTGTGCAATGATGGAGTGAAGCGGTGCAGGTGCTGGTGTCCCTGGTCTGGACAGTGCTGGGGGAGTGGTGGACCTCAAAGAGGAGAGAAGCAGCACGGCAGAAGGCAAGAAGTGGCATTCGACCAATCAACCAGGAAAAAAACCCACAAAACCCAGGTGCCCAGCTCCACTGCAGGCAGGAGAGATGGAGGGAGGAGAACAGGCACGTGGCCAACACAGCAGAACATACAGCAGCAAAAACCTCCTGTCCCAGGGCAGAAGGAGCACCCATTTCATCCAGCTCCTTCCATGAACTTTCTCTCCCCATCCCCATGAGGTCCCCTTCCTGTCAGCAGCGGCAGGATGGCTCTGGTTTGAGAGCTGCAACCTCCCCCAGCAGAATTCACAGCATTCCCCTCAGCCTGAGCCTGCTGCCCATAGGTGGGAGGGCTGGGCGCTGTTCCCTTCTCCCATACCCACTCCTGCCCTTCCCTCTCGCCCAGCGGCTGCTGGAACAAACCCTGAGATCCCTGACCTCTCCTTCCACTGCTGGGAAGGGGGCACAGAAGTGTATTTTTCCACTGCCCAGATAAGAGCCAGGCGAGATCCTGCAGGCATAAGTGTTGTTACTTCCAGGGCAGACTGACGAGCACTGCACAGATGCCTGGCTGGTGACGGGAAACCGTTTGCTTTATCCCAGGGCACCGTGCAGCCCTGGGGAGGTGCGAGCCTGTGGCTGGAGGAGGTGCCCCAGGACAGGAGATGCGGTGTCCCCACCCGCTACTGCAGGCCCCCCTATGCCCGCCCACCTGAACCTGGGGCAAGCGCCTAGGGGTGGGCTTGCAGTGCTCATGGAGAGAGTGATGGGCAGCGCGAGCTGGCCATCCAAGCCCATCCTGAAGATGACTGACAGCCACCCTTCACGAGACAGGCACAAGCAGTGACCAGTATAAATTAGGCCAATTAACAGGAATTTGGTGTCATTTACCCCTCAGACTGTGTGGGGAGAGTATTTGCCCTCTTGCTGTGATGGTGCAGAGCAAACCCAAGCTGAACACACAGGATGCCATAATTCCATTTCCATGAAAGGTAACAAGAGCTCATTTCTGATCCCAATATGATCACATCGGGGAATGCTAAAACACTGCCTTTCATGTGCTTATTGTGCTAACTTGTGAAATGGAAGAGCAAACCAATGAGCATTTGACCATCTTTGAACCCATTTTGTAACATGACCATGGGACGCCTCCTTTGTCCCAGAGTGAAATAAAAAAGCTTCTGGGATCGTGTGTGTTCTCAGGTTACATCAGAGAAAAAGGAGGAAGTAGACAAGGGACACTTAAGGTGTATAAGCTCGCAAGGTTCATATGAGATGTCTGGCCACTGTAAACAAAAATACCTGCATGCAAAAACAAATGGAAGGGGGGAAAAAAAAAAGCTTGGTAAAAACAGAAAGGGGTCAAAACATGGAGAATCCTGGTAATTTTAACAGCTCTCTTTGGTGTCTAGTTTGAGGGAACAAAGAAGGAGCAGCTGCATGCATTCGTGACATGGCGAGAAGCTGGAGCAGACAGTGTCTTAGCAAGGAGCACACCAAGTAGCCCAGGAGCAAAGAGCTGTAAACAGATAGGCATTCTTGTGGAGTATGTGGATAGAAATAAAAGAGCATGTTACCGCACGAAAAAGGACAAGTTTCTGCACTAACCTTTACCACCCAGCTAAGTCACCGCCCTCCTCAGCAATGAGAACAAGGTGGAGGATTGTTGTGACCAGGAAGATCATGAAGGATTAAAGGATCCTTGAAACAGAGAAAGTAGCAAGGGAAAGCAGACCCAAAGCAAAAGGTGAAACAGTCTCCCTGTTCATCGCCCACACAAACTGGAAGTGTGATGACGAGGACACTAAAACTAGCATGAAAAGTCTTGTTTGTTGCCAAACAGTCAGAAAACATGCTGAGAAGAGGACTTCACTGTCTGCTTCCAATTAAGTTTACCTACTGGTGAGTTACGCCACCTTAGTTCAGACAACTTCATCTTTCTCTCACTAATATCCTCAGCTAAAACCACTTGGGATGCTCCACTTCCTACCTGGAGCCCAGAGTAAAGCCTTGTGATGATGCTATGAACCTGTCTGATCAGCTGAGGCCAGCAGGTTTGCAAGTAAACTCATCCTGGAAAGTTAAACAAACTGCAAACAAAAGCCATAAAACCAGTAAGCGGAAGAAAAAAATAGATGGCATGAAAAGAAAGAGCTGAGTCCTTCAGCTGATCCCCTCTGCTCTGGAAAAGCACTTCACAACAAAGCACGCTTCAAGTCCTAGTCTCCTGGGAGGGCTGGCAGCAAAGCAGCTTTTAAAAATAACTCTGGTGGCAAATATTAAATACTTGGGTGCTTTCCAGACAATGTATCACAGAACTGGTTATCCTCACTGCAAACATCATGAATACCCAAAAAAGGGGGAACTCCCTTCCACCTCAGTGTATTAAATCCTTGGATTATTTCTCCATATGTTGTTTTCAGTTTTAGGTCTGGGGGAAGCTATAACAACATTTCAAAATCTCCCCCTCTTGCAGCTTTTCTCAAGTCACTTTATTTTCTTCAAAATCTGTTTAAGCATTTCTTTTCTTTCCTTCTATTACCGTTTCTCTTTTTCCTCCCCTTCCTCCTGTTGGTTTTAGAAGTTGGCTAAAGCTCATAGTTCAAGGGCTCTGTATCATTATACAAGCAGTCATTAACCCTTTTATTAAACAAAGTGACCAAAAGGGGAGCAATAGGCTATTTAGAGCAAAACTCCGACCAGCCCTATTTTAGCAATCAGCAGCTGCACTGGAGCTGCCAGCTCTGCAAAGCAGAATGCGGGGCTTGTGATGTCAGGGTTACACGCAGAGAATGGGACCTAACAGTCAGTCCTGTGAACGACAGCACAGCCCTGCCAGAGCAAGCATGCGCTCACATGCAAAAAGAAAGGGTCAGGAATGCTGAAGGCAACCCAGGGCACACTTGATCCTGGACACTCTCGTGTGGAGCACAAGAGGCAGACCTGTCCGTCTGGGACACCCGCAGGGATGGATGAGAAAGGTGCTGGAGACGGCCTGAACCAGGGGTACATTACCGATTAATGCCACGGTACCAGTGCTCGTGAACAGCAGAGTCAGCAAATGCCTACTGGTCATAACAGCCCCCTTTCCAAAGGGATAAAGGTTTTGCAAATGCAAAGCAACATGGATACATAAACATTTGTTTTTAGCAACATGGTGCTAGAGTTTACTCAGGAAACTGTAATCAGACTAGGAACCCCACCGCATGGGAAAAGTTTTGCAAAACTTTTTAAAAAGCAGTATATCAGGTTTCATCTTCCTTATTACTCTTACTCCACAGGACGGGTGGAAAAAGTAAATGAAGTCATCAAACCAACGCTGAAAAAAACATATCTTCCTAAATGGAAAAGTCTACAGCAGCAGCATTCCTTTGCTGCACTTTCACACTAGTAGCAGGGAGAGAAGTGAGGGAGGCAGAACATGGGTTGTGCTGATGCTGAATGTGAAGTTAGTGAAGGATTCATGTGACTGTTTCTCCAGATAAGTTGCAAAAATACTTTAAGTGCTTCCATTTCCTAAACTGTGACTTCATATGCATCATAAATACATGCATCATGAACAGACAACGGAAGTTGTGAAGGGAAGTATTCTCCTCTTTGGTGTGTACGGCCAGACCCAGCACAGCGGTAGGAACTGGCACCATGCACAGCACATTCACGCTGTTGCACCCGTACCTGAACTGGGTGTAATAACGCACTCTGTAGGGCTGCAGAGAATGGCTGTAACTGCTACATGTGAAAACAAAGGTGCAGTCCTTGGGTACATGTTATTAATAGATACACACTAGGAATTTATCATAACACGCTTCTCAGCCTGCACCACAGGGCACCATGGTTTAAGCCTCAGAAGCCTGAGCAGGGTGCTCACCCCCGCTCACTTCAGCTCTCCGGGCTCTGTACGCTGCTGCAGACTGCACGTCTGCACTCTCCCACCCCTCCGGACCCATTCTTGCAACAGCAGGACCTTGGATCAAGCACAGCACCATGGGTCCCATACAGGACTCAACTGTTCTGACAAAAGCAAGTTAAGGAAAATAAATAATTATACTAAGTTATCAGGATAAGGAGGGAAAATCCCTATTGGTAAAAATACTCGATGTGCTTATGGAAATCAGAATGTTTGTTAAACAGAATGGCTGTTTATCTACATTAGAAGATAACAGCTTACAAATAGCAAACTGTTTTCTTCCTGGTACATAACTGAAGCATTTAGGAATATGCAATAACTAGTCTCTTACACAAAACTTCCTTCACTTTCATTTGCAATGTTAGGCAGTGCTGCCACTTCCCTGTTCGAATTCATGCACGCTTTTGTCGCGGCAGCTTTACAGCTCATGGCCCCTGTCCCTGTTAAGCAAACAGCTCTCCTCGGGTCGCTCACCTGAATGCACCCTTTCCCGAGGCATGCAGCTCTGCCATGGGCGAACAGTCATCATGTGATGTGACGAGCCCCTTGCTCATCAGGAGATGTGATGATGGCAGCACTGTAACTCACCTCTTTGTTGTGTGGCCACCTCTCAAACCCCTGAGACACACAAGACATACAAGCTTTCCTGCCACCCCCTGCTGTCCTGCAACACCCACAAAAGGTCAATCCTCCCCTCCCACCTCTCCATCTAGAAACACCACAGACGGGTGGCACGGCACAGTGACCAATTACCAAAACTTCTGCGTGGAAATGTCACTGATGGTGCTGTGCACCTCATTTGTTTCCACCTCTCCCACGCACTGCACAAGGCGACAAACCTCCAGGGGACGGTTCCAGCCACTGCAATGCCACTGTGGAGAGCTCAGAGCTCACTTGTTGAGTTACATGTTAAAATATACATCATTAAATGTCACCTTTGGGTCAAAATAGACAGGGATTGTTCAGACAGGAAATGACCTCCAAGTCATGTCTTTGCCAAGGACAAGTAGGGTGCTCAGATGGTTTTGGTGGGTCACAGATTAAAACACATCATCCAAGAACTCTGTGAAAACACACAGTGTGACTACAGGTCAGATGCCATTAAATTACACGAATTATTCAGTACAGCCCAAACGGTTCCCCCCTATTGCTCACTTCCAACACACAGTGGAGGTCATTTTGTGCCTGTAGGTCTAATTGCAGGAGCATCAGGGTGTTCTCAGCCAAAAATCTGCTTTCCTGACAGCTCTTCTCAGCCCTTCAGCTGTCCTGCAGAGCCACCTGGCAGAGACCACGGGGTCTGCCGGCTGCTCCTCCATTGCCACTCCAGGCCTCACCGGCAGCACGTGGCGGCCGCCTGGGGCCGAGGGACGTGCCGCAACGCCTGCACCAGCAGCCAGAGCTCAGCGCCTGCCGGCTGCAGGGTGCAGGTGGTTGGATGGACGGCTGATGATGGGTGCCAGCAAAGCCAGTCCCAAAGAAGATTTGGGAAACGACATAAGGCAAAAATACATCTGGCTCAGATGTGGTGCACAGGTGGGATCTGATACCCCAGGAGAGCAAAGGGCAAGGTGGGAAAGAAGACGTGGGATTTTGAACGTGGAGTCAGGCCCTGGCACCCACCACGTGGCACACGCACCACTGCATGCGTGCTGTGGCACAAGGCTGCAGCACTAGCCATGTGGAACGTACCCATGCGAGGCCCTGATACGCAGCAGAGGTGTTGAGGTAGCGGGAAAGAGAGATCAAACTGTGATGTGTGGGCATAGAAGTGCCAGAAAGCACAGAGCGACACAGGAAAGGCAGGTGCTGGTGGCACCAATACAGGCAGGTTATCAACATCTCAGCAAAGCCCAGGCTGGGATGAAGGACAGCCTAAAACATGAAGAGCCTGCAGCCCAGCTGGGGCACTGGATGGACTGCAGAAAGGCTGTTAGCAGGCAGTGGGAAGATAAAGAACAGGATTAGCCTGGGATGGGCCCTTTTACCCTTTAGAAGCTGTGATCGCTGTCCCACCTCCGCCTGGGGTGAGGATTTACCTACTGACTTTGATCCCGATTCCTGGGTGCCCTGACAGAGGCAGGGAGACTCGGGCTCCACTTTCAGGGGGAGAGGCATTGCACTGACATGAGGGACACGTCTGGAGGAGAGAGGTCAGGGGTGATGATGGGAGCTCTGAACAACACAGGACGCACTGCAGGAGGGCTCTGCTGTGCCCCTGGGCTGGCAGATGAGCTGCAACAGTCCAAAGCTCTTCTCTGGAGAGCAGGAACCGGATTCTCCAGCCCTGGGGGCAGTAGCGCAGGGGCCAGCCCCCATCACCGCCATGCCCCGCGATCTGCCCGGCAAGTCCTCATTCCTGCAGTTCCCCGGCCCCCAGACCCGCAGTTACCGACGTGCCACGGTACCAGGGACACCGGGCACGGCTCGAGGAGCACGGCCAGCGAAAGCCTCCAGGACGGGGCTCGCCGCCGGCTCCAGCGGCGCCCAGCCTCCTTCCCGCGGCCACCAGTGCCCTCCGCTGCGGGCTGCGCGCCCGGGACCGCCCGGCTGCCCCTGGCACGGCCCGGCTCCCCGCACCGGGGCTCCCCGCACCGGGGCTCCCCGCACCGGGGCACGCACAGCCCCGCTCTCCGCGCCTCCGGCCGCCCCCGTCCCTCGCTGCCCCGCGGGGCTGCTCCTGCACCCCGGCCGCGGCCATCGCCCTCAGCGGGCACCTGCGGGCGCCGAGCGGGTCCCGGCAGCGCCGCCCGCGCCCGGGGCGGGTTGCGGGCTGCGGCGGGGCCGGGGGCAGCGCTGCCGCCCCGCACAGCCCGGGGCCCCGCGAGGCCCGGCGGCGGCTCCCGGCTCCCGGCCGCCGCGCCCGGCGCCCACCTGCTCGCGGCGCTTCTGCCAGCGCCCGCAGGGGCTCTCCTCCAGGATCTCGCTCTCCTCCTCGCTCTCCTCCTCCTTCTCCTGCGCCAGCCGCGCGTCCGGCTCCGGCACCGCCATCCCCGCGCTGCACCGAGCCGCACCGAGACGAGCGGAGCCGAGCCGAGCGGAGCCCCGCCGCGGGCTGACAGCACCCCCAGCCCCGCCGCGCGGGGGCCGTCCCGGGCTCGTCCCGCCCCGCTCCGGACGTGCGGCCGCGCACGGCCCGCCCCGCCGGTACCGGGGGGCCGCTGGCCCCCGGAGCGCGGCCGGTCCTGGCGCGTGCCCCTGCCCCGGGACCCGACCCCCAGGAGGCTCCCCCTGGCCCCCGGGCAGCGGTGCTGTGCCGGAGCCCTGGCACCGGGACCGGGGGCTGGGGGCTCCTCCGGGCGCTCCCCGAACCCGCTCGGGCGTGGGGCTGGGCAGCGGCCGGGGGGCCCTGGTGGGGAGGGGAGGACCCGGGGGTCCCTTCCCACCTCAACCCTTCTGTGATTGTGTGATCCGAGTGCCCGTGGTCCTCGCAGCAACTCTTTGCATTTCTCCTGCAGCCGAACGCTGCCATCTTGCCATCTTCCCAGGCAGCCGCTGGTCGGTGCTGGGTGCCGGGTGCTGCGCCCCGGGCACGAGCACCCAGCTGGGCTCCCATGCCTGCTGAGGTACTGTGCACCCAGAAAGCACTTCAGCCGCTCTAAGCAAGAAATCTTCCAGATGTTTTCATTCCTCTGGAAAGTTTCTGGCTCATTCACTGTTTTTCTTTTATTTCTGGCCGTCTCCGGTTTCTTTTAGCGTGTTCATTATTTGTCCCACCCTCCTTGTTCCACACTGGTGCCTGCTTTCTGTTTTGGGAAATGTTCCCTCACCCCAGACTGTTGCCCTTTTTAGCTGGTGTGGTTAAGCAGGAGGGACTGTGGTGAGTGTAGCTGCTGGATGAGGAGGCACTGGTGGCACACTGGGTATCCTGAGCTTTGTTAGCCTCAGAGTGTGCATGCAAAGTCCCACTCCCTGCAGCACAGCATAAATGAAGGGGAGGTGTTTCACTGTGTGGGTGTACCAGGTCCTGCTCTGACCACAGAATGCCTACAGGGAAACTGGTGCCACCATTTCCAGCCCCGTGGCGCTGCCATGGGCACTCGTCAGGGCCTGATCTGCTGCTGTCTGCTCCCCACGGCAGACACTTGTCTGAGCCCATGTGGGTAAATCCCAGCCCCAAAGCTGTCCACTGTCAGTGTCAGCCCTGTGTGAAACCTGGCAGATCGTGTCACCACCTCCTGGACTACAAAAGCCCATCCCAGGCCAGGGCTACCTCCAGGCACCCACACCAGTTACACCTGTGCCTACCAGAACAGACCTGTGGGTAAGTAAGTCACTGGTTCTTACCAAAGTGGAAGAGAAAAATTCAGCTGGGAATAAGCACAAGGGCAGGGAATAAAGGGCTGGAACCAGACAAAAACTACACACCACGCCTCAGGGACCTTTCCTATTGACTCCCTGTGAGTCCCTTTTCTGTGGATGCTGTTTTCCTGTTGCAGATCTGCCCATTGTCCACCAGTTTCAGTGTAAGTGCTAGGTGGATAACCTGTGCTGGAGTTGATCTACCGGTTTCAACAGATATCCTTTACAAGTAGAAACTGCCACAACAAGGAAGACAGATCAAATACAGGCTGAAAGAGATTTTGAAAAATAACTGGCCAAAGATAAAAAATGGTGCTCAAAGACACTGAAGGTAAGAATGTGAGCAGAAGATACGTAGAGCCAGGGGATGATGAGGGTCTAAATGGGGTCGCTGGAGAGATAGGACTATAGTAAAACAGCAAATTGTAGCATTTACTATGGAGGAGGTCACAAATGAACCCTTTCTCTACATGAGGAAAATCAGAGGATTTGTCTCAAAATGAGGTGGCAAAAGATCAGATTATGAAGCTAATCAATAATAGGAATCGTGACAAAGTGCCAGGGTGAAATATTTGCCTAAGAGGTTTGTAGGAATGCAAATGTTTAATTGCCAGAGTGTTTACAATGGTACATAAGGCAGACTTGGTACCACCAGGCATTGCTGTTCAATACGTTCACAAACAATCCAGAAAAGGGATGAACAGTAAGTTGGCAGAGTTTGCTAATGACAGCAAAGTATTCAGGACAGTCAGCTCTAAAGCTGCCTGTGAAGAGCTGCAGAGACTCTTGTGACACAGGAAGGGGTATCAAGAGCGTGGACAAGCTTTCACATGAAGCAAAATACTCAGCTTGGAGAGCGATTGCTGAGCTGGGGATATGCAGATGGACTGCACCATGAGTGGTACAGAGCGCACACAGGAATGATTATTCACCATGTTGCACAAACTGGTGTTTGGGATGCCCAGTAAAAAGGCTACGCAAGAGTTTTTAAAAAAATGAATGGGAGTAATTTTTTACTGAGGGTTTCTTGGGGGGAATGTTAGTGGGTGAAACATTGTGGAATTCATTGCCACAGGGTGTTTACAGGGTCCAAAGTAGAAAAGGATTTTAAAAGCCATTAGGCAAATTTGTGGGAGAAAAATTGATTGAGAGCTATTAAACACAAAGACGCAGATGTAGCCTCTGGTTCAAGAGGGCTCTAAGCTGCAGTTTGTCAGAAGCTGCTACTCTGCAAAAGTCAAATATTGTTCAGTCCCTGCTCTGGATCCTGTGCTCTTCCTCTTGGGATCAGCTATTAGCAACTTGCAAAAATAGGATTCAGGGATATGCAGGATTTATGTCTTACCCAGGGGAGTTGCTCTCATGCTGTCTGCTGCTCCATGTTTTCTGAGGAGGAAACACTTTTCATCTTCACGTGTTCTTTGAAGACCTCTGCTGTTTTCATTTCTGCAGGTGCTAGACATGTCCTTAGCTGGGTTTGGCTGCCTCCCTGGACTGTCCATGCTCTTTGTGCACAGGCAGCTCATAGAGAAACCTTTAAGATCCTTTAAGGCATACAAGTTACCTCCAGCAGCTTGAATTGCCTGGATCCTGGATGTCTTTATTCCAACTCAGTCGTTCTGAGTGCAGCATTCTCAGCATGTGACACCTGCGGCTTCCTTGGGATGTTACAGGAATGGAGGTGATGTCCAGACAGGAGCAGAGGTGATACAGAATTGGTGGATGTTTCCAGAGCAGTAATGTGCCCCTATGTCATCACTGATCCCGCACCTCCACCTTGACAACAGCCCTACATCCCACTGCCTCTTTCCCTGCTCATCATCCTCAATGCCTCATCCGCATCATAGTAAACCTCTGTATTTTCTTTGTATGGCTTCCTTTTCGCTTGCTAAATAACAAACAATGGAGCATATTTATCTTGCTTGTTCATTTTCAGGCATGAGTCATACAGTCTTGCATTCGCTGGTTGTCCTGTCACATAAAGAGTAAGCAGGAGAAACCTGGTCCATTCTGGTGGCCTCCACATCTCTGCTGAATGTGCCCTCCTGAAGCATCCATCTCCCTCGGCGGTGCACTGGGGAGAGCAGACCTGAGTTTCTGCTGCCAAACACTCCCACTGGGTGCTGCTGAAGTGTGACAGAGGCCCTCATCTCCATGAGACCAGCTGGGGCTCTGCTCTGTGCATGTGCTTGGAGACCAGGTCTCTGCGTGCCAGGGGTCTGGTGCTCTGCAGCACAGCTCTGGGAGCTGGCTGCTGCTACCTTCTGTTGGGGATGCCCTGGTGCATGGCATGCTGCCCCGTCCATCTGCTGGGCCTTAGAATCATATAATCATTAAGGTTGGAAAGGACCTCCAAGATCATCTGGTCGAACCATCACCCTATTAACAATGTCACCTACTAAACCGTGTCCCTAAGCACCATGCCCAACCTTTCTTTGAACACCCCCAGGGACGGTGACTCCACCACCTCCCTGGGCAACCCGTCCCAATGCCTGACTACTCTTTCTGAGAAGAAATGTCTCCTAATTTCCAACCTGAACCTCCCCTGGCACAACTTGAGGCCATTCCCTCCAGGCCTATCACTGGTTACCTGTGAGAAGAGGCCGACCCCCAGCTCCCCACACCTTCCTTTCAGGCAGTTGCAGAGAGCAATGAGGTCTCCCCTGAGCCTCCTCTTCTCCAGACTAAACAACCCCAGTTCCCTCAGCAGCTCCTCACAGGATTTGTGTTCCAGGCCCTTCACCAGCTTCGTAGCCCTTCTCTGGACACGCTCCAGGGCCTCGATGTCCTTCTTGCAGTGAGGGGCCCAAAACTGAACCCAGCACTTGAGGTGCAGCCTCACCAGAGCAGAGTACAGGGGGACGATCACCTCCCTGGTCCTGCTGGTTACACTATTCCTGACACAAGCCAGGATGCCGTTGGCCTTCTTGGCCACCTGGGCACGCTGCCGGCTCATGTTCAGGTGAGCATCAACCGGCACCCCCAGGTCCTTTTCCTCTGCACAGCCTTGCTCTGTTTGGTCCTCTACTTTGTCTCACCTCATGCCACCACCAGCCTGTAGTCTTGAACCCAGTCTGGGGCAGGTCTCCCTGCGTCCTGCAGCACAAAGTCAGGAGGCAGGGCTGCTGGCAGGACTGCCCTGAAGTCACAAGGCTGCTGCTGCCATCAGCCCCTCTCACCATGAACTCCTCCTTTGTTTTTGCAAGGAGAGGGACTCCTCCAGTGAGCCACCATTTGGGCTGGGGCTCTTGGCTGAGGAGATTAGGGATATCAGTGAGATAACTGGTCTAAAGGTACAGAATTTGCTTTGCTGCTTGGAGTGGTTTCTCCTTTTCCACTCTCTCGAAAGAATGGGCCAGTTCTGCTAAGCAGCTACTGGTCACTGGCAAGGGGGTTCTCAGAGGTGTGGACCTGGGCCTCCTTTCTGGTCTCGTTCAGTTTAATCAGATGTCCTGGACGCTGCTGCCTCAAGGACTCTGGTTTGAACTGCACTGCTGCGCTTTTAACCATGGTGTGGCTGGAAGAGCGCAGAGGATCTGAAAGCTGCTTTACAGCATGGTAGTCCTGAGGGGTTTGTCATGCAGTGATGTGCAGCTAGGCAGGGGCTCCTTGTTTTACTTAATGTGCATGTTCCCCTTGAGCAGGGAGGTTGGACCAGATGACCTCCAGAGGTCCCTTCCAACCTCAGCCATTCTGTGTTTCTGTATCATTTTGGGTGTGCTCTGACTTTGAATTGCTGGAGTCTGATGGGATTTTAGAACCCCCTTTGGGATTAGTGTGCATGCTTCCCTCTCCAGAGCTCTCTGAAGGATCTGGGATGTGCAGGGGAGCCCAGGGGACGCAGCGCAGCTGTGACCATCCCTCCCTGCTTTGGCTGGGCAGCACCAGCTCCTGCAGTGCGCTGGTGTCTGCGGTGCTGAGGTTTGGGCTGAAGCTCCACGTCTCCCTTCCTCCCCTGCCTGCTAGGAGGCCCCTCTTGGCTTGCCGTCTATTTTTATCCACATTTGATGGATTGGACCGGGATGTAATGACGTCACGTGTTTTTGCGCAACTTGCACTTTGTTACGGTTTAAGGTTCAGTCTAGGTGCCAGACTGACTCTGGGAAGCTGACAAACATCTTCCCTGCTGCGTTGCCTTCTTTCAGCACATTTGTTAGTGGTTTCTGCAGGGCAAACATGTGGCCAGCAAATAGCTCCTCTGGAATCTGCTTGTGTTTACTGAGTTAATACATAAGGCTGTAACCTCCCGTTCTGCAGCTCCTCGCTCTTGTCCTTCACAGACGCACAGCCTACATGTGAGTGTGACCTGCTGGTGTCAGCAGGCAATTCAGATGTGTGAATTCACAGGAGGGCAGGCCAGCATTCATTTAATGCTGCAGGACCAGACCCCTCCTGAGAGCACGGCAGAGCAGTTTCCTGTACTTCTTACAGCTATTACTGCTGAAAGCATCTCCGTGGTCACCCTGGGGATGGTGCATCCTTCTGCAAACATCTCAGGGCAGAGTTCAGGCCAGAGAGCTCGGGGAGGGGCTGCAGACTTTCCTAGTGTCTAAGCTATGCTCGTTCAAGCTGTGCCTGTGTTCCCACTGGCAGCTCCCACACAGTGCAGGGAACACGTCCCCAGCTTGGCCACATGTGGTTCCACGAGCGGAAAGCGCGCCAGCGTGCGTAGCAGTGCTCTGCACAAACAGGGGTGAAGCTGGCCGCAGGATCAGGCGCAGTGTGGGCGTGTTGTGGGATGAGGGCGCTTGCTGAAACTGGTCTCAGCTAGCCCAGTGCTAAAAACGGCATGGTTTGAGTCTCTGTGGGAGTCTGCGAGGGACTGGGGCATGCAGGTGATGGCAGCCGGTCCAGCGCCAGGGAAAGCGGAGGGACGGGCTGCTTGCAGTGGGGGGGCTGCGGCAGTGCACTCACCTGCAGATGTGAGAGCACTGCCCAGGGCTCAGGACAGGCTGGGGGCCATGGGGGAACTGGGCCCCGTGAGAGGCACTGAGGGGGCACTGAAGGGAGGGGGTGTCCCTGTCTGACCGGGGGTGGTGGGAGGGAGCGGCACAGAGGGGCAGCAAGGGGTGAAGGGAGCGGAGTCAGGGGCAGGGACAGCAGGCAGAGGTGGGGGCCGAGCCCTGGGGGCACTGGAGGAGCATTATCAGGGATGGCCAGCTGTCAGAGCCAGCGAGGGTGCTGCTTGGACCAGAGAAGGCTGGCTTTCTTTTGTTCTTTGCTTGTAGCTGGCCGCGCACAAAGGGCGCCTGGATTATGTCAGACCTTGTTCCCTGCTCCCCCTTTCTTGGCAGGCTCCTGCAGTATCTGGAAGGGCTCAGGGTTGCTCGGGAGCCCTGGCAGGAGGCTTGATCACAGTTTCCTGACTCCTGGCCTGTTTTGCAAAGAGGTAGGCCTGGCTGCAGGTAGTGGTGCTCAGGGGAGCACAGCGCAGTCAGTGCAGCAGCACACACTGTGCTGTGCAGGGCTGGGCTGGACCCAGACACTCGTGTTTCCATGTCCTGGCCTCCTGTGTTTGGCTGCCAGGGAATTTCCTGCCCCTCAGCCTGTGGTTTCCTTTCGTAAATCTCAGCCGATTCCTTTCGGTCCCTCCTGGCTTGGCTCCCCCTGCAGCCCTGCTGCTCCCCAGGACTTGCAGCCCCCCCAGAAACTCCTGTCCTGAGGCGTGGCAGGCACCGGGCTCTGCCCCTGCACCTGCTCAGAGGTGGTGGCCCTGGGGGACACCGGTGGGTGCAGGGGAGCAGGGACAGGCAGAGCCCATGGATGCTCAGCAGTGCATGGCGGGGTCAGCGCAATGCAGTGCTGAGGTCCTGCAGCAGGTCCAAACCTCCCCACCCTGCCCACGCACAGCCCGTGTGGGGAGAGGAGGACGTGCGCCTGCTGCACCTGGGTTGGCTCCAGCCCAGGGGACTTGAGGAAGTGACCCAGTCCTTGCTCTTATAGCACTAAGGAGTTAAGTGCAGCTTGGGCTATCACATTATAACTGGTGAGTTTCCTGTTCCAACAGCTTTTAAAAACTTTTTTGACCTTTTATAAGAAAAAGAAGCAGAACCAGTTAAGTGGAAAATTAAGCTAGGCTTTCATCATAATGCTATCTTTTGTTCCTTTTTTTCTCTGACTTAAAAACTTTCATTGGGAGAAAATAATAGACTTTCAGCTGAGCTTAAAGATGATATAGCAGTCATCTTTGGGGTAGGAGAAAAAAGTGGAGACACCCTGGAACTTTGTTGCTACCCCTCACTCCCCCTTTGTGTTGTTAAGACAAAATCAAGATAATTGCACAAAACAGCAGATCGGGAGAGTAGCAAAAACAAAAAAGTAACTTCTGCTTCCCATAGCAGCCTTGCTGCTGCATAGGTGTAGATGCAGCCAGCGTTCTATCTGCCACCGGGAGATTGGATTGTGCTGAAAGGGGAATATGGGCTCCAAGAGCCAAAAAATGTAATACTTTCATCAAAGACTTCATTGCAGAATATCAGGTGCATGTCAGTGAGTTTAGCTAAGAGGTGAGATAGTGGAAATGTGGAGCAGAGGGCTGGAATAACTTTCAGGATTGACAATGGATGACATTGAAGGCTGGACTAATAGTCATGAGAGGAGACGGAATGGTACAAAACACAAAGTCATGCCCTGGACTTACTGGACAAACATTTATGCTATAAATTAGGATCCTGGATTTGGAAGTGATTAAGGAAGAAAAGGCCAACATGCATTCAGCAGCATCAGGATGAATGTAGACTGCCATGTATGCAGCCACGAAGACTCGGTGCATTAACTCTGCTGGGATCTGTGTCCAGAAAAGGCAGTGCCAGCACTGTTGGACAGAACAAGATTTACAGACCATGAGCCAGTGTTGACCAGCCATGCTGTAAAATATTCATTATAGGAAAGGTGCAGAGAAGAGCAGCTGAGATGACCGAGGGAATGCAGAGAGGAGTTGGGAGCAGCTCAGTTAGATAGCCTGTCAAAACAGACGCTGAGGGTTGATAAGATTGCTCAGGGTGCTTTATCAGTGAAAAACACTGGAGCAGGAGGAGACCTGCTTAAACTGATGGATGGGTTTTGCATACAGAGGAAATCAGTCCAAACTGGCTGAAAACTAGGAGGCTTCGAGCTGCTGGGGGTGGAAGACTGGATCAAACTCCCAGAGCAGAGGTATAGAAAGCCTCCACATTTTGCAAAAGGTTTTCTTTGGTAAACTGCTGCATGGCACGGCGCAGACCTGCTGACCCAGGCGCACCTTCCTGACTACATTGGCTTTGTTTGTGTGGGTTGGTGTGCTCCAGCTGGGGCAATGAGCCTGGCTATGTCCCAGACCTGGGGGTACTGTCATGGGGTGCTCCCACAGGTGGGGGAACACCATCACTCAACAAGGAAAGCTGTCTGTGCTGTGGGCATTCTACCTGCTTTGTCACTTGTGACTTTGGCTTGGCCTGGCTTGTGGGCACACTGATGGGCTTGCTAGTTTCCTGTTCCTATCCCAACAAAGCATGTCTGGGGGCTTTTACTCTAAACCCCCATCTTCTCCCACAAAACAGAGAAGTTACCCAGTGCATCCACTGTGGTGCGATGTTCCCACAGGGACTGGGCAGGAGACACAGTCTGCCTGACCCTTTCTTTTCCCCTATTGCCCTCATGCCTCCAAAGAGTATTCAGATACTATTCAGATGCATTCAGTTATGCAACTAGCTTATAACTATGCAAATGTATGCAGCTTTTCCCTTACACAATGTCCTGTTTTCTTTCAGCTTCTTTTTTGGAAATTCAGCACTTCCTGTGGGAGTGCAATCTGAGCCCCAGGAAGCCATCTGGAGCCCTCCCAGCCTTGGCTCCCCAGGCAGGCTGAAGCTGGCACCAACTCCTTTCAGAAGTCCTCTTGCCCACAGTCCTCTGCTTGCCTGCACCACCCTGGCCGCTTGGTCCACAACAGGGCCTGTAGCACAGACTGGTGCCAACCCCCTGCAAAGAGCAGAAACGCTGAGGGTCTCTGCGGCCCGTCCAACTCCATAACCTGGCACCGGCCAACAGCAGGTGTGTAGGAAGCAGCAGCATAAGAGCAAGGCAAGTGTACACCAACACTTCTTTGGTACATCCTGTTGTGCTCCAGGGGTTTTTGGCTCTGGTAGTTCCTGAGACATAGATCTGGCTTCCTATTTAGTAACCCTTGATGGATCTTCCTCCATGGCTTACTCTGATTGCTCTTTGGATCAGTATAAACTTTCAGCATCCAGGACATCCTGCAGCAGGGAGCCCCTCAGCTCAGCTGCCCAGTGTGTAGAAAAATACGTGTTTGACCTAAACTGGCTTTGTGCTGGATTCTGCAATATCCCCTAATCCCTGTGTTGGAAAAGATGGTGAACACATAATCATCTCCCCTGCGCCAACCACTATGCTGTCCACCTTGGTCATCTCTTCTAGACTGTGAAGTCTAATCAATTCTTCCTCTTTTCTTCCCTGTGTTTCACCATTCTTGTGCTTCTTTGTGTTCTCATGATATGAGACAATGAGCTGTGACAATGAACACCTCAGGAGATGGTGTTCTATTCTCTGCTCGCTTCCTAGTAATTTACAACACCTCTGTTCCCTCTGTGGAGTGGTGATTAAATCTGAAAGTCCCTGTGACGCTGCATGTTTCTGTTAGCCCTGTGTTAGTCTTCTTGTTAGTGAGCTTCTGCTGGTGGAGTGGCTCCCTTGGCTCCCTTGCCTCTGGGACTGAAGTGCCATGGGAAGCTCCACTAGCACCTTCCTGTGCTTCCCCAGCACAGATGTATGCTCCAGCCTGTGGGCTGTGTCCTGGAGCTGCAGGCTGTGTGTGGTGCACTGGGTTTTTGTTGCCATCCACGTGCACTATGAGGGTGGCTGGGATGAGGCCATTTGCCCAGCCCTGGGGACAGCCCATTTGACTGGCTCTCCCAGTGCTCTCGCATGGCTCCAGGGCTCTGTACATGAGGAGTGTTCTCCAGAGGCACCCACAACCATGACAGGCACATCCAGGGTTCCCCCCTTAGCCTCTCCCTGCAGATGCTCCTTGTGGTGGCTTAAACCATGTGCCATCCACAGCACGCACAGTGTGCCTGGTGAGGTGGCTGAACCTGCCAGCTGAACCTGCTGGCAGCCTCTGTAACTCTCAGGGTCTGAAAAGGCCTCACAAATGTGTCACTCTCCCCTGTGCGTGCCTCAGTGGTGGGACTCATCCCTGGGAGCTCTGGCTAAAGGACTGGCTTGCATCCTCACTGTTCCTTTGCGAGCAGAGAGCTGGGAAGGCAGCAAGCATGGTGCAATGTGTGAGCTCCAGTGTGAAGCAGGGCTGTGCAACACACTGAGTGCTGTTCTCCATCTCCAGTTACGGCTGGCAGGGCTGGGGCACACAACCCTGTGTGTTCAAGAGCCCAGCGGAGCACCTTGGCCCCAGCACTGTGGCCCTGTGTGGATGGCAGAGGTTTTGGGGACCCCAGGCATGGCGCTGGTTCTGGGGTGCAAAGCAGGGAGGCCATGCCATGCCCACCCCCAAGACAGGGGGACCTTGAGCAGGGGACTACAGGGACCTGCTGGGTGGTGATGAGACCCCATGGGATGGCCGGCCGAGGCCTGGGTGCCCAAGTCAGGGTTGGAGCTGTTGGTTTGGACAGTGGGGGCCATGGGATTCCCCATGCTGTAGGGGGCTTTGTCTGTGGGAGCCTTGGGGGTCCTGGGGGGCTTTGGGATGTGTGGGGCCCAGGCTAGGGGTCCCTATCTTGGGACCTGGACTGGGTCAACTGGTGAATGGTACAGGAGTGCCGGCCAGCGCATGTCTGTCACTGGGAGAAGCTGAATTCCCAGGCTGAATGGGGCTGGGGGTTTCAGGCTGCAGGCTGAGAGACAGCCATGCCCCTCGTGGCCTCACACTGGCAGATGGGCTGACACAGCCAAGCTGGGCAAGACAAGGTGCAGCAGTGAAGGGCAGCTCCAGCCCAGGACAGCGGCATGGGGCAGCTGCGGGTCCGTGGCCAGGGGCCCTGACTCAGGCCCTGGCCCACCTGAGTCCTGGCTGCGGGGCCTGGCTGAGGCCCTGGCTGAGGGAGGGCTTGGCCCGGCTGAAGGCCCAGGATGAGGCCCAGGATGAGGGTCTGGCTGAGGGCCCAGCTGAGGGCCTGGTTGAAGCCTGCTGTGCCGTCAGGGGGCAGCACTGGTGTCACACGCAGTGTCACATCCACACAGACATGGCACTGTAACAGGGACATGTACAGGTACACGTACACACACACCCCCCTGTAACGGTGACACATGCACACGCAAACACAGACACATGCTGCAGGCTGTGCCTCACCCCCCCCATGTCTGAACGCAATGCTGGACTCCCCAGGGCATGGTAGGTCCAGCCCCACATGCGGTGCTGTGCACGCATGGCTCTGTGGTACCTGCATGCATGCTCAGTGCTTACGCTTTGCAGCACACGTGCATGGCTGCTCAGGTCAGTGCCAGGCAGCATGGGGATGCTCTCATAGCTGCTTTCCCTCCCCAGTGGGCAGTGACCTTCAAGGGCACAGGGACTCGGGGTGTCCCTGGCACACGCAGGAGCACCCTTCCCTGTGGTATCCCCTTGCCCCTGATAGCTCTGGACTCCTGCAAGTGCACCCAGCAGCTGCTCACCATTGCAGGCATCAGAGCCCTGGCACCAGAAGCCCAATCCCACTTCAAGTTCATGCATGCAAAATGTCCTGCAGGTGACCACAGCCATGTGTGCTGCCCACACTGCTTGCTCCTCAGCAGGGCCAGGGTCCCAGCTATCCCGTGCAGAGGTGGTCTGTCCCTCTGTAGCTCTTCTGGGGCTGCCAGTTGTGCTGACAATAGCTCCTGCTTTGGGGTTTCTGCCTGATCCCATTGGTAGCAGTCTCCGACCCATCTGCTGTGGGTGCTAACCCCACATTTCCCTATCCTTTGTCAGTGCCTGTGTGAGTCTGGTAGAAAGTCACAGCCACAAGCCTTCCCCAGCCCTCCCTAGAATCCCTGCCCCCCTCCCCCCAGGAATGCTCCACTGGGCAAAAACATTCTCAATGAAGTAGTAGTTGAGACAGGATAGAGTTTAACCAGGAGACCACCCTGTTCCACACACAGGTTCATCACCACTCTTTCCTGTCCATAACTGTATTGCATGGAGAGCCAATTCTCAGAAGAGCCCAGGTTGCATTTTCCATAGGAGGTAGAGCTTAATCCTCTTCTGGGGCAGGTAGTGCTAGTGGTCCTGGTGGTGTCTCTTCTTTCCCTGTGGGCCCGTGACTACAGTGGTGGTGATGGTGATCTTGTTCACAGTCAGCCCCCCTGTGCCGTAAGTGTCAAGATGTGCCTCTCGTTTGTACTCAGAGACTTGCTTGGTGGAGAGGAGCTCCCATACTGACACCCTCTGCTCCTGAAATTGGCCAAAGGTAATGTAGGAGCCCTCAGACTGGAGGAGATCCACTGTCTGCTGGGGAAGGGTTGCAAGTTTCCTTTCTTTGCTGGCAATTGCAATGCTGCTGATGGTGCTGATGAGTTGCTGAATGGGGAGTGTTCCAGCACAGTACAGCTCCAGAAGCTCCTGCCTTTTGTCCTCAGGGATGTAGTCAGAGAAGAGCAGGTCCCACACGGAGACTTGCCTCCCCTGGAACTCATCCACTGCCATCTCAACTGTGGTTGACTTCAGGGTTTCTTCCCAGGTCCTGTCCTCTTGCAGGTGGTGTGTGTGCTCAGCTTCAGGGACTGTTGTCTCTGCCGTTGGACTACTCTCATGTGCTGATTGCTCTGCTCTTGCTTCCTCTGCCTTGGTTACAATAGTGCTGACAACAGTTTTCACCTGCTCAAGGGTTAACTCTCCTGCCTGGTACAGCTCTAGCAGCTCCTTTCTGTTCTCCTCGGGGATATACTTCGAGTGGAGCAAGTCCCACACAGAGACCTTGTGGCCCTGAAACTCTCCAGCCTCCATATCGACAACTGTGTTTTTCAAGGCTGTTTCCCATGGTTCTTCTTTGGAGGAGTCAGCATCCTTCTCTCCTGCCACTGGCACAGTGTCCTTGTTGAAAGTCTTCACTGCAATTAGGAATTTCCTGCCTGTAGATTCTTTTTTCTTAATGAGGGTGGTGACAACAGTTATCATCTGCTCCAAGGCCAGTGTCCCAGTACAGTACAACTCCAGAAGCTCCTGCCTTTTGTCCTCAGAGATGTAGTCAGAGAAGAGCAGGTCCCACAAGGAGACTTGCCTCCCCTGGAACTCATCCACTGCCATCTCAACTGTGGTTGACTTCAGGGTTTCTTCCCAGGTCCTGTCCTCTTGCAGGTGGTGCGTGTGCTCAGCTTCAGGGACTGTTGTCTCTGCCGTTGGACTACTCTCATGTGCTGATTGCTCTGCTCTTGCTTCCTCTGCCTTGGTTACAATAGTGCTGACAACAGTTTTCACCTGCTCAAGGGTTAACTCTCCTGCCTGGTACAGCTCTAGCAGCTCCTTTCTGTTCTCCTCGGGGATATACTTCGAGTGGAGCAAGTCCCACACAGAGACCTTGTGGCCCTGAAACTCTCCAGCCTCCATGTCGACAACTGTGTTTTTCAAGGCTGTTTCCCATGGTTCTTCTTTGGAGGAGTCAGCATCCTTCTCTCCTGCCACTGGCACAGTGTCCTTGTTGGAAGTCTTCACTGCAATTAGGAATTTCCTGCCTGTAGATTCTTTTTTCTTAATGAGGGTGGTGACAACAGTTATCATCTTCTCCAGGGTTAATACCCTTCCACGGTAGAGCTCCAGAAGCTCCTGCCTTTTTTCCTCAGGGATGTAGTCAGAGAAGAGCAGGTCCCACACAGAGAACTCACCAGCTGGCATGTCAATGGTGGTAGACTTCAAGACGTTATCTAGTTGTGCATCTTGTGCTGAAACATCATCTCCATTTTCCTCTGCCCTTGTCACCACCTTCTGTGGACTTCTGGTATTTGCTGTGAGTGTGGTATTGGCAGCTTCTGTTTTGTTGATCGTGGTGGTGACGACAGTAGCCACCTGTTCTGTGGTCAGTATGCCTGCTCTGTACAGCTCCAGCAGCTCCTGCCGCTTCCCCTGAGGGATATATTTGGAAAAGAGCAGATCCAGCAAGGAAACATTTTGTCCCTGGAACTCACCAGCAGTGACATAGATGGTCGCAGACTTTAATGACTTTCTCAACTGCTGCTCCTGGGAGTGTGTGTCCTGTACAGGTTGTGGCGATCCCACCTCACAGCTGGGTGTTACTGTGGATGAGCTCAGATCCTGGTTTCCTGTTTCTGCCTTGGTGATGATGGCAGTGAGAGTGGTGATCATTTCTGGGATGGTCACCGTCCCCACCTTATATTTCCTCAGCAGCTCCTCTCTCTGGCGATCAGAGATGTAGCGAGAGAAGAGGAGCTCCCAGACGGTGACGCTCTGGCCCTGGAAGAGCCCCACGCTGACGGTGGTGCGGGCAGCCTGCAGGGCTTTGCGGGCGTCCTCGGTCAGCTGGTAGAGCACCGAGCCCTTGTCCATCACTTGGAGCATGAGCAGCCCTGTGTCCGGGTCGGGCACGCAGCGGCGGAGGAGCTGTGTATAAGTGAGGTTTTCATGCGTGTTGGGGTCAAAACAACTTCTTGTTTGATTCTTGTGGTTCAGAAGAAACTGGCACATTTCCTGGTCCAAGTAGCCTTGCTGGTAGGCCACCTTCACGGGGAGGCGGTGGCTGTTGATGGGGTCGATGATGCCGCCGGTGGCGATCTGGGCCTCAAGCAGGCGGATAGCGTGCTCCTTGACGATGAACTCTTTCTTCATGGCCTGGAAGAGGGAGATCTTGTGTCCTGTGTATGGCTCTGTGTACCCTGTCACGGCTCCCTCTGCTGACAAAAGCTTCTCATAAAAATCTCTGCCTATAAGTCCCGCAGTCAGTGCCTCTTTCACTGATAGCTTGGCATTCCTTACCGGGTCAGTGAGGAACCCTGAGGCAGCCTGCGCCTCCAGCAGCACCAGGGCCGTACCTGGCGTCAGGAGCCCCCTCATCATGGCATCATAGATGCTCATCTTCTTATTCTTGGCCTGGATGAAGACACCAGCTATGAAGTTACTCCCACCACCACACATCTCCGTGTGTTCACTTCCAATCAGGTTGCTTCCTGTGTTGCTTGACTCGTTGTTCTGAAGGGGTCCACTCATCTTCTATCTCTGGGCAACAGTCCTGCTGCTGTGGAGCACTGTGTTTTTCTGAGGAGAGAGAAAGAGAAGACTTGGTGAGACACAGGTTCTTGAGCACGTGTCGTGGTGTGTGTGAAGATAACCCATCTCTCTGGATGTAGAAGCAGGAATCCACAGAGAAGCGGGAAGCAGGAACTGGAGCATTGCTACTGACCCTCTTTCTCAGCAGGAGTCTCAGGGTCAGCTCCCACTCAAACAGCGGGTGATAACTCTCTGGAAGCAGTAGTGACAGCCCAGCTGGGGTGTTTGCTCTGTGTTTGCCTGTGCAGCATGCTGTGCACCTCCCAGCTGCAGTGCCTGGCTCTACACATCTCCATGCAACTGGATGTCTTTGCATTGAGATTCTGCAGTGTCATGAGAAGGCTTGGTGCCTATCCCTAACAGCACCCGTACTCAGAAAAACTGACTACAGCTTTTCCCCAAAAAAATAAGTTTTTTTCCTCAGCACTCAGTTTTTCTCTTCCAAAACTGAGTGCTGGTGCCACAGGCATGCTCGCACTGCTCTGTGGCCCACACTAATGTTTAATTTCACGTGGGGATCATCTGTGGGATGGCTGGGTGGCCCATGCCAAACACCATCCTGGGGACCATTCTAACCAGTTCCAGTGCCTGGGGATAAGGGTGTGGTCAATGGGAAAATTTGTTTGGCTGCGTGCTGTCTCTGCAGCAGGACAGGGGTTCTCTCTCCAGATATTTAGGGAAACTGGTGTAGGAACAACAGGATGGTAAAGACTGATCCTGCTGGCCGAACCCTTTGGCATGCAGCGCACCAGACCGCCTGGGCTGTGCTTGCCCCAGACCACCCTCTGTTAGCCACCACAGGCTTTCATCCATGGATCTGTGCAGTTGTGGCTGTGAGTCTGGGTCTGGTGCCAGCCTCTGCAACATCCCGAGGTAATGACAACAGTGATTTAATCATACTTTGCAGGGGAAGTCTTTTCACTGGTAGCTCCTAGACCCTGTGCTGCAGGAGGTAGTAAATGGTCATTCTTTGTTTTAGCTAATTGTTATGTAGGTAAAGTGGCAGATAAAATTATGTATATCTATATATATATGTATGTAAAATTACAGAGTTGTGGTGGACTAAGAGCCGGTACCTCAGGGAGCCTGCTGTAAGTGGCTGCTTGGAGTGGTTTCTCCCATTTGTACAGGTACTTAGCAATTACTGTGATGAGTCACAGTCAATCTAGCGGGTACCCTCAGATATAAAAGCAGCCCTGCCAACCAAGATACCAGTTGTGCTGTCTGAAATGTGCTAGAGGAAGGAGGCTGTGCTCTTGAGCAGACATCTGAACAACTATGCAGAGTCTGACCAAGGGTCGGTGTAGCCCAGGGTCTCGTTTCCATCTTGAGCTATAAGTGGACAACAGGGGAAGAATGAAAATGGGGCAACATACATAACATTTACTTGGTTTCTGTGGTAATCTCTAACTGTTTTTAGCACAGTGGATTTCATAAACTGGATGCCTTTTGAGTCTGTTTAGTAATTCTTGAGGGATCTCTGCCGTGCAGTCACCTGGTTTCTTCTGGAAGCCCTGTAAACTTTCAGCATCCCCAGTATCATGTGGTGATGAGGCCACAGTCTTGTAAAAATGGCAAAAACAAACTCCCAAACATTTCTTTGGGAACACCCATCTCCCATAAAGCTACAGTGACTGATGTTAATGATATGTTTAACTCATTAATTATCAAGGTCACAGCTTAATTCCCTGACTGTTTACCTAACTGATCTAAAAGCCTCTGAGTCATTGCTTTTGATGCATTTAAATATTGGATTGATGCTGGTGTAGATGGATCATGCTGCGAGAGCTGGATCCCAACAGCTGTAGACCAGTCCCTGCCTCTTGGAGACCCTGCCCATGGCTCCAGGCTCTTTCTCACGTGGGTGCTCTGGCCCACCTTGGGGCTCTGGCCCTAGAGAGCTGCTTCTTTTCACTCTCTTGCCTCCATTGATGCAGCGCTCGCAGGGTGATGGGCTCGTTGTGCCGCCTGCTCGGGTGGCACTTGGTGCAGGGCAAGGCAGAGTGCCGGTGTCACGCCCTGGAGCAGGCGACACCTATATAGGCCACAGATGTCGTGTGAACACCCTATTCTGAAGAGACATTGCCCAACAGGCAGGTTGTCATTAGCTCGTCTCTAATCAGGCCTCCTGATGCCGGGGCTTGGCTGCACACGCAGCTCCCGGGGCAGGAGCTGGCTGTCCTTTCAAGCTGTCACAGCAGCCCAGCCCGAGAGGCCCTGGTGGAAGCGGTTTTTCCAACTGGGGTGAGCAGGGGTGGCCTGGCAGTGCCGTGGTCCCGAGCCCTGCCTGCACCCCAGGGAGCACGAGCGTGTCGGCACAGCCCCCAGCCCGGTGCTCGCCTCACGGGCTCCCGCTGCCGGGCCCCCAGCTGAGACCCACCGCGCCAGTTGGCACCGTCTCCTGCAGGCTCGGGCAGGTCCCACGGCTCCGGCTGCCTCCCTCCCGTGTCCCAGTGTCCTGACCTGCTCAGCTCAAGTGCAGAGGACGCAAAGCGCGTCGCGTGGAGCAGTGGCTCCATCCAGCCCTGGCATCCAGCCGCTCTGTCGCTTCGTCCCTTCTTAGAAAGGACCGCCTCGTGCCCAGAGACCTCCTGCACACCAAAGCCCCGGGCTTCAGCAGCTGCCCTCTGAATGGTAGGTTTTGGGGTAGAGGCAAGGTCTCCGCATCCCTTGCAGGCCTCTGGTATCTGCATGGAGCGTGCAAGGCAGGAGTTGTGCTAGGCTGTGTGGTGGCCCCAGTGCCCCCTCTGGACAGGCTGTGTCCTACCTGCTGGACACGAATCCAGAGCGGCTTGCTCACCAGCAGGCTCCGGTCCTCCTCCTCCTCCTCCCGCCGCCTCTCAGCCAGGATGAGCAGCTGAGGCAGGTGCCTAATTTAAATCCTTCGCTTCCCCGCCCCTGGGGATGACACACCAGCCCTGCCCCATGCTACAAGCCAGCCAATATACATCCGACCACCCCAGTGTGACGATGCCTTTGCAGTGTCACAGCAGCCCCTGTCCTGGGAGCCCAGCTGGGGTGGCAGGGTCTGGGGCAGGGGGACAGTGACCAGTTACACTGCAAGATGTGGGGTGTGTCTGTGGTGGGAGCTTGGGTGAATGATGGCTGTGGAGGATGCAGGGGCATGGTGCAGCTTCTGGACCCTGCCACCACCGTCTCCTGACAGGTGCCCAGCACGATTGCTCATGGACTGCTCTGCCTGGGGTCCCAGATGACTTGGAGGTCTCTGCACATCTGGGCTTGTTCAACCTGCCTTGGCTCTGCCCCTTGGCTGGGGTAGGGAGCTGCAGCCACCTCCTGCGGCTGTCTCTGCTCCCATGGGGGACAGAGATCGAGCCTGTCCCCTGATGGGGTTGTGAATTGGACCATACAGGCACAGGAGCTCCTTGCAGCAGGTGGGTTTGGGTGGTCAGTGCCTGGGGCTGAAGCAGCTCCAGGATGGAAACCTCTCAGAATCACAGAATGGTTGAAATTGGAAGGGTTCTCTGGAGGTCATCTGGTCCATCCCCTCCGCTCAAGCAGGGCCACCTACAGCAAGTTGCCCAGGACCATGTCTAGGTGGGTTTTGAAGACCTCCATGGAGCGAGACTCCACAGCCTCTCTGGGGAGCCTGTTCCAGTGCTTCATCACACTCATACTCCTGGTGAGCAGGGGAGCCAGCCCAATGCCTGGCCAGTGGCTCCCCGGGAGCTCAGGGTGCCTGGTCGACCCCTTGTTTGCAGAGAACTCATGCTGGCTGGCAGGGCAGGCTGGTGGCTCTGGCCAGCTTTGGGCTGAGTTGGGCTGAAGCAGTCCCGTGTTTGGGCCATGTCCCATCAGACCACAGCCACAGCTCTGGTGAACAGGCTTACCCAGTGCCCACTTCCAGCACAAGGGTGGTTTTGGTTGGATTCTTCTGGTGTGCAATTGTGCAGCTGACTACGTGCTCAGGTGCTGGTTGTGTCTGTGGCTGTGTGCATCTGTGACTGCATATGTGCTCACATAAATCTGCACGTGTGACCGTGCCTCTGATGTGTGTGACTGTATGTGCTCAAGTAGCTGTGTGAGTGTGCACACGTGACTGTGCTTGTGCAGGGGAGAGCACACACATGCTCACGCATCTATGCCTGTGTGAGCTGGCATGTGCAGCTGCACACGTGTGTGTGCTGGTGTGACCCTGGCCCTGTGTGGGTGTGCGTGAGTTGGTGCCCCTGTGTGGAGGAGGTGTTGCCTGCCCCTGCCCTTCCTTCCCTGGCTGTCCTGCTTTGGGTGCACATTCCTACCTGCGTAGGTGCTTGCCAGACTGGATGATCAGCACATGAATGCATTTTCCCTCTGACTCACCGAGATCAGTTTGGCTCTGAGGAACACACCTGGGCAGGAGGTCCCACTGCTCTTGGGGATGAAGGTGGACACAGGACCTGTTTCCGTCGTCTTTACTCACTCCTCAGAAGCCCTTCCTTGCCTAACATCTGTTTTCAGCCTGCATTATGTTGGCTAGAGTTACTGATGCCACAAGTACGCTGCTAACTGCATTTCACTGTAGGTTTTAAGGTTCAGCTATTTGGGCTGGGCTACAGGAAAGGCTTTGTTCTGGGCTGCATCCTTGGCACAAGCTGAGTGTAAGGGGTGCAAAGAGTGCCTGTGCCAGGAAGGAGGATCCCGTCTCTCTTCTCTCAGCATCCTGCTCTGTGCAGCAAGGACCCTGTGCACAAGCCTGGCTGGGTGGGTACCAGCAGGCAGTGTTAAGTTGCTCTGCTCTGTGGTCCTCCTGCACTCCCCAGGCACCACTCAACGCTGACCACAGCCATGCAGCGTGCTCCCCTGAGCTGTCCCAGTGACACTGGGCCACTATCTGGAGCTGGCCCAGCTTGTTTAGACACCTCTGAAGTGCTGGCAGTTGGTGGCTTCCCTTGATGATGCGTTACTTTGCATTTGTCAGAACAGAGGCTATGATTTATCTCGCCACAGTGGACGCCTCCTGTGGAGCTGGAGCCCAGGCTCCCGTTACAGCCATGGAGAGCACATCAGGACACTCACCCAAGTCCAGAGCATGACTACTCTGACCATGTGAACACATCTGCTGTAGGATGTGTCCACAAAGCAACCACCGACTGCATGGACCTGCTCCACCTTGGCTGCCCAGGGCAGCTGGGTGACCTACAGTGCACACAAGCATCAGCTGCAGTGAATCAGCCCTGAATGTCACCTCCTGGTCACAGGTACCAGGTGGCTTAAACAGAGCTGTATCTCTTGGAAACGATGGTGTCTCACCGGGACCCTGTTCCCAGCTTGTTCCCTCATTAGCAGAGAGCTGGATGACTCTTCCCTGATGAGGACTGAGTATTTTATCCTACCTACTAGTCTGTTTCTGAAACATGATGGAACTGTTTCGTTTGAACCCTGAAGCAACTTATTTCTTCCAGGACCTGTTCTAAGGCACTACCCAAGGCTGTTTGGAGATGGGTTAAGTGAGCTGATCTCTGCTGTATTTTCTGTTGTCTCCAGAGAGGTATTTCCCCGGGAGCTGTTGAAGAGGAAGGGTGCCCACAAGGCAGACGTTCCTGTGTCCCATGGGTGACTCTGGCACCTGCACACCTTTCCCAGGGAAAGGGAATACAGCCCAGGCAACGCTGAGCCTCTCACCTTCCTAAATAACAACCCCTGTGATACAGAACTGAAACCCCGCTCCCCCTGGTTGGGGCTGCATGTGTGCTGCATACCAGACCTCAGTCCCTTCTAGTTCACTCACTGCTTTGGCTACCTGCTGTTAGACACGGTCATGTTTCTTCTGGCCTTCGGCATTGTCTTTGTGGCTTGAGCTCAAATTCCCTCAGCCCCACTCCCAAAGCTGCCATGCACTGGTGTGTTAAAGGCACGGGGATGCAGGGCCTGGCTTGAGTACTCTGCAGCCAGTGCCTGGGTGTGCACGACTGTGCTGTCTCCAGACCTGCCTCCATCCCTCCCCCCTGCTCCTGGGGCTTGTAATTAGCCTTGAGATTTGAAGGAGGGCTCCTGTCTCTCTGTCTGCTGCCTGGGAGCATCACCAGCATCCTACCTGGTGACGCTGATGTCACGGGGCCTGCTTCTCGTTCTCCTGAAGCTGTTCCTCAGGTCTGCTCCCAGTCTGCCCCTGGTCCTGGAGGCATTTCAGACAGGATGCCTTTCAGGCCACCACCTGCCCTGGGTGGTGGCTGCTGCAGGTCCATTGAGAGGCAGATGGCACGGTCTATCCTAGCAGTATGCATGCTGTGAACAGCGATAGGACCTTTTAGCAAGTGAAAGCACTAGAACACAGCCTACAGATAATTTGGAAACAGTGTTCTTGCTGAGCAATGCCGATTGTTTTACCCATTCCATCTTACTTCTCTGAAAGGCAGCGGCAAGCTGACACTGTACCTCTTGTAATTTGCATATGATCACAGGACTTTGGATTGGACTGCAGTTGCTATTTTGGTTTACAAGCCAAAATACAGTGACTTCCCATTTCACATGCCTGTAATGCCAGGAGCTGGATGTTTGTGAGAATGGAGACGAAACTGTGCTCAAGCTGTCTTGAGAGGAATGTTGACTTCTCGCTTGGCTTCAGGCCTGGGTGTTAACTGACCTGCAGTCGCCCTTCCCAGACAGCTTGAGTAGCAGCTTGGAGCTGCCTGGGCGTCAGGGCGCTGTCACTTGCACGCTACAGGCCCATTATCCAGCCAGCATTTCTGGATATACTGCACTCTGGACTCTGGCACAGGGCTCTTTGGAGACAACACCTCCTTGTCACCCACCTGACAGACGGCTGCTGTCCTCCCTTCAGTCAGGGGCTAAGGCTGGCAGCATGCAAGCTGCTGTGGGAGAAGCTGGGAAAAGTGCAGCAGCTGCTGCAGATGGGGTCTGACCTGAGCAGGGGGACCCAATCCTGCCTGCCAAGTCCTGGCCGTGCTGCGGCACCCCCCAGTATGCTGTGCCTCTGTGCCTGAGGAGAGTGAGGGGCTTCGAGGTACCGCACATCCTGTGCTTGGGGAGAGGGCAGGAAGGCGACAGCATCACCGTCTGGGGAGAGTTTGTGTCATGTCAGGATCTGTGCATGTGGCGCTGGATTGCCATGGCTGCCATGCAGCTGCAGCCAGCCCTATCTGATTGTATACAGCTGTCTGGTAAGTAAAGAAAACCCATGTGAGCGTGCAGGCCTCAGGTGGTGCCTGAAACCCCAGCATTTGCTGCCTCCACCTCTCTAAGTGTCCCTTGCTGCAGTTCTATGTAAAGCAAAGCTGGGGCGCAGACCCATGGGATGCTCCGTGCCCCGCAGTGCAGCACAGCGGTGCTCCGTGACTCACCGCCCGGTCCTGCAGCTTCCCTGCAGCCTGGTATGGAGGCACCTTGGCCTGGGTATCACTGCCATGGCCTGGCCTTGCCTGCTGGAAGGTGTAGGTGTCCTTGGCTGAAGCAGCCACGAACCACATCAGAGAGCTGGGAGACAGCTTTCTCAGGGATGCTTTGGCAATGGGGTGTTTGGGAAATGTTGTTTTCCTGTAGCATTTGAGTTGGGAAACCTCCTCTGCCAGAGCTCAGGTGCTGACACAACTCCCTCCCAGCTGGTCCCTGCAGCCACGCAGCCCTGGATGTAATGCTGCTGGTGCACAGCAGTCCCCAGACACGGGCGGAGGGTGACACACAGCAACCAACAGCCTCCTGCCTGACATGGAGAGGGCAGGGCCCTCCTGCTGCAACCACACACAGGCAGCCTCCGCACGCAGCAGGGGACACTATTAGCAAAGAAAACCAGACCCACGGTGTGGAGCTCTCACACCAAGATTCCCTGCGGCAGAGGTGCCTGGAGGTGTAGAGTTGCCTATGCACTCCTGCCTGGCATGGAGCTGGCGTGGGACCTGCTGAGCCACGTGAGCTGGCAGTGCTGGACCTCAAGGGAGTTGAGCTGAACAATGTAGGAAAAAATACAAAAAAATTGTCCCACGCTACTCTGTGCTGATGCAACCTCACCTTGAGTACTGCATACAGTTTTGGATGCCACAATATAAGGACATAAAACTATTAGAGAGCATCCTAAGGAGGGCTATGAAGATGGTGAAGGGTCTCGAGCGTAAAACATATGAGGAGTGGCTGAGTTCCCTTATTTTGTTCAGACCAGAGAAGAGGAGACTGAAGGGAGGCCTCACAGTGGTCTGCAGCTTCCTCATGAGGGGAGCGGAGGGGCAAGTGCTGAGCTTTTCCTTCTGGTGACCAACAACAAGACCCAAGGGAATGGCGTGGAGCTGCGACAGGGGAGGGTCAGGCTGGGTGTTAGGAACAGGCTCGTCACTGAGAGGGTGATTGGGCACCAGGACAGGCTCCCCAGGGACATGGTTATGGCACTGAGCCTGTCGCTATTAAAGAAGACAATGCTCTGAGGCACATGGTTTGATTTTTGGGTGGTTCTGTGTGGAGCCAGGAGTTGGACTCAGTGATCCTTGTGGATCCCTCCCAACTCAGGAGATTCTATGATTCTATGTGCTCTTTTAACAACCGCGATGAACTGGCCAAACCCAGCACCAAAGGGATGGGCACAGGCAGCAACCATAGGCAAACAGAAAAGACAAAAATCCTTTTTATTCTGGCTTGGAGATAAGCAGTTGCACAACTTTGTACTCTGTGGGAAAGAAACTCTCAAGCATCTTTCACCCAGACACGTGATTCCTGGGAAATGGGGATCAGCGAGAGTTTCGCTGGTGCTTCAGGCCACCTGGCCTGCGGCAGGGCAGGGAGGACAATAATCCCCAGGGTGGTTGGGGTGGTGCCAGCAGTGTACAGACACTGCTTCCTGACACCTTTCCAGAGAACTTGCTTATCTTTTGACTTCCCAGCTTCCTGGCATAAGAGTTTTGCTCTGCGGCTCCTGGGCACATTGGGGGTATACATGCTTATGGAGGGGCCCAGGTCCCCCTCCCATGCTCCTGTTGTCTTCTGAGGGTGTGTGGGGAGATGGCACAGACACAGCTCCAGCTCCGGTGGGGGCTGCAGGGCACCTCGGCATGACACAGACTTGCAGAGCAGAGCCTTGGCCATGAGGGACATCTGCAGAGCTGGCCTTGGGCACTGTGGGATGTGCAGAGCTGAATGCAGCTGGTGGGGTCTGCCCTGCTCTGCTGCCCTTCTCCGAGAGTCAAGCGGCTGTCTGCGGACACAGGCAATGGATGGTGGTGCCTGGCAGAACAGCCTGCTAAGAGCAGCTGGGGAAAGCTGCGACATAGACACTGGGATCGAGTGCACCCTCAGCAAATTTGTAGATGACACACCAAGCTGAGTGGTGTGGTTGATACGATAGAAGGAAGGGATGCCATCCAAAGGGACCTGGACAGGCTTGAAAAGTGGGCCTACGTGAACATAATGAGGTTCAACAAGTCTAAATACAAGGTGCTGCACTTGGGCCGGGGCAATCCCGGACATGAGTATAGACTGGGAGAAGAGCTCACTGAGAGCAGCCCTGCAGAGAAGGACTTGGGGGGCATCCAACTTCTGTTGGACAAAAAGCTCGACATGAGCCAGCAGTGCGCACTTGCAGCCCAGAAGGCCAACTGTGTCCTGGGCTGTGTCACCAGAGGGGTGACCAGCAGGGGAGGGAGGTGATTGCCCTCCTCTGCTCTGCCCTCATGAGGCCCCACCTGGAGTGCTGCGTCCAGCCCTCAGCACAAGAAGGATGTGGGGCTGTTAGAGCAGGCCCAGAGGAGGGCCACAAAGATGATCAAGGGGCTGGAGCACCTCTCCTAGGAAAAAAGGCTGAGAGAGCTGGGAATGTTCAGCCTGGAGAAGAGAAGGCTCTGGGCTGACCTCATTGCGGTCTTTCAGTACTTGAAGGGGGCTTATAAAAAAGATGGAGAGTAACTCTTTGCTCAATCAGATATTGACAGGATGAGGGGGAATGGTTTTAAACTAAAAGAGGGGAGATTTAGATTAGAGGTTAGGAGGAAATTCTTTGCTCAGAGGTTGGTGAGGCAGTGGAACAGGTTGCCCAGAGAGGCTGTGGATGCCCCATCCCTGGAGGTGTTCAAGGCCGGGTTGGATGAGGCCCTGAGCAACCTGATCTAGAGGGTGGTGTCCCTGCCTATGACAGGGGGCTTGGAACTGGGTGATCTTTGAGGGCCCTTCTAACCCGAGCCATTCTATGATTCTGTGAGTCTTTCCCCGTTCTCTGCTCCATCCCTAATCTTAACATTTAAGTTACTCTGGCTGTTGCTGAGCACTCATCAAATACTCTATTACAATTCTTGCTGCTGAACTGCAACAGTTCAGAGCTGAGTATGTGCACAGTAGGGCTGCTTCTCCCCATGTGTGCTTTTTTTACCTATGTTGAACATAATCTGCCTTTTTTATTCCACTCACTGTATGTTGTTTGGTCTTCCAGCAGTCTTTGCAGCTGGCACATGTCTTTACTAACCCGAATAACTTAATACTATCTGCTCCCTTGCTGTTCACAGCATTTCCCAGCCTATGTCTGCATGCGTTAAGCAGCCTTGCTCCCAGCATGCGCATCCCCCTCCCAACACATGCAGTCCCACTGATGGCTCCCTTGCTAAGAGGCCTTGTCTTGCCTTACCTTGCCTTACCTTTCCTCAGCTCTTGCAGCAATTTCCTCATCCCAGCAGCAATTGCCACAGTTTGACTGTGTGCTGTGTGCAGAAATCGCCCTGTTGCTTCTCCACAACCCAGTTCTTAGGGGAAACAGCAAATACGCATTACCTGCTTGCCTGCTGTGTGTAATTTATGTTTCCATGCCCCTTTTATGTCTCCACTCAGAGTCTGCCCTCCCTTCTGCCAGCAGAAGACACTTTACCCAGCTCAGTCCTGGCACAGAGGGGCCCTCCCGTCTGGATGCTCACCTTGCCCCCGCCCAGCTCCCCAGTGTCAGCCTGCACAGGGATTGCAGGGCTCTGTGTTGGTCTGTTTCATCACTTTGTCTGATCCAGCTCTACGCTCTCTCTGATGAACACCCTCCTCTGCTGTTCCTCTGCACTTCCTACTTCAGCGTTACAGTGCCTTCCTGGTGAGCCTCCTCCCAACAAGCCCATGGCATGCTGATGTTTCGCTGAGGATTAAGCTATTCTAGTTCCTCAGCCATATCTCCCTATTTATGAGCTGGCAATGTGCGCTTGCAGACCAGAAGGCCAACCATATCCTGGGCTGCATCAAAAGAAGTGTGACCAGCAGCTCAAGGGAGGTGATTCTCCCCCTCTACTCTGCTCTTGTGAGACCCCACTTGGAGTATTCCATTCAGTTCTGGGGCCCCCAACACAAGAAGGAAATGGACGTATTGGAAAAAGTCCAGAGGAGAGCCACAAAAGATGATCAAGGGTCTGGAGCACCTCTGCTACAAAGACAGGCTGAGAGATTTGGGGTAGTTCAGCCTGGAGAAGAGAAGGCTCTGGGGAGACCTTACAGTGGCCTTCCAGTACCTAAAGGGGGCTGCAGGCTGCAGGCTGAGGAGGGACTGTTGGTCAAGGGGTGTAGTGACAGGACAAGGAGTAATGGCTTTAAACTAGAAGAGAGTAGATTTATGTTAGATATAAGGAAGAAATTCTTTACTCTGAGGGTGGTGAGGCCCAGGAACAGGCTGCCTCAAGAAGTTGTGGATTCCCCATCTCTGGAAGTGCTCAAAGTCAGGCTGGATGGGGCTTTGAGTAACCTGGTCTAGTGGAAGGTGTCACTGCCCATGGCAGAGGGGTTAGAATTAGATCATCTTTAAGGTCCCTCCCAACCCAAACCATTCCATGATTCTGTGATTCTGATAGGAATGGCTGTGCTGTACCAGGGCAAGAGCCTGTCCATCCAGTGTTTTCTCTCACGCAGCAGCTGGTCATGGGCCCTCTTACACCATAGCACCATGTAGGACTGTGAGATCTGGAGACACATATGGGCCATTCAGGCTGATTTTGGCTATGCATTTTCTAATCTATTTCCAGGAAAGAGCAGAAGTCTAGAAGATGAATATGAAGCCTTTTGTTTTGCATGGGAGCCTAAATCATCGACTCCCTCTGGAGCTGGAATTACAGTGCCTGCAGGTTGGTGTGGGAGGAAGCTGAACTAACTCCAATATGAAGTGCAGAGAGGCCTGAGAGCTATAAAATATCCCCTTGAGAGTGTGTCACTTCAAGTGAATTGCAGCATTTCCAGTGTTTCCAAGTGCTCATAATTCAGATGGTGGCAAGGACAATTGCAGTTAAATCAGCCCAGAGCACAGGTCTGCATTTCCACTATGCTGCAGCCAGCTTTGTCTGGTATCAGAGCCTACATTGAGCATGTAACAACAGTGCAAGCCCATACTGATACCTCCCTGATCATGGCTCCCATCTCCAAGTAAACTGTGGCTCAGGAACCTCCTGGGACCGAGTATTTCCATGCATTTAACAGCCCACTCCCAGTAATTTGTCCCATCCCTTTTTGAGCCCATGCGATTCTCTGGACTACACAGCAGTTTATGGTAAGGAGTTCCACAGCTAATCTACACTTGCTTTCACCTATCAGCTACAAAAACTGGTGAGAACTCAATTTTTCGAGGATGCAACTGAGTTAATTAAGGCAAATAGCCAAAGACAATGAATTTAAGGTTTGTATGTTTCCTTTTATTAAGCAGTAGTAGAATTATTCAGTACTGAACTGTATGGCACAGTGGTCCAGAGGCTGTCTGTACTCCAGGAACATGCACATGGGCTGCACCTGAAGGGAGGAAAAGTCAACTCAGGACACGGAATGGCAAAAGGAGCTGAGAAATGTACTGGAGGAAACAGCTGGAGGTAGCAGATTCTGTACCACCAGCTCCCCTTACTGCTGGCTGCCTACAGGGACAGCTTTGGCTAGAAGTACAGAATGACAACATATGCTACTGTTTCTCAGCTCTTGCATGGATCCCACAAAACAACTCTCTATAGAGGCTCTCAGGAGAGCTGGACAACTGAAGGCAGGGAAAGCAAAAAACTTGAGTGATTTGATTGTACACATCAGAGAGAGACCAAACCACTCTCAGTTAAGGGTATATGTGGTCTAGAGGCCTCCAGAAATATTGGATGGACTGAGGCAGTAACAGCAAACACAGATAATGTATACCAGCCCAGTAACACCTAACTTCGGCCTGACATCATGCCTACATGGAAATGTGCTCTCCATGCAGGAGACAGGCTTGCAAAACTAAAACTATGGCAATAGTTTAAAAGTATAATAGTAAAAAAAATGTTCCCCATAAGTAAGGATACAGACAAGAGAAGGAATAAAAATCCAATTCTCACTACAGTTCATAAAACGTGAAAGACATCCTTAGACTTAAAGAAATATAAAGGAAAAAGTACAACATCTTGCACCAAAATGGCTGGACATAAGACAGTCTGATTCATTAATTCCAGTTAGGTTATAGAAGACAATGGATTAAAACACTATACTGTAATGCTCAGATGAATCACCTAAAACCTGTAACTGCCGTATTACAAAACATGAAAGAGAAGAAGGAAATACTCTACAAACAATAAGAAAAGAAAAAGAACACATAAAAAAATGACAAAAATGCCAGCAGCAAAACAAGTCTCAACAACGAAAAAATTCATCACCAATGCAATAGAACAGAAAAAAATGTAAAGGGTTTTATGATTAACTAGAGAAAACATTAAGGAAATAAAGATTAGAGTCTGGGTCAAGCACGCAGCGTCGCAGGAGCTGCATGTAGGTGAGGTTCTCGTGTGTGTTGGGGTCGAAGAAGCCTTTGGTGTCGTCGCTGGGGTCGGAGAGGATCTGGTTCATCTCCTGGTCAAAGTAGCCGCGCTTGTAGGCAGCTTCTACGGGGAGGCGGTGGCTGTGCACGGGGTCGATGATGCCGCCGGTGGCGATCTGGGCCTCGAGCAGGCGGATGCCGTGCTCCTTGACGATGAGCTCCTTCTTCATGGCCTGGAAGAGGGAGATCTGGTCGCCGGTGTAGGGGTCGGTGTAGCCCGTCACGGCCCTCTCGGCCGACAGGAGCTTCTCGTGCAGCTCGCTGCCCACCAGCCCGGACGAGACGGCCTCGTCCACAGAGAGCTTCTGGTTGGTGAGCGGGTCGACGAGGAAGCCGGTGGCAGCCTGCGCCTCCAGCAGCACCAGGGCCGTGCCCTGCCTCAGGATGCCCTTCCACATGGCCTGGTAGATGCTCATCTTCTCCATCTTGGCCGGGTTGGCCTTGGACGGCACCAGCACGCCGGCGATGCAGCCCGTGCCGTCCAGGTAGCGCTTGACGGAGGCCATTTCCGTCACCTGCTGCACCGTCTTGGAGCCCTGGACGAGGTCGGCCAGCGTGTCCTTGTCGATGATGCCCGAGTCCAGCAGGTCCGAGGCGGTCACCTGCCGCCTGAGGCCTGTGAATTTCACCTTGCTGCTCTGCTCCACCGCCTCCTGGATGAGGACGGTGAGGAGCCTCGCCAGCTCGTCCAGCGCCAGGCTGCCGTCGCGGACCTTCCCCAGCAGCTCCTGCCTCTTCGCCTCGGAGACGTACTTGGAGAAGAGGAGCTCCCACAGGGAGACCTTCCTGCCGTGGAAGCCGCCTGCCGAGACCTCGACGGTGTGGGACGTCAGGGCCCGCTCCAGCTCCAGCTCCCGCTCCCGCTCCAGCTCCAGGTCCCGCTCCCGCTCCCGCTCCCGCTCCCGCTCCCGCCGGGAGCCCGCGGCCTCGCCGTTCTCAGCCGGCGGTGGGGCCTCCCGCTGCGTCGGCTGGCGGGCCAGGGCGGCGCCGTGGCCCTGGCCCTCGGCCCCGGTGATGATGGCGGTGAGGAGGGTGATCATCTCGGAGATGGCCAGCGTCCCCGCCTTGTACTTCCGCAGGAGGTCCTGGCGCCGGTGGTCGGGGATGTAGCGAGAGAAGAGGAGCTCCCAGACGGTGACGCTCTGGCCCTGGAAGAGCCCCACGCTGACGGTGGTGCGGGCAGCCTGCAGGGCTTTGCGGGCGTCCTCGGTCAGCTGGTAGAGCACCGAGCCCTTGTCCATCAGCTGCAGCATGAGCAGCCCCGTGTCCGGGTCGGGCACGCAGCGTCGCAGGAGCTGCATGTAGGTGAGGTTCTCGTGTGTGTTGGGGTCGAAGAAGCCTTTGGTGTCGTCGCTGGGGTCGGAGAGGATCTGGTTCATCTCCTGGTCAAAGTAGCCGCGCTTGTAGGCAGCTTCTACGGGGAGGCGGTGGCTGTGCACGGGGTCGATGATGCCGCCGGTGGCGATCTGGGCCTCGAGCAGGCGGATGCCGTGCTCCTTGACGATGAGCTCCTTCTTCATGGCCTGGAAGAGGGAGATCTGGTCGCCGGTGTAGGGGTCGGTGTAGCCCGTCACGGCCCTCTCGGCCGACAGGAGCTTCTCGTGCAGCTCGCTGCCCACCAGCCCGGACGAGACGGCCTCATCCACAGAGAGCTTCTGGTTGGTGAGCGGGTCGACGAGGAAGCCGGTGGCAGCCTGCGCCTCCAGCAGCACCAGGGCCGTGCCCTGCCTCAGGATGCCCTTCCACATGGCCTGGTAGATGCTCATCTTCTCCATCTTGGCCGGGTCGGCCTTGGACGGCACCAGCACGCCGGCGATGCAGCCCGTGCCATCCAGGTAGCGCTTGACGGAGGCCATTTCCGTCACCTGCTGCACCGTCTTGGAGCCCTGGACGAGGTCGGCCAGCGTGTCCTTGTCGATGATGCCCGAGTCCAGCAGGTCCGAGGCGGTCACCTGCCGCCTGAGGCCTGTGAATTTCACCTTGCTGCTCTGCTCCACCGCCTCCTGGATGAGGACGGTGAGGAGCCTCGCCAGCTCGTCCAGTGCCAGGCTGCCGTCGCGGACCTTCCCCAGCAGCTCCTGCCTCTTCGCCTCGGAGACGTACTTGGAGAAGAGGAGCTCCCACAGGGAGACCTTCCTGCCGTGGAAGCCGCCTGCCGAGACCTCAATGGTGTGGGACGTCAGGGCCCGCTCCAGCTCCAGCTCCCGCTCCCGCTCCCGCTCCCGCTCCTGCTCCCGCTCCCGCTCCCGCTCCCGCCGGGAGCCCGCGGCCTCGCCGTTCCCAGCCGGCTGTGGGGCCTCCCGCTGCGTCGGCTGGCGGGCCAGGGTGGCGCCGTGGCCCTGGCCCTCGGCCCCGGTGATGATGGCGGTGAGGAGGGTGATCATCTCGGAGATGGCCAGCGTCCCCGCCTTGTACTTCCGCAGGAGGTCCTGGCGCCGGTGGTCGGGGATGTAGCGAGAGAAGAGGAGCTCCCAGACGGTGACGCTCTGGCCCTGGAAGAGCCCCACGCTGACGGTGGTGCGGGCAGCCTGCAGGGCTTTGCGGGCGTCCTCGGTCAGCTGGTAGAGCACCGAGCCCTTGTCCATCAGCTGCAGCATGAGCAGCCCCGTGTCCGGGTCGGGCACGCAGCGTCGCAGGAGCTGCATGTAGGTGAGGTTCTCGTGTGTGTTGGGGTCGAAGAAGCCTTTGGTGTCGTCGCTGGGGTCGGAGAGGATCTGGTTCATCTCCTGGTCAAAGTAGCCGCGCTTGTAGGCAGCTTCTACGGGGAGGCGGTGGCTGTGCACGGGGTCGATGATGCCGCCGGTGGCGATCTGGGCCTCGAGCAGGCGGATGCCGTGCTCCTTGACGATGAGCTCCTTCTTCATGGCCTGGAAGAGGGAGATCTGGTCGCCGGTGTAGGGGTCGGTGTAGCCCGTCACGGCCCTCTCGGCCGACAGGAGCTTCTCGTGCAGCTCGCTGCCCACCAGCCCGGACGAGACGGCCTCGTCCACAGAGAGCTTCTGGTTGGTGAGCGGGTCGACGAGGAAGCCGGTGGCAGCCTGCGCCTCCAGCAGCACCAAGGCCGTGCCCTGCCTCAGGATGCCCTTCCACATGGCCTGGTAGATGCTCATCTTCTCCATCTTGGCTGGGTCGGCCTTGGACGGCACCAGCACGCCAGCGATGCAGCCTGTGCCCTCCAGGTAGCGCTTGACGGAGGCCATTTCCGTCACCTGCTGCACCGTCTTGGAGCCCTGGACGAGGTCGGCCAGCGTGTCCTTGTCGATGATGCCCGAGTCCAGCAGGTCCGAGGCGGTCACCTGCCGCCTGAGGCCTGTGAATTTCACCTTGCTGCTCTGCTCCACCGCCTCCTGGATGAGGACGGTGAGGAGCCTCGCCAGCTCGTCCAGCGCCAGGCTGCCGTCGCGGACCTTCCCCAGCAGCTCCTGCCTCTTCGCCTCGGAGACGTACTTGGAGAAGAGGAGCTCCCACAGGGAGACCTTCCTGCCGTGGAAGCCGCCTGCCGAGACCTCAATGGTGTGGGACGTCAGCGCCCGCTCCAGCTCCAGCTCCCGCTCCCGCTCCAGCTCCCGCTCCCGCTCCTGCTCCCGCTCCCGCTCCCGCTCCCGCCGGGAGCCCGCGGCCTCGCCGTTCTCAGCCGGCGGTGGGGCCTCCCGCTGCGTCGGCTGGCGGGCCAGGGCGGCGCCGTGGCCCTGGCCCTCGGCCCCGGTGATGATGGCGGTGAGGAGGGTGATCATCTCGGAGATGGCCAGCGTCCCCGCCTTGTACTTCCGCAGGAGGTCCTGGCGCCGGTGGTCGGGGATGTAGCGAGAGAAGAGGAGCTCCCAGACGGTGACGCTCTGGCCCTGGAAGAGCCCCACGCTGACGGTGGTGCGGGCAGCCTGCAGGGCTTTGCGGGCATCCTCGGTCAGCTGATAGAGCACCGAGCCCTTGTCCATCAGCTGCAGCATGAGCAGCCCCGTGTCCGGGTCGGGCACGCAGCGTCGCAGGAGCTGCATGTAGGTGAGGTTCTCGTGTGTGTTGGGGTCGAAGAAGCCTTTGGTGTCGTCGCTGGGGTCGGAGAGGATCTGGTTCATCTCCTGGTCAAAGTAGCCGCGCTTGTAGGCAGCTTCTACGGGGAGGCGGTGGCTGTGCACGGGGTCGATGATGCCGCCGGTGGCGATCTGGGCCTCGAGCAGGCGGATGCCGTGCTCCTTGACGATGAGCTCCTTCTTCATGGCCTGGAAGAGGGAGATCTGGTCGCCGGTGTAGGGGTCGGTGTAGCCCGTCACGGCCCTCTCGGCCGACAGGAGCTTCTCGTGCAGCTCGCTGCCCACCAGCCCGGACGAGACGGCCTCGTCCACAGAGAGCTTCTGGTTGGTGAGCGGGTCGACGAGGAAGCCGGTGGCAGCCTGCGCCTCCAGCAGCACCAAGGCCGTGCCCTGCCTCAGGATGCCCTTCCACATGGCCTGGTAGATGCTCATCTTCTCCATCTTGGCCGGGTCGGCCTTGGACGGCACCAGCACGCCGGCGATGCAGCCCGTGCCATCCAGGTAGCGCTTGACGGAGGCCATTTCCATCACCTGCTGCACCGTCTTGGAGCCCTGGACGAGGTCGGCCAGCGTGTCCTTGTCGATGATGCCCGAGTCCAGCAGGTCCGAGGCGGTCACCTGCCGCCTGAGGCCTGTGAATTTCACCTTGCTGCTCTGCTCCACCGCCTCCTGGATGAGGACGGTGAGGAGCCTCGCCAGCTCGTCCAGCGCCAGGCTGCCGTCGCGGACCTTCCCCAGCAGCTCCTGCCTCTTCGCCTCGGAGACGTACTTGGAGAAGAGGAGCTCCCACAGGGAGACCTTCCTGCCGTGGAAGCCGCCTCCCGAGACCTCAATGGTGTGGGACGTCAGGGCCCGCTCCAGCTCCAGCTCCCGCTCCCGCTCCCGCTCCCGCTCCTGTTCCCGCTCCCGCTCCCGCTCCCGCCGGGAGCCCGCGGCCTCGCCGTTCTCAGCCGGCGGTGGGGCCTCCCGCTGCGTCGGCTGGCGGGCCAGGGCGGCGCCGTGGCCCTGGCCCTCGGCCCCGGTGATGATGGCGGTGAGGAGGGTGATCATCTCGGAGATGGCCAGCGTCCCCGCCTTGTACTTCCGCAGGAGGTCCTGGCGCCGGTGGTCGGGGATGTAGCGAGAGAAGAGGAGCTCCCAGACGGTGACGCTCTGGCCCTGGAAGAGCCCCACGCTGACGGTGGTGCGGGCAGCCTGCAGGGCTTTGCGGGCGTCCTCGGTCAGCTGGTAGAGCACTGAGCCCTTGTCCATCAGCTGCAGCATGAGCAGCCCCGTGTCCGGGTCGGGCACGCAGCGTCGCAGGAGCTGCATGTAGGTGAGGTTCTCGTGTGTGTTGGGGTCGAAGAAGCCTTTGGTGTCGTCGCTGGGGTCGGAGAGGATCTGGTTCATCTCCTGGTCAAAGTAGCCGCGCTTGTAGGCAGCTTCTACGGGGAGGCGGTGGCTGTGCACGGGGTCGATGATGCCGCCGGTGGCGATCTGGGCCTCGAGCAGGCGGATGCCGTGCTCCTTGACGATGAGCTCCTTCTTCATGGCCTGGAAGAGGGAGATCTGGTCGCCGGTGTAGGGGTCGGTGTAGCCCGTCACGGCCCTCTCGGCCGACAGGAGCTTCTCGTGCAGCTCGCTGCCCACCAGCCCGGACGAGACGGCCTCGTCCACAGAGAGCTTCTGGTTGGTGAGCGGGTCGACGAGGAAGCCGGTGGCAGCCTGCGCCTCCAGCAGCACCAGGGCCGTGCCCTGCCTCAGGATGCCCTTCCACATGGCCTGGTAGATGCTCATCTTCTCCATCTTGGCCGGGTCGGCCTTGGACGGCACCAGCACGCCGGCGATGCAGCCTGTGCCGTCCAGGTAGCGCTTGACGGAGGCCATTTCCGTCACCTGCTGCACCGTCTTGGAGCCCTGGACGAGGTCGGCCAGCATGTCCTTGTCGATGATGCCCGAGTCCAGCAGGTCCGAGGCGGTCACCTGCCGCCTGAGGCCTGTGAATTTCACCTTGCTGCTCTGCTCCACCGCCTCCTGGATGAGGACGGTGAGGAGCCTCGCCAGCTCGTCCAGCGCCAGGCTGCCGTCGTGGACCTTCCCCAGCAGCTCCTGCCTCTTCGCCTCGGAGACGTACTTGGAGAAGAGGAGCTCCCACAGGGAGACCTTCCTGCCGTGGAAGCCGCCTGCCGAGACCTCGACGGTGTGGGACGTCAGGGCCCGCTCCAGCTCCAGCTCCCGCTCCCGCTCCAGCTCCCGCTCCCGCTCCCGCTCCCGCTCCCGCTCCTGCTCCCGCTCCCGCCCCCTCTCCCGCCGGGAGCCCGCGGCCTCGCCGTTCTCAGCCGGCTGTGGGGCCTCCCGCTGCGTCGGCTGGCGGGCCAGGGCGGCGCCGTGGCCCTGGCCCTCGGCCCCGGTGATGATGGCGGTGAGGAGGGTGATCATCTCGGAGATGGCCAGCGTCCCCGCCTTGTACTTCCGCAGGAGGTCCTGGCGCCGGTGGTCGGGGATGTAGCGAGAGAAGAGGAGCTCCCAGACGGTGACGCTCTGGCCCTGGAAGAGCCCCACGCTGACGGTGGTGCGGGCAGCCTGCAGGGCTTTGCGGGCGTCCTCGGTCAGCTGGTAGAGCACCGAGCCCTTGTCCATCAGCTGCAGCATGAGCAGCCCCGTGTCCAGGTCGGGCACACAGCGTCGCAGGAGCTGCATGTAGGTGAGGTTCTCGTGTGTGTTGGGGTCGAAGAAGCCTTTGGTGTCGTCGCTGGGGTCGGAGAGGATCTGGTTCATCTCCTGGTCAAAGTAGCCGCGCTTGTAGGCAGCTTCTACGGGGAGGCGGTGGCTGTGCACGGGGTCGATGATGCCGCCGGTGGCGATCTGGGCCTCGAGCAGGCGGATGCCGTGCTCCTTGACGATGAGCTCCTTCTTCATGGCCTGGAAGAGGGAGATCTGGTCGCCGGTGTAGGGGTCGGTGTAGCCCGTCACGGCCCTCTCGGCCGACAGGAGCTTCTCGTGCAGCTCGCTGCCCACCAGCCCGGACGAGACGGCCTCGTCCACAGAGAGCTTCTGGTTGGTGAGCGGGTCGACGAGGAAGCCGGTGGCAGCCTGCGCCTCCAGCAGCACCAGGGCCGTGCCCTGCCTCAGGATGCCCTTCCACATGGCCTGGTAGATGCTCATCTTCTCCATCTTGGCCGGGTCGGCCTTGGACGGCACCAGCACGCCGGCGATGCAGCCTGTGCCGTCCAGGTAGCGCTTGACGGAGGCCATTTCCGTCACCTGCTGCACCGTCTTGGAGCCCTGGACGAGGTCGGCCAGCATGTCCTTGTCGATGATGCCCGAGTCCAGCAGGTCCGAGGCGGTCACCTGCCGCCTGAGGCCTGTGAATTTCACCTTGCTGCTCTGCTCCACCGCCTCCTGGATGAGGACGGTGAGGAGCCTCGCCAGCTCGTCCAGCGCCAGGCTGCCGTCGTGGACCTTCCCCAGCAGCTCCTGCCTCTTCGCCTCGGAGACGTACTTGGAGAAGAGGAGCTCCCACAGGGAGACCTTCCTGCCGTGGAAGCCGCCTGCCGAGACCTCGACGGTGTGGGACGTCAGGGCCCGCTCCAGCTCCAGCTCCCGCTCCCGCTCCAGCTCCCGCTCCCGCTCCCGCTCCCGCTCCCGCTCCTGCTCCCGCTCCCGCCCCCTCTCCCGCCGGGAGCCCGCGGCCTCGCCGTTCTCAGCCGGCTGTGGGGCCTCCCGCTGCGTCGGCTGGCGGGCCAGGGCGGCGCCGTGGCCCTGGCCCTCGGCCCCGGTGATGATGGCGGTGAGGAGGGTGATCATCTCGGAGATGGCCAGCGTCCCCGCCTTGTACTTCCGCAGGAGGTCCTGGCGCCGGTGGTCAGGGATGTAGCGAGAGAAGAGGAGCTCCCAGACGGTGACGCTCTGGCCCTGGAAGAGCCCCACGCTGACGGTGGTGCGGGCAGCCTGCAGGGCTTTGCGGGCGTCCTCGGTCAGCTGGTAGAGCACCGAGCCCTTGTCCATCAGCTGCAGCATGAGCAGCCCCGTGTCCAGGTCGGGCACACAGCGTCGCAGGAGCTGCATGTAGGTGAGGTTCTCGTGTGTGTTGGGGTCGAAGAAGCCTTTGGTGTCGTCGCTGGGGTCGGAGAGGATCTGGTTCATCTCCTGGTCAAAGTAGCCGCGCTTGTAGGCAGCTTCTACGGGGAGGCGGTGGCTGTGCACGGGGTCGATGATGCCGCCGGTGGCGATCTGGGCCTCGAGCAGGCGGATGCCGTGCTCCTTGACGATGAGCTCCTTCTTCATGGCCTGGAAGAGGGAGATCTGGTCGCCGGTGTAGGGGTCGGTGTAGCCCGTCACGGCCCTCTCGGCCGACAGGAGCTTCTCGTGCAGCTCGCTGCCCACCAGCCCGGACGAGACGGCCTCGTCCACAGAGAGCTTCTGGTTGGTGAGCGGGTCGACGAGGAAGCCGGTGGCAGCCTGCGCCTCCAGCAGCACCAAGGCTGTGCCCTGCCTCAGGATGCCCTTCCACATGGCCTGGTAGATGCTCATCTTCTCCATCTTGGCCGGGTCGGCCTTGGACGGCACCAGCACGCCGGCGATGCAGCCCGTGCCCTCCAGGTAGCGCTTGACGGAGGCCATTTCCGTCACCTGCTGCACCGTCTTGGAGCCCTGGACGAGGTCGGCCAGCGTGTCCTTGTCGATGATGCCCGAGTCCAGCAGGTCCGAGGCGGTCACCTGCCGCCTGAGGCCTGTGAATTTCACCTTGCTGCTCTGCTCCACCGCCTCCTGGATGAGGACGGTGAGGAGCCTCGCCAGCTTGTCCAGCGCCAGGCTGCCGTCGCGGACCTTCCCCAGCAGCTCCTGCCTCTTCGCCTCGGAGACGTACTTGGAGAAGAGGAGCTCCCACAGGGAGACCTTCCTGCCGTGGAAGCCGCCTGCCGAGACCTCGACGGTGTGGGACGTCAGGGCCCGCTCCAGCTCCAGCTCCCGCTCCCGCTCCAGCTCCCGCTCCCGCTCCTGCTCCCGCTCCCGCTCCCGCTCCCGCCGGGAGCCCGCGGCCTCGCCGTTCTCAGCCGGCTGTGGGGCCTCCCGCTGCGTCGGCTTGTGGGCCAGGGCGGCGCCGTGGCCCTGGCCCTCGGCCCCGGTGATGATGGCGGTGAGGAGGGTGATCATCTCGGAGATGGCCAGCGTCCCCGCCTTGTACTTCCGCAGGAGGTCCTGGCGCCGGTGGTCGGGGATGTAGCGAGAGAAGAGGAGCTCCCAGACGGTGACGCTCTGGCCCTGGAAGAGCCCCACGCTGACGGTGGTGCGGGCAGCCTGCAGGGCTTTGCGGGCGTCCTCGGTCAGCTGGTAGAGCACCGAGCCCTTGTCCATCAGCTGCAGCATGAGCAGCCCCGTGTCCGGGTCGGGCACGCAGCGTCGCAGGAGCTGCATGTAGGTGAGGTTCTCGTGTGTGTTGGGGTCGAAGAAGCCTTTGGTGTCGTCGCTGGGGTCGGAGAGGATCTGGTTCATCTCCTGGTCAAAGTAGCCGCGCTTGTAGGCAGCTTCTACAGGGAGGCGGTGGCTGTGCACGGGGTCGATGATGCCGCCGGTGGCGATCTGGGCCTCGAGCAGGCGGATGCCGTGCTCCTTGACGATGAGCTCCTTCTTCATGGCCTGGAAGAGGGAGATCTGGTCGCCGGTGTAGGGGTCGGTGTAGCCCGTCACGGCCCTCTCGGCCGACAGGAGCTTCTCGTGCAGCTCGCTGCCCACCAGCCCGGACGAGACGGCCTCGTCCACAGAGAGCTTCTGGTTGGTGAGCGGGTCGACGAGGAAGCCGGTGGCAGCCTGCGCCTCCAGCAGCACCAAGGCTGTGCCCTGCCTCAGGATGCCCTTCCACATGGCCTGGTAGATGCTCATCTTCTCCATCTTGGCTGGGTCGGCCTTGGACGGCACCAGCACGCCGGCGATGCAGCCCGTGCCATCCAGGTAGCGCTTGACGGAGGCCATTTCCGTCACCTGCTGCACCGTCTTGGAGCCCTGGACGAGGTCGGCCAGCGTGTCCTTGTCGATGATGCCCGAGTCCAGCAGGTCCGAGGCGGTCACCTGCCGCCTGAGGCCTGTGAATTTCACCTTGCTGCTCTGCTCCACCGCCTCCTGGATGAGGACGGTGAGGAGCCTCGCCAGCTCGTCCAGCGCCAGGCTGCCGTCGCGGACCTTCCCCAGCAGCTCCTGCCTCTTCGCCTCGGAGACGTACTTGGAGAAGAGGAGCTCCCACAGGGAGACCTTCCTGCCGTGGAAGCCGCCTGCCGAGACCTCGACGGTGTGGGACGTCAGGGCCCGCTCCAGCTCCAGCTCCCACTCCCGCTCCAGCTCCCGCTCCCACTCCTGCTCCCGCTCCCGCTCCCACTCCCGCCGGGAGCCCGCGGCCTCGCCGTTCTCAGCCGGCTGTGGGGCCTCCCGCTGCGTCGGCTTGTGGGCCAGGGCGGCGCCGTGGCCCTGGCCCTCGGCCCCGGTGATGATGGCGGTGAGGAGGGTGATCATCTCGGAGATGGCCAGCGTCCCCGCCTTGTACTTCCGCAGGAGGTCCTGGCGCCGGTGGTCGGGGATGTAGCGAGAGAAGAGGAGCTCCCAGACGGTGACGCTCTGGCCCTGGAAGAGCCCCACGCTGACGGTGGTGCGGGCAGCCTGCAGGGCTTTGCGGGCGTCCTCGGTCAGCTGGTAGAGCACCGAGCCCTTGTCCATCAGCTGCAGCATGAGCAGCCCCGTGTCCGGGTCGGGCACGCAGCGTCGCAGGAGCTGCATGTAGGTGAGGTTCTCGTGTGTGTTGGGGTCGAAGAAGCCTTTGGTGTCGTCGCTGGGGTCGGAGAGGATCTGGTTCATCTCCTGGTCAAAGTAGCCGCGCTTGTAGGCAGCTTCTACAGGGAGGCGGTGGCTGTGCACGGGGTCGATGATGCCGCCGGTGGCGATCTGGGCCTCGAGCAGGCGGATGCCGTGCTCCTTGACGATGAGCTCCTTCTTCATGGCCTGGAAGAGGGACATCTTTTGTCCTGTGCAGGGGTGGGTGTAGCCCGTCACAGCTTTTTCTGCGCAAAGAAGTTTTTTCTGTAATTCACTGCCCACCAGCCCGGACATGACAGCTTCATCCACAGATATCTTTTTATTCTTGACTGGGTCTATGATGAAGCCTGTGGCAGCTTGTGCCTCTAGCAGCACTAGTGCTGTCCCTGGCCTCAGGATGCCCTTCCACATGGCCTGGTAGATGCTCATCTTCTCCATCTTAGTGGAGTCCGCCTTGGATGGCACGAGCACACCAGCAATGCTTCCAGTTCCCTCAAGGTATCTTCTCACATTATCCATTTGCGCTATTTCTTGTGCTGTTTCTTTTCCTTCCTGGAGTTTCTGCATAGTTTCTTCTGTGATTATCTCTGCACTGAGAAGTTCCGATGCTGTTATTTGTTGTCTTATTCCTTGGAACCAAACAT